>NC_090190.1:6390908-6990908 GCF_024679245.1 Pseudorasbora parva
TGGTTACAAGATTCGGTGCTCTTTTTGAGCTCTGTCAAAGAAAGTGAAAGTGACATGATGTGTCTTTTACCCATCCAACACATGCACAGAGCTAGTGTGCAATGCCCGGGGAGCGATTGGTGCCTTGCACCTCAATTGCAGGTAATAAAAGTGGAATAGAACACTGTTCATTCACTCCCCCACCTACATTTTCCTGCCATTAGGTTACAACTAGGCCACACAAAAGCAGGCATGTGACCTATCAAAGCAATGGGCATCAGAAGTCTGCTGTATTAAATTAAGTCTGAGCATCCTTATATAACAAGCCACGTGATAAGTGGCCTTACAATGGCAGTCAAATTAAATGTAACTCAATCAATCTGAAAAGGTCAACTACAGTGCATCCGGAAAGTATTCACAGCACTTCTCTTTTTCCACATTTTATGTTATGTTACAGCCTTATTCCAAAATGGATCACATTTTTTCCCTCAATTCTACAAACAATATACCATAATGACAACATTAAAGAAGTGTATTTGAAATATTTGCAAATTTATACAAAATAAAAAACTGACTAAACTTTGTTGCACCTTTGGCACCAACTACAGCCTCAAATCTTTTTGAGTATGATGCTACAAGCTTGGCACACCTATTATTGGGCAATTTCTTCCATTCTTCTTTGCAGAACTTCTAAAGCTCCATCAGGTTGGGTGGGGAACGTCAGTGCACAGCCATTTTCAGATCTCTACAGAGCTGTTCAGTCGTTTTCAAGTCTGGGCTCTGGCTGGGCCACTCAAGCACATTGGAAGATGAACCTTCACCCTAGTCTGAGGTCCAGCGAGCTCTAGAGCAGGTTTTCATCAAGGATGTCTCTGTACATTGATGCATTCATCTTTCCCTTGATCCTGACCAGTCTCCCAGTTCCTGCTGCTGAAAAACATCCCCACAGCATGATGCTGCCACCACCATCCTTCACTGTATGGATGGTATTGGCCAGGTGATGAGCGGTGCCTGGTTTCTTCCAGACATGATGCTTGCCATTCAGGCCAAAAAGTTCAATCTTTGTTTCATCAGACCAGAGAATTATTTTTTTTTCATGATCTCAGTCCATTAGACCTTATATAGACAGGAGTGTGCCTTTCCAAATGATGTCCAATCAACTGAACTTACCACAGGTGGACTCCAAACAAGTTGTAGAAACATCTCAACGGTAATCAGTGGAAACAGGATGCACCTGAGCTCATGTCGCCTGAGTTCATGGGAAAGGCTGTGAATACGTATGTACATGTGATTTTTTTGTTTTTTGTGTGTTTTTTATTATTTATAAATTTGCAAAGATTTCAAGCAAACTTCTTTCACAATGTCATTATCAAGTATTGTTTGTAGAATTGAGGGAAACAATTAGGAACAATCTATTTTAGGATGCTGTAACAACAAAATGTGGAAAAAGTGAAGCGCTGTGAATTCTTTCCTGATGCTTTGTATAATACCAATTCTGTTACAGTAAACTGATCGTGAACTTTTCCCAGAAAAAAATTCTGCCATTTATGCAGTACAAAATGCATTACTGTTTATACATTACTACAGTAAATACTTGCTTCACAATTCTTACAGTATCATTTAAAGAGCTGACTCTGTTATAAGCTGCGTTTCCACCACAGGAACTTTCCCCAGGAACTAGGAGCTTTGGGGTGGTACTCAGTGTGTTTCGACTGCAGGAACTAGGGTCTGAATGAAGTTCCAGGTAAATATTTCCCCCTCCAACCGGCCCTGCTCGCGAGGTAGTACTTTTTCAAAGTTTAGGAACTTTCGAGGGTGGGACTTGGCCGCTGAACATGCTGATTGGTTTAGCTCATGCAGCATTTTATTTCAACCAGCAATTTTAAAAGTCTTTTGCGAGGTTTGTTCTGCGTTCAATAAAAATCAGTCTTGCTCTTTCTTTCTGATGGTACACGTTCGACTCCATCTCACGGTCAATGTCCATACAGCTGATAATAACACATTGTCAATTTACATCTAGCTTTACAAGCTTTCAGAATATGCTTTAGTATCAGTTTTATTTAAATTTGCTTGGGTAAGTGTATGTGATTGTTGTAGAAATCACTGTTACTGTTCACAGTAACAAAGCTAAATAGACTGTAATAGCAGGGTTTAAAGACAGTATATTCCTGGAACATTGCCAGGTCGCCTTCTGTGTGAAAGCAACCACGTCCCGGAATTGATTACCAAATTGAACCCGGGTCGGGGACCTAGTAACATTGCGGGATTCAACCCGGGGCGAGTGCTGTGTGAACAAAAGCCAAAACTAATGCCGCAACGTGTACGTAGTTATCGTGCGACTCCTAGAGCTTGTTTTTTCAATACTACAACCCTGCAGTGCCAGAAGAGCTAGTCGGTGTTTTAAACGCAGAGAGTGTTCGTATACAAAAGACACTAAAATTAAACAAACAGAAATGTGCGCAAACTGGACACAAGTCGAGACCACGGAGCTCCTTACTATCCGCGCTGAAGCTGAGATCGCTCGCCGTTATACGTCACATCCGGGACCGTTACGGGTTGTGTGTGAAAGCGCACATATTACGATATTTCGCTGGCAGTGTGAATGGACCAAATCTAGCGGCCCGGGAACAAATGCCGGGTCGCATTATCCGTGTATTTGTCGGAATCGCTGTGTGAAAGGGGCTTCTGAAATGGAAATTGTGATAGTCTTTTCTTCTCTATTCCTAAATGTACTCCAGTGAAACGGCTTCTAACTACAATTGTAGAGTGGTACTTGATTTTGTCCATCATTGGTTTTGCTATTGCTGTAACCTCATGTGAGTGACAGGTGGCCTCTCCCCCACACCAGTATACACATCATCAGAGAAGAGATGTTGCGATTACGGAGCGCATGAATTAAAAAATTGGGCACATGAATAATAATGATTGATTTAAAAGACTGCAATATTCCATTAAAATTTGTAATGGTCAATTTTGATTTCATTTTGAAATAAATGGCTAGAAATGCAATCAGTTCGTCATTAATTTAGTGAACCCAGGATCTGGGTCTCACCAATCCTGTCAGCAGTTCTCCACCCACCTTATACAGTTGTAGTGCTTGAATGTGCTGGCGGCCTTTTGGCATTCTAAACACAGCTGGATAGCGCCTGGATAGTCCTCCTCCTGTAAAGTTAAATGCTGCATTTTACCTGAATATCTTTATCTAGACAATTTTTACAGGACCAAAATAGAAAAACTAAGCCAAGAGTTGACGTTTGATTTCTATCATTACCCTCACGCTGACAGAAAAAAGCTAATATTACATGTGAAATTTACATTAAGAGGACATAAACAGACTAGACACTTCAATTAGAGGGTGTAAGAGACAATCTTATAGCAAAGCATCTAATACCTGCTCAGTTGTTTATGAGTTCTCTTTCAAATATGAGGTGTATTTGTGCATTGCACATTTGGACACATTATTGTGCCAACTTACCTCCAGCATTTCACTCAGTCGAACATCGGTTCTTTGCTGTAAGAAAAGCAAAAAGAAGAAGGAAAGTGTGTCTGTGAAACTGAGCACCTGGAAATGAACATGCAGCATATAGAAACTCTCTATTTAGCCATTAGCTATGTTGATGAAGTGATTACCAGAGTCTTTATGGTCCTTAAAGACTTCAGCAATCCTGTTAACAACTGTCTGCGTCTCTGATTGGCCAACAGCCCAAGACTGGCTTCGGTGAAGCCTTCTTTAGCAGAACGAAGCTGCCTGGAAGCACAATTAAAACATTTGCGACAACTCTAGTTTCAGCTCATAAAAACTTAAAAGTAACAGTTGGCCTAAAACATTTAAGTTAATTTTCACCATTTAGTCATTTTAAACTAGTTTTGACACTTTCTTTTAAGGAATAAAAAAATAAAGTTATCCATGTTCTTTTTTAAACAACTACAATGTGTAAATGAACAAAAAAAATATTAATAATGTAATTGTACATTTAAAGTAGTCCGTACAACTTGTGTGCTGTATTCCATGATTCATGAAGTCATATGATAGATATTTGAGCAGAGAGAGAGAAATGCAAGTTGTTATTCATCAAAGAACTTAAAATCATTTCTAACTCTAATGGAGTCTATGCAGGTCTATATTTTCCACCAAAATCTCAGTGGTACAGCATTCACCCATAGCAAACTCTTTCTATCATTTTACAATAATTAGAGCTAATTTTATTATAATATAATATATTACACATATTTTTATAAGAAACATTTCTTTCAAAAATGAAAAGTTCTTAATAAAAATTCTTAATAAATCCAATAATTCCAAATTCCATTAGAGTTTTTCTATGAAAACAACAGCAAAAAAAAACAACAACAACTTATATATAGCCAACAGAAGTTGCGTATAAGATTTATTCAGCAACCACAATAGCAAACAATATTGAGATCCATGTTTGGATTTATTACGCATCAGTCTGATGCAGATATGCGCATACAACGTTGTTATTTTTTGTACGAGAAGACAATGCGGAAGGCAGTCACAGCGCTCGCAGGATTTTTCAGGCCTTCTAAGAAGTCCAAATCTGAGGTATGGTCATATTCTGGCTTTTACAAAAGTCCTGAGGATAATTTAATCTGCAGAACAGGCAGTCGTCTTCATGTATTTTGTGTTGTGAACGCAAAACTAAGATGGGAAAATAATTGGACAAAATATTGTTTTGAGTAGAAATGTTTTATCATCTCACTTGCAATTAACGCGACGCTTGCACAAAGAACAGTTTGCAGCAAGTGACTTTGAGCCAAGACAAATTAAGTTAAAAAAAGACTATTACGGGTGACATTTAAAGGGGTGGTTGCATGCGATTTCACTTTTTTAACTTTAGTTAGTGTTTAATGTCGCTGCTTGAGCATAAACAGTATCTGCACAGTTACAGTGCTGAATGCTCAATGCAAACGGAGATATTGTCTTTTAAAGTTATGTCAGTTTGCCTACAAAAAAATGGCCAGTTTGGACTACATCGAGGTTCTTCCCGGGTCGTGACATCATATACCCTTGCTAGTCTCCGCAGATGTGACTTCTGCCTGTAATGGTAAGGGGCGTGGCGTTTCCGGACAACCTGTGCTTGGCACGTCAGCCAATAAAAATACAGGAAACTACATTTGGCCATGTAACCAATCGAAGACCATTGCATTTTTCAGAGGGATGGGCTTCATAGAAGCAGGAAGCAAACGAGCCATACAAAGGACAGTGGAGACAGCGGTGTGGAATAAAGGTCAAATATAAGAAAAATATGGCGTTTTTATAAAAAACAAAAGTATTAAGACATGTTATACTGCACCCCATAAAAACAAACAAGCCTAAAAAAAAAAAACACAGAACCACCCCTTTAAGAGATAATGTATATTCGTTGTACACTTATTAGACAGATTTTCTTTCTGAATTTAGATTATTGTTTTAAAATCTTACCCATTTATAAATACATTTTGTACAGTGTAAAAAAAAAAAATCATCCAGACAAGATGATCGCTACAACAATATTATTAGTAGTATAATTACTCTTAATTTTCAATAAAATAACAAACAGATACAAGACCTCAAGTTGCATTTAAACGAAAGAGCGTTACCATTGACAACGGTCATATAATTTAATATTTATGCTTAAAGTGCATAGAGCTGCTAATTTTTTTATTTTTGAACATTTTATCTCATATTAACAAAACTGTGATAATATTGATAATCGTGATAATTTTGGTCACTATGATAGTGATATGAAATGTTCATACCGTTTCATGTCTAGTATAAATGAAGACATAAGATTTTAGTAATGAGTTCCAGTTAGGGATGCACGATATTATCGGCACGACATCGGAATCGGCCGATAAACGCTTAAAATATAAAAATCGGCATCGGTCGATATGAAAACATTATGCCGATATGCCTTGCCGATATGATAACGTGTTGATATGCGCCTGCAATAACTCACGTGTGCAAGGAGTGCTACAGCGATAAGACCATGTCAGCACTGCGGTCATTCTTCAAGTGAAAACAAGAAAATACATTGCATGTACAGTGATTTATATTGACTGTTTTTAAATGCTGCCTTGAATTTCTGAATGCACGTACAGAAGGACGTGACCGTCAGCAGCAGATTTGCCACGTTTTCACAACAAAACTAGCCCAAAACAAGCCCAATCGCGTCTCCCCAGTCCCACTCTCTAGCGCGTGCGGCAGCCTCCACAGCAGCAGAAGCTCCTCCAGGTCCTAGTGCCCTCCCCAGCCCGCTATATATTTATACATGTAGTGGGGGCGCTGTTGTTACACTAATACAATGAAAAGTAGAATACACAAATAAATTGAAGTTACTTCTTGTTCTGAATAAAAAAATCAGTAATGATGTAATAAATCACAAGCATGACACTTGTAAATTAAATACTTTTATATACAGTGTATTAATCTGTAATAAAATTTTACGAAATGGATGATGAAAAATAATCCAAGGAGCTCTACAATAATTGTAGAATTAAAAGACAGCATCAACGGATGTCATGCCACCCCCACTTCATGTGCACAAACGTTAAATCCAAAAATACAATATTTAGGTTACAGCTGCATCTGGGGTGAAAAATTACTGACTTTATTATTGTTATTTTCAGAGCTTTTAATAGACTCTTATCATAAAAAGAACTTTATTAACATTTATTTATCTTCAACAAGAATCCTTTTAGTAAGGATACCTCAGAAATCTGAAACCAGAATGAAAAAAAATAGTTTTTGCTCAAAATGGTGTTGTTTCCAAACAAAGGGAAAAAATAAACATATATCGGCATCGGTATCGGCATCGGCCAAAATGAGCTGAAAAATATCGGCATATCGGATATCGGCAAAAATCCAATATCGTGCATCCCTAGTTCCAGTGGCTTTAAAAACCTTTAGCGTAAACGTGGATCATATCCATATTGCTTTGTCCGGTTGTAGGATTCTTCCTCATTCTCAATGTGTTTAATTTTCTTACAGGTTCCATACACATACTGCACCAGAATTTGCAATAAAAGGCTAAATGGAGAAACGATCGTGCATTGGTGGCTTTTTGAGCATTCATGAGGGAAGTGAAGATGTTACGTTCACAGAGAAACTCTTTTACCAAGCCAGTCTGAAAGATTTGTTCTGGCTGATCCACTTCTCAAGATCAACTCCCCGATAGAACTGGAGTGAATAATGATGTAAATCTCTTGCATGCCTGTTTTTCACACAAAGCTATCGTGCAACTTCAGACATCTTGGAATATTGTGCATGGGTTGTATGGAAGATTTTTTGAGACTTTTATAGACCTTTTTAAAACTTGGAAACTTTAATCCCAATTCTAGACATTTGTTTCTCTTTTTTTAGTTCCACTAAAGAAAGAAAGTCATTTTGGAACAACATATGGGTGAGAACATAACATAACTTCATTATATTAGGTGTACCATTCCATAAACTTGATTTTCAACACTTCACAGCAATAAAAGCTCTCTGACCTTCGTGCATTGGTGCAGATGACTGCCGCCAGCTGTAGGTTGGTCTGCAGAGATGTCACTCTCTCGAGCTCCTACAAAAACAATGATTTTCAAGTTTTTTGACAGGGTTTATCCAGAACATTAGGCAACCATTACTTTAGCATCCTTTGAAGTAGACGAGACAATTGAGACAATGGCTATGACCTTCCTTTCATATAGCTGGATATTACCTCTCTCTGATAACTGTGATTCTAACCTCTGTGCTTAATGGGTTCAGGCCAGAAACACTCTTCTATTAGGCATGTTTTTCAGGCCCGTTATGAACAATAAAGCAAGAGAGATGATAATGGCGACAAGCTTCCATTAT
Organism: Pseudorasbora parva; assembly: GCF_024679245.1. Taxonomy (NCBI): domain Eukaryota; kingdom Metazoa; phylum Chordata; class Actinopteri; order Cypriniformes; family Gobionidae; genus Pseudorasbora; species Pseudorasbora parva. The sequence continues at coordinate 6,398,725 of NC_090190.1, forward strand.
GAGAATGAGAATAGCAGCACAATGAGAAAGAATGTGCTCCTTTAACCCACACCGGCATGTCCACAAACTAATAGACAGTTGAAGTTCATGGCTTTTCGCAAGGTTTTTTCTTCCCCCCTCATACAATCACGGTTTTGAAGAGCGCAGCTGTCACAGCCTGAGGTGAGCTCACACTGAGTAGCCCAGTCTTTCGACGCACATTAGGTCTGGCCAACAGAGCCAGCCTTCAGCGCTGAAACATCATCCCACTGTCACGTTAAAGATAATTATTTGACCAAAGAATACGAAGTGGAAAAAATCGATTCCACAGAGAGGGAACAGAGGCTCCTTATGCAAAGCATCACAAGGAGAACAGTTCATTCTTCGAAAGGCTATCAGTAGCAAATACCCTGAAGAGCGCTGGAAGGTTTCTGGGAGATGAACAGGCCGTATTGAACTTGTGCCTTGAGACGTTCCTGCAGACTCAAAAATTCAGTTGAATAAATGACAGCACAAATAGGAATAAAACAAAAGTGTAGTGTTTAATTTGTTCTGCCGTTCGGTCTACTGACAAACACATGGAAGGCGTGAGGTTAGCGGAGTGTCTGTGCCGAGGAAACACAGGCTGGTGGTTTAGCCAGACATGTGCAGAATATATCGGAGCAATTTATTCTGCGGAATCGCTGTCTCTGTGAGACAGAGAGCTTTTGAAGTGCCCTTGGAGCTGCCCTCCCTAGAACAGGAAGCTGAACTCAGCCATATCCCTACTGAGTCATAGGGTCCTTAAGGGATCCAGTGGGCTTCGGAGCTCAAACAAGAGTGACTCACTGTCTCCGCATACACACCGCACCTAAACACACTTGTTACTCCTCTTCTGAGCGATAAATCCTGCTGAGTTTGTTAAATCTCAAAGATTTTGGCACTTAAAACACCCATTACAATTAAATTCACTCCCTGATGCAATTAAATATAACCAATAGATACAACTGTCAAATACAACTAAAATCAAACAGCTTAAACTGCTGGCATAAACCTTGCTTATTGGCACCTGCAATGAACCAAATGTTGCCTCAATCACTGTAATTTCGGAATTTAATCATGCACTGCAAAAAGATCATCTTGTTAATCATTACATTCCCAGAATTACACAAGCAATTTCATCTGAATTTGTCATGTTTATACAAATATATGGTTCCATGGCTTTGAGTGACAAGTTAAAAATAATTAAACATCTCGAGTTCTAATACATTTTTCCACCATCAGGCCAACCCACTCGTTGCTTAACTGTTCCATTCCGTACCAATCCGTTACAGATATTATGTATATGGTTTTGCTCCAGCACCAAAAATGAAAGAATCCTGTTGTCATTTTTGTGTAAATGCATTTATGCCACCTCTGAGCAGCATTAAAACATGTAAAGCAACATATAAAGACGCCTAAACACTGCTTCAGTAACACTTCTGTACCAACTTTTCAACTTAAATGCTATTGTTAAAGGGTTAGTTCACCCAAATAATGAATAATTACTTACCCTAATGTCGTTCGACACCCGTAAGACCTCCGTTATCTTCAGAACACAAATGAAGATATTTTTATTGAAATCCGATGGCTCAGACAGGCCTTCACTGACACCAATGTCATTTCCTCTCTCAAGACCCATAAAGGCACTAAAGACGTCGTTACAAAGCCCATCTCACTACAGCGGCTCTACAATCATTTTATGAAGCGACAAGAATTGTTTTTGTATGAAAAAAACCCCGAAATAACTTATATGACTTATATCATGATGGGCCAAATTCAAAACAAGGATTCGAATGGTTATGAATCAGTTTATCGATTCATGTTTCAGATCACCAATGTCACGTGATTTCAGCAGTTTGGCACACTATTCGAATCATGAATCGATGCGCTGATTCATGACTGTTTAAAACTTTGTTTTGAAATCGGCCATCACTAAATAAGTCGTTATTTAGTTTTTTTCAAAAACGAATTCTCGTCCCTTCATGAAATTAGAAACACTGTAGTGAGATGGGCTTTGTAACGACGTCTTTAGTGCCTTTATGGGTCTTGAGAGAGGAAATGACATTGATGTCAATGAAGGCCTTTCTGAGCCATCGGATTTCAACAAAAATATCTTCATTTGTGTTCCGAAGACGAAGGTCTTACAGGTGTCGAACGGCATTAGAGTAAGTAATTATTGACAGAATTTTAATTTGGGTGAACTAACCCTTTAAGTATGAATTGTAACATCAACATTATTGAAATCAACTGTGAACAGTTACGGCCTAAAGGTTTTATTTCAGTCAGGACGCGGTCTTAGAAGTTGACATATGCTGCCAGTGTATGCTGTACATCAAGGTTTTAGAAAAAATCCCAAGTGATGTGATACACCACTCTTTGACTATTTGTGTGATAGGCACAACAAAATGTATCAAGATATCTAAAAGCATGGGCAGCCTTTAATACACCACAAAAGCATGGCTGAAATCCCATCTTATCTCTAAAAGGCCTGGGACAAATGCAGGCTGCTGAGGTGTAAAATGGCTTGTAGCAAAGCACCAGCAGACTTAAAAGCTCTTCAAATGGAGGAACACAAATAACCATACTTCTCTCTACATCCATCTGCCGCATTGTTGTCCGTTGTTTAAGACATCAAGCGTTTAGCGCTTTCTATTCACATGTGTGCGTATGAGACCCACTGACTCCTAGTCTTTGACTATGTATGAGTGGGTATCCAGAAGCGTTTTCTTGTTAAGGTTACAAGACTAAGTCTATACTTAGAACTTCAAAACATCAACTTCAGCTATAAATAGGTAAAAGGATTTATTCCAGTGATGTGAATGTTTTTTTGACGGTGTGTCTATTTACACCAAGTGCAAACAACATGTCTTGTTGGCAATTGCTATTCGCACTAGCTCAGCCTAACAATGCCTGGTTGGCCCAAACAAGATAGCTATATATATATAGCTATATATATATATATATATATATATATATATATATATATATATATATATATATATATATATATATATATATATATATATATATATATATATATAACAAAATATATATATATATATATATATATATATATATATATATATATAAATATATATATCCTATATCGCTAAGAACATATGCTATTTTCACTTAGTGTAAATAGAATCTAGTTGCTGCTTACATTTAGTGTAGACAGCATATATTGTTATTTGCACAGTGCAAATAGCTACTGCCTTTTTTTTATTAAACGTGCAGTCTCAATGTTGTATAAAAACATCTGAGAAAGTATAAAATGTGTTAATGTCCACTTCAAGGACTGCTGCAAGACGAATATCTAATGTTTATGCTGGTTTGGTAGAGGCGTGTTTCGTCGCGCAGTCACGTCAGTATGAAGCACAGGACCGTTTGCTGAGCCTGGTGTCTATAAAAGCTTTTCTTTGACTAACAAGGAAGTTTCCAACTCTGAAACCAAGAGGATATTATTATATCACCATGACTTTTTAAATATCAAAAGCTCAAGGGAAAGTTGATTTCTCAATTCATCCCCCCTTTAATGTGGCGTTTTACGTCTTTAGCAGGATATACAAGCAATGCGTGTGGAGCAGAAATGGCTTGAATCAAGCGTGTTTGGCGCTAGATAAAAATATTAGATCATGCATCACCGAAAGATCATTACCATAAACAACCCAGAGCGCTTGTGGCGTGAACCGCTGCCTTGTTTTGATGCTTTGCTCGCTTTAAACAGTAGAAACTGTAAAATGGGACAATTATGTTCCCGGATGGAACCAAGCCAGGGCCCGGAAATGGACTGCGGCCTGCCATTGGAATACCACTGACTAAAGAATAATTGTATATCTCCCATTGTATGGACAAACTATTCAACTCACAGTAAACAGCAAAACCAGAACTTGAGCTATTTTACAGTATGACAAACATTTGAACTGCAAGTGGACCAAATAGAAAAATGAATCTGTAGTTTCTTAAGGACAGTTGAGAAAAGAAGTCGCATTAAAAGTCTTTCCTCCACCAACTTCTTAGAGAATGTAAAACATCCTTCAAGTTTAAATGATGATTTAAAACATTAAAAGGATCACATATTCTTTAGGCTTTTGTCCAATCCAATATTTGTAAAACAAAAGCATGGACTCAATTTGACCCTCTGATGTTATAATTAAATTATTAAATCAAGAAACAAAATTGACTATTGCCTCAATCAATGAACACGATACATTATTCAGTCAATCAGGCTTCATCAAGAAGGATTCGAAACACGCCACACAATTCCACACAACGGCTGAGAGTGAAAATCCTGGCACAGGATCAAAGCAGAGCATTTCAGGATGTGAATATCTTTAAGAGAAATTTCAAAAGGGTCCAAAGTGATCCATTTTCAAAGGGATTCACAGTGATTAAAAATGTAAGAGAAATATGACCGCAGGCCATAGAGGACATGGTGCGTTGACTCTTCCTTTTACTTCCACTTTGATCCCAAATTGTGATAGTGATAAAAAGCACACATTATTCTCAGCCTATCTGTCAGTATCATCTGCTAAGTGCACTGCACAAATATTATTTTAAGAAATATATATTTAGAGAGTTTAATGGTTCAACAAGCAAGTTAACAAGGACGCAGTTACAGTCATCATAAAACAAAAATCAAGGTTAAAGCGTGGCAATTACAGTGGGAGCAAATGGGGCACATTTTTGGATGAATTAAAAGCAGTAATAGGAAGATTATAATTTTATGAATGCACTCTTCTTAAAAACTCCCCCCACTAAATAATGCACTAAAATGTATTAACATACACCGATCAGGCAACAATGACCATTGATAGGTCAAATGAATAACACTGATTATCTCTTCATTACAGCACCTGTTAGTGGGTGGGATATATTTGGCAGCAAGTTAATATTTTGTCCTCAAAGTTGATGTGTTAGAAGCAGGAAAAATGGGCAAGTGTAAGGATTTGGGCAAGTTTGACAAAAGCCAAATTGTGATGGCTAGATGACTGGGTCAGAGCATCTCCAAAACTGCAGCTCTTGTGGGGTGTTCCCGGTCTGCAGTGGTCAGTATCTATCAAAAGTGCTCCATGGAAGGAACAGTGGTGAACGGGCCACAGGGTTATGGGCGACTAAGGCTCAATGATGCACATGGGGAGTGAAGGCTGGCCCGTGTGGTCCCATCAAACAGGCGAGCTACTGTAGCTCAAATTGCTCAAGAAGTTAATTCTGGTACTTATAGAACGGTTTCAGAATACAAGGTCCATCGCAGATGGTTGTGTATGGAGCTGCATAGCGGCAGACCAGTCAGGTTGACAAGGCTGACCCCTGTCCACTGCTGAAAATGGCAAAAGTGGGCACATGAACATCAGAACTGGACCACGAAGCAATGGAAGAAGGTGGCAAGCCGGCGGAGTCAATGTGATGACCTTGGGTCCTGCCATGTTACTTTGACACGCACCCCCTACTTAAGCATTTTTGAAGACCATTTACACACTTTCATGGAATCCCTGGTGGCTTCCCTGGATAATGCGTCCTGCCACAAAGCAAAACAACATTCCTGAACCATTTGTGCTTCTCAAATCAAGTTTGAGGTGTTGACTTGACCTCCAAATTCGCCAGATCTCAATCCAACCGAGCATCTGTGGGATGCGCTGAACAAACAAGTCAAATCCATGGAGGCCACCTCGCAACTTACAGGACTTAAAGGATCTACTCCTAACATCTTGGTGCCAGATAACACACCAGAGCACACCTTCAGTTACTAGTGGAGTCCATGCCTTGACGGCTTTGGCACCAAAAGGTGGACCAACACAATATTAGGACAAAATGTTATGCCTGATTGGTGTCCATATTGTTTTTGTCTTGTGAATATACTATTGAAAACACATGTACGGATTGGCTCCATTCACTTATATCCTAAATTCTGTGAAAAAGGAACAAGCCAGCAGTCATAGTTCATTGAACCCATCCTACAGACCCAATTTTCCCGGATGTGACAGACTGCTTACCTTAACATAGGAAGGCTGTTTCTCCAAAATGAGGTCTGCCACTCTTTTAGATACCTGTAAGATGAGAACACAAGCTAAAGGTTAACATCTGTTCAACATGTCCAAGCTTCACAAGACTACATAATCTGTTTGTGCATTTAACGGCTCTTTTTTTAATCATTTCTGGCATTAGCTGAGGCTTTAAAAGGAGGAAAAGGAAAAACAACATAAAATGTGAGGCTTCTAATTGAATTTAACTATTTTATGCTTTTCATCTCTTCCACATCTGCAACAATTAGTCTGTAATAATAAAATAAATAATGTTTTCTTGGCACATTCAGTGGGTAATAATGGCTCTGTGGAAGGTCAGGCCATAAATATAAGGCATACTGTGGCACGCTCCAATCGATATGTGCGTCACACGGTGGGGCTGTCAGGAACGAGAGGGAGGAGCGGCTGTGAAGTGTTAGCGTGTCGATGAGAGCCGAACAGATGGCAGACTCAGCTGAGCAGCGGCGTATGTTAGCAGATCTCACTGTGCGAAAAGCTGAGACCGACTGGCAGGAGAGCGCTGGGATGTGTGTATGTGTATGTGTGATAAAGACAACTGAAAGAGACATTTTCAAGAGCACCTCAACTTCTCTCCTGGCTCTTAAAGGGATAGTTCACCCAAAAATTACAATTCTGTCATCAATACCTTCATGCCGTTCTTAAACTGCATGATTTTCATAAAAGAAAACGTGTTGCATTTGTTGCTTGAAATAAAATATATGTTAACTGAAATAAAATATTTTTTAAACATTTTTAAATTATATTTCAAATAGATTTTCTCATTTAGATCAAATTGATGTACTAAAAAACATACTAAAAGTGAAAAAAATGCTTTGATAAAAACTGTATAGACTAAAGACTCAATTATACTAAAATAACACTCATAAAGGTTTAACAGGAACCTATTATGTCCTTTTTTTAAAGTTTTGATTTTGTTTTTGGGGTCTGCTGCAATATATTTTCATGCTTGAATGTAAAAAAAATATATATATATTGTTGCAGCACCTCTCTTCCCAGTCTGTCAGTAACGCTCTGTTTAGTTCCTGTCTCAATTAAGCCCCTCCATCTGAAAAGCGATGTGTGCTTTGATTGGCCGGCTGGACCAGTGTTTCGTGATTGGTCAACTGCTTTGAGCGTGTTAGGGAAATGTCACGCCCCTTACCAGAACTACTATGAGGCAACCTCCCCCAGTTTCTGTTGAAGCCAATACAGAAGTAACTTAAACTGTAATTCCTCGACTGGCCACTAGGGACAGACTCCAGAATGGAGCAGAATCTCATTGAGCCCAATGTTAAAATGCCCAACTTTACAGCAGAAAATAACATGTTTACAGACTGGTACAAATTGTGGTCTTGGTCTATATGGCTAATTTTCCCTTCATGACAACTGTGAGCGGGTGAATTTTTGTATAACTCATTTGTTTATATTATATAAAGACTTACAGTTCTGCATAATTAAAGGCGTGGCCACTTTGAGTGACTAGGTAAATGGTAAATGGTAGCTAGCCATTTATCAGTTGTCTGTCAGTTATCATGTCACCTCAGCTCCGCCCACATCTTTGCCCATTTTCTGTTATCCGTGACACATTGCCAAGATGACAACGGCCAGCTCGTCTCTACTTTACGCTTCAGAACTGCTCTTCAGAACTCTATGGGTGACGTCACGGACACTACATCCATTTTTTTTTTTTTTTTTACAGTCTATGGTTTCAACACACTACTAAAGCAACTCAAGCAACTCAATCCCGTGGGCAAGAATTATTTAAATGAGGAATACTGTTTGTTCCCAGAAGAAAACTCTAGCCTACAGTGCTCACTGATATAGTGAATAACAACCTTTAGAGTGACTTGTCGATTTGTAACTTCAACATTACACACTAAGAAAAGTTGAAAACGTAAAAAAAAGCATAATAGGTCCTCTTTGAAACAACATTATTGTGAGTAAATTATGCTAGAAGTGTCATTTTTGGGTATCCTTTTAAGCCAAATTTTACAAACTGATTATTAAAATCACAAGCAATAAAAAATAAGATATAGTTTTAGTAACATCAAGTGAACCTGCAATTTACTTATGGAATGAATATTTTCACATTGTGCAAATATGACCAAAGAAGACCTCGACTCAGGAGGAGAACATGATTTTCACAAATCTCATTGCTCCACCTATTGGTCATTTATTTCAGTTAAAGACCCCACAGAACGGATCGACGGCAGAATGAGAAAACAAGCTGTGAGGGGCCATCCGGTGTGCTATTTCCAAAACCGAAAAGACAGAGCCTTTCAAAACAGGTGGCCAAAACACTCTCTCTGACTTCAACAGACCGAACACGATGACAACCGGCAAAGCTGTCTGTCAGCGAGGCACAAGACTCGCTCTCTATGCCTTCCGGCAGCCAACTGTGAGTGATTCCTGCATGGGTAATAACTCTAATTAGAAATCTATTAACCAGTGCCTGCACCAGAGCAGTAAACAGCCTGCAATTTTCTCTACCGCTGGTTCCACAAATCCAAATAGACTAACTTACAATTCCACGTTATTTTCCAATTATGGCAATCTCTCTTACAATGACAAACAAATATTACTCAATTAATAAAATTCTTTATTAATATGGTTCATTTTAGCTAATGACTACAAGCAAAGCCTTTCCCACTCATCTAATCAGCTAAAACAGCACCACATTAAATTAGGACGGGAAAGAAAAACTTCATTACAGAGAAGAGTGAACACAAAGGCCTGCCGTAAACAAGATATTTGTTGGGCCTGGTCAATACAGATTTATTCATATTACAAGTGAATCAATTGACTTTCATTGCCAGATGTAACAAGACAATGAAAGGCTCATTTAAAAGCATGCTTTTAAGAATTCATCATCTGATGAATTGCCCTATCGTGTTCTTTAAAGGGTACATAACACACAAAGTTTCAGTCAATCTCACGTTAATCTTGAGTGCCTATAGAGTAGAATTGCATCCTTCATATCTCCGAAGAGTCTTTAGTTTTATTATATTTATAAAAGACATATAAGCTGTACCAATTCTTTCAGAAAACAGCCAAGCTTGTGCAGGCTTGCAGTGGGCGGAGCTAAAGTGTCACAAGCGCACACACACACATACACACAAAATACATGGCATTATCCCTGGATATCTGTCGATTCACTATACGTCTGTTTTGCTTACATATTATACACTTAAGCACCGATTGCCAACAAAACACAGACAAACAAACGCACTTGCAGAACTCCGTTGCCGCACCAGAAAAACAAACTGCATCCACTGTTCCCTTAATGCTGGATTATTTGGAACAATGTTTTTATTTAGTGTAAAAACTGTCGCTTTCAAAACATTTATCTTTAGAAAACTTTATCCTAGCCACAACCTATAGTGTGTGTGTGTGTGTGTGTGTGGGGGGGGGGGGGGTGTCACAAAAAAAGTATTGTTTTTTTTTCTTCCCCAAAATATTTTCATTAAATATCTTAAAGGTCCCGTTCTTCGCGTGTTTTCGAAGCTTTGATTATGTTTACAGTGTGCAATATAACATGAGTTCATGTTTCGCGTGTAAAAAAAATTATTTTTCACACAATTGACTTATCTGTACAGCGCTGTTTCCTCTGTCCTAAAAACGGCCTGATGATTTCCTTGTTCTATGAAGTCCCTCCTTCAGAAACACGTAACGAGTTCTGATTAGGCCAGCGCTTACCGTGTTGTGATTGGACAGCAGCTTAGCGCACTTTGCCCGGAAAGGTCCCGCCTCTTACCATAAAGGGGAGATGCAAGCGCTGAATGTGCGCTCTTCTCCACGTGGGAGAGCAACAAGACCACGCCCCCTATTTTGCGTGTTCTTGTGGGCGGAGGGTTAGTCAACAAACGGGTCTAGTGACGTCATACCTGAAGGAAGTGCAGGGCTGTAGCTTAAACCGGCTGTTCGCTGAAGGCTTTGAAAGGGAACTTCTGTTAAATAAAATATCTCGCTTGGCATTGAACTTTGAGCTTTATAATTTTACAGGTATTATTTATGCTCTAACAGCAACATTTCACACTAACTTAAGTTTGAAAGATGGAATCGCGAAGAACGGGACCTTTAATGTGAAGAAAAATAATTACATTTCAAAATGTTGAAGATTTTTTTATGCTTCTTGAAAGAAAGCCTCTTATGCTCACCAAGGCAACATTTTTTTTGTTAAAAAATATAATAAAATGTAAAATAGCTGGTTTCTATGTTAATATACACAGTATTTTAAAATGTAATTTATTCCTTTTAAGTAATGATGCTAAAAACTCAGCTTTGCATCAGTGTCTTTAGCGGAATGTGTTCTGAAGACATTTTGTAAATTTCATATTTCAAATGTAATATTGTCCTATCCTAACAAACCATACATCAATGGAAAGCGTATTTATTCAGCTTTCAGACAATGTATACATCTCCATTTTTAAAAATGTACCCTTATGACCTTAGTTTTGTTGTCCAGGGTGATTTTCTGCTTACGAAACATTTCTTGTAAGTATCAATGTTGAAAACTATGGAAGCTTGTTTCCGCAACGACACAAAATTCAAAAGATAAATGAGACTTCTCATAATTTTGACCTTTTTCTCAGACAGCGAGTTAATATCTCACAATTCTGACTTTGACTTTATAACTCGCAATTGTACGTTTATATCAAGCAATTCTGAGAAAAAGATTCAGAATTTCAAAAACAAGAACAATGTTCAAACTAAATATCTTTACTTTTCAATTTTTTATATGAATTTTTGAATGGGTGCCTTTTTTATGAATAAATTGGACAGGATAGTAGAGTACAGTTTTATGGACACATATCTAAGAAGAAAGTTGATTTAACCTTTATTGTTACCTCCATTTGTAGTACAATTTCATAATTCCAATGACTTATAATTATTGTAAAACCTGTAGTAGTAAAGAATGAGTAGGTGTTTCCAAACCTCCAAAGACTAAAATCACCCTGCTGAGAATGTTATCAGCACTGAAAACTTCTTCCAGCTCCCCAAAAAAGATACAGAAAGGCAAAGGGAAAAGACAGGCTTATTCTGAAACACACTTGCACTGCAGACAAGCAATTAGCTCAGTGATGAGTTAGTGCCAAAGAAGTGTCAGAGCTGCATGTTAGCAGAAGAATAGGCTGCCACCTCCAATAGACCAGATGGATTTCTCTTCCACTGACCCAGCACACCCACAATAACCTACATCTGCCAACGACACATTCAGAGACTGTGCATATGGGCATTCCAGAGGAATCCAAAATAATTGTATTTAAGCTGAGGGAGAAAACGCATCATTACTGTCCATAATGCCACACACTCTTATGTAAATGACACTGGAGGAGCTTGTGTAAATCATGATTAAAATACCACGCCATGTGAGCGTGCAGAGCGAGAAGTAATGGCATTCAGCGGGAAGCTGGCCTCACACAGGGCTCATCCTCTGATGCCTGCAGCTGTCTGTCATGACACGGGATCAGTGTTTGGGGACAGGGCCCCTGTGGTGACCTCAGGGCCACTGCGATGCCGGCGAATGGTCTACTCGTGGCAGACCACAACAGATAGCGTCAGACTGAGTCATCGGGTACCCCCGAGGATCCCGGGGGCCGCAGCTTTCACCCTGAACTGGGCCGATAGGACAGCTGTGTGTAAGCAAGTATCTTAAGCAAGAAACAACAAAGACAGAGGGTGACATTCCTCTTTAAAAATGTGTTTTTAAGGCTGCAGTGAACTGAAGATTACCCCGGATCAAGACAGAATGTACTCACACTTTCACAAGCACGCTACACCATGCACCAAGATTTGGTAAACACGCTAAAATATTATGTTTGCAGCAGGAATTTATATGAGCTCTGAAATGGGTCAAATATGGGAATTAATTATAATTCACTGAACAATTCAAAAAAAAAATATTGTCCCCCCGATATATATTCATCAATTATCTAAAAGTTCAAAAAAAATTACTCAATTTAAAAGAACTGATTTCTGTTTTTATTTTAAATACATTTTTATTAAAATATTAAATATTAAAATATATTAATTTATTCATACATTCCTGCAATTGCAAATCAGCTATTACTCCAGTATAAGTAATAAGGGATTAATAATTTCTTTGGTCATGGAAAACATGAAATATACAAGAAATCCAACAATCATAATTTTATAACCTAACATTAACTTTTTTTAAATGCAACGGTTTGACTCAATATTGGTTCAAATTATTTTATTATTATATTTATTATTATATTTATATTGTATTATTATTGATGTTATCATTATTATTACTCAAATGTACCCCTTTCATCAAGAATATCAATTGTAAGATATTTAGTGATTCTTTTTTTAAGTAATTTATTAGTATAAAGTCATAACAAAAATAATAATAAAATAATTGCAAATTACTCAAAAAACTCAAAGTTTGAAAGAATAAAAAGTGTTTAAAAATTGATGATTTCCCCAACACATTGAAAAAGTTTATTTATCTTTAAAATTCATTTTATGTTCTTTAAAATTTGTGCTACAAAGTTTGATCAAAAACTTTAGTCTGATCAGTTTTTGATAATAATAATTAAATCAATCAATCAAAAGATAAATTGATACTTTACTTATTTATCAGATAAAAGTCAAATAAAATAATGTTAAAAAATAAGATGGATTCCAAGTAAGTTTCGCTTCTTAATAATTTCAACATATACTTACAATCAACTTTAATGAGAGGAAACTAAACTATGACTTGATCTAAAGTTTTGAATTGAGTGAAACATTTGTATTTATCTATGATAAAGCAGTATCAGTTATGATGCAAAAGAAGCAGTGATATCAGTATGTGTCACTGCAAGCAGCCTCTGAGAGAGCAGACCGTTTCTTAGGATTTCTCTGAATGTGATACTTACAGCTGCTTGTTGTCTCTTCAGCTTATCTCTGTACTCCTCAAGCTCCAGAAGGTTCAGGTCCGGAGGGAGTTTCTGTTGGCCAAGAATACACAAATAGAGAAAGATCTGATATTTAAGAATGTCTTTTATATTTTGATGGTACAATGCAAATTCTTGAGTTTGAACATGATGGCATATATCACTCACACAGACGCTAGCATTATCTACAGTTCTTAGAGCACAATAAACAAGCTCAAACTAACTTTTTACTCTGATTAAAATAGCTGACGCAGACCAACTTTATCATAGAGGAATAAACAAATAACACCTAACCAACAAACCAACAAAAACCCAAATGTTTGGATTTGAAAGTAGTTATTTTCCTCTATAAGAAATATAGTCTATAATTCTCATTCCATGCAGCTTTTGAAATGCACACCCAAATCTAATGAGATTTCATAGTATGTGAATAATCCATCAACTGGGGTGGGCTGTAACCTGGCTGTCTGCACGGACCCTGCGCCCTGATTCTCAGTTTCTCAGTCAGAGAAGAACCAGAAGAGGTATCAGAACATACACTGTACAGTGGACAGCAGTGCTGCGGTGTCTGATTCACTGATGCACTGACATTTTTACTCAATTCATAATCAGAATTTTAAATTACTTTGGTTTGAAAAATCATACAAAATACAAAACTATACAGGTAAAGCTGTCCACATTAATAATAAATTTAAAAAAACATCCAGGCCCTATAAAGTCTTTTTTATAAAGCCCAGCATGCTCTGCAATATAGGACTCATACACAACACACACACACAAAACTATTTCTCAAAATACAAATACTAACACTTAAACATGAAATACTACACAAAATAAATTCAGTAAAACCTTTAAAAAAAATTAAAAGATGCCTCTCATGCTCACCACGGCTGCATTTATTTCGTTAAAATAAAAAAATATTTTTTTATTTGAATATATTATAAAATGTACTTTATTCATGTGACCCAAGCTGAATTTCCAGCATCATTACCATAGTTTTCAATGTCAAATGATCCTTCAGATATAATTCTAATATACTGATTTGAAGAAACATTTATTTTAATTATAATTAATCACTACCATTCAAAAGTTTGTTTGATTGTTTTTTAAATAAATGATTTAATTTTCAAGGAATGATGCATTAAATTAATTAAGTGACATTAAAGACGCATGTGTGTCTGCGCGCCCTTGTTCACATTGTGGGGACCAAATGTCCCCATAAGGATAGTAAAACCTTAGATCACCTACATTGTGGGAACCAGCCAGCAGTCCCCACTTTTCCAAAAGGCTAATAAATCATACAGGAGGAGTTTTTTTGAGAAAGTAAAAATGCAGAATGTTTCCTGTGATGGGTAGGTTTTGGGGCAGGGGCAGTGTGTGTGTGTGTCTGTGTATGTGTGTGTGTGATGGGTAGGTTTAGGGGCAGGGGCAGTGTAAGGGGATAGAAAATACGGTTTGTGCGGTATAAAAACCATTACGTCTATGGAGAGTCCCCACAAAGATAGTGAACCAGACCTGTGTGTGTGTGTGTGTGTGCGTGTGTGCGCGCTTGTACTCATTAGGGGTGACCCCTAATAGTCGAAGATTCGATGCATCGATATGCAGGACCGGATTCGACCACTGATCTCATGGTCGAATCTTCGCAGGTGTTATGAAACGAGGATTATACCATTTTGGCAATATGGGTGTGCTCAATATTAGTGTTATAAAGACGTGTCGCGGCGCTGAGCGATCGCCCCTTTATGGGCACTGAGCTTCGCACCGGACGCGCCGCGGCTTTAAAATTCGAACACATATAGCCTACACCAACGGAGGCATTCGATGCCTGTCCGCGGCGATTAAATGTATATTTCCCTCAAATCGTGAATGTACTGATTTCACCGTGTACTACAAGATACACTCATCGTGCAGCTCTTCTGTCAGAAGTCGATTCAAAATTGAGCTTGCGCGCGGCGCGTTATGTTCACCTCTGCCTGGTGTGAGATCCCTGAGACACGGCGCTGAGCTTCAGTCCGGTGTGCGACCTCCTTCAGGCACAATCGGCTTAAGAACGTGCATATAAACGCACTCAAAGTGTTCTTTTCCTCTCTAGGCAGGTATTTTTTTAGGTTTATTTATCAAAATGTTCTTTTATATATTTGTGTGATGTTCTGTGTTTCGATCGCGGCTTTTAAATGTTATGAGAGAACGGTTCATTTACGAATGTGTAGTGTATAGTTTTGATCACTTTATTAAAAGTGGTGGCTGTGTGCCGTGTCTAAAGTAAAATAAAAATAGTCTTAGCCTCCTGCTGACTAGTGTCCTGCCCTTCCCAACCCGTTTATACCGTTTATTTTTTTCTGGTCTGTGGTTTACACAAACACAGATGATTCGACTATCGGTCGACCATAGAGAGATTCGAAAATTCTGATTCGAATGTGTAAATGCTTAGTCAGGGACACCCCTAGTACTTATAATAATAATTTCTTACCATCTGTATATTTTTCATATGCTTAACATCTTACAGATTCTGCAAGTGGTCTGTTGACATATGGGAACATTAAGAATGTTTCTCGTACACACACCTCAAGCTCATATTGCACCATGTCAAAGGAGTCACAGGAGAAGTACACTTCCTCTATGCTGTCAATGATTTCCTGTTGTACCAGTGGATCGGTGGGCTGCTCCCTCAGTTCCCTCAGCTCTTCCTGTAGGGAGAGAAAGAGAAATGAGAATGAGTATCGGCAGGGAAATATCACTGCTTCTGGGACATCATCGTGGGGAAGCTTGCTTCGCACCTAAAAACGGGGTCTGAGCATTGATTATTTCTCCCGTATGACTTCTAGCCAAGCTGAGAGCAAAGATTAAGTGGACTTAGCACCCATCCCTGAGGAACACCCTTCATGAACCTTAACGAGGATCAGCACAGGAACATCAATTTCACTCAAAACAGCTTGAAGAAACAAAGTAGTCCTCTTTTCTTTGAAGAGAGATGCTGAGAGACTAATTATGCATGATTCACAAGACGTGATGCAATGTGTTTAAACCAGCTCTGTGACCAGATAAACTTACTGAGCCATGCAGATGCTGAGGCAACCCTTAAAAACCCTTTAATTACAACCGTCAGACAAATTCACATAAAGCGATCCGCATCAATGAACCACTTATTCATGTTTGACACTACTGAAAGAGCCCAGAGTTGGACACTTGGTAATATATGAAGGATCTTCCTATAAAGACTGCAATTCGATGTCATTGAGATAGAAGCAGAGGAATGATTTGGCCTGAAAGCCTTTAATCTCCTCAAAGACACACGATGCGGCGTGTGCGCGATGCAGGCTGATGTAGGCAGCGCTGTGAGGGAGCGTGGGTGAACTCAGTGAGGGACGGCATCGGCATCAGCATCAGCATCCGCAGGGGTGGGGTGGAATGAGTCACTCCACTGGTACACGCACAGCAAGAACAAAAGACACAATCCTTGGGCTCACTGGTTACCATTAAGCCTTAAAACACTCTGAAATCAAACGGGACTTTTGCAACTTTGAGTCCAAGTCAATTATCTTTGAGGTCATCTATAGACTTTCAAGTGTATTCGTAAGCAATGACAAAATTAACTTTCAGCAGAGGGCCTCTTAATTCAAGGAATTTTTCTGTCCTTTACAGAAATTAAGAACCCATTTTTATTTCCGAATTTAAAAGGAGCTTTAAACACATGCATTGTATCCCCATAATTCACTTTTAACTCTTTCCTTGCCAAACACAATTTTCTGATATTTGTGAGAAAACGCTTCCAGGCCAAAAACTGATTTTTTTATGTGTTTTCACTGTCGGACGCTAGGGGGCGCTATTATGCATCTGCTGAATGAGTACTGAATCTCCTGATCAAAACCAAGGGGGTACTCTAGCACTCGGAAAGCGTTCCACCCATAGGGGCGGCCATTGCTAACCAAGCCATCACCTGCTGTTAGCATCCCATTGACTCCCATTCATTTCTGAGGCGTTTAAAGACTCCATTTGTCCATTGTTTATTTATAAAGAAACACGACAATGCATAAAAGGCTCCATTACCTTGTATCTTACACTATCGCCCCGTAGAAGCTGTTTTTGTAAAAGTAGGCTAACGATTGCGTCAAAACCAACGCGACTGTCGCACAGTTGAGAAATTACCGTATAGACAGGAGGAGACGTTCGGAAGCAATCTTTTACTGTCTATGAGGCAGTCGGGGGGACGTGGAGACAAAGTCTGATAAAGTCAAGGGGGAAGAATGGGGAGAAGCCGATGGTGAGCCAAAAGCAACGGGAGAAAATATTTAAACAACGTGATTCAGATTTCCCTTTCCACAACTACTAGAAGACCTACAACTGTCAGACAGGTTGCTTACGTCACATCTACGTCGTCCAGCTCAGTCTGAGCCTGCGCTCAGCCATCAGGAATTGAGTGCCTGTAATTGACCTCATTTTCCGCCGTTGACGTCTATGGGATCGCTCTGTCCATTTCTTTTACTGTCTATGATCAAAACACACGCAAGTAAGACGCAGTAAAACGAGCGATCGTATGTAATCATATGCATATGTAAAATAACGTGATCATCATTCAACAGCATATGAATCCAAACTGCCTACTGTTAGTGAATGAAACGTGGACCCAAGACGAGCTACAGGACTGTGTAAGCATTAGAAGTGCTGATGGACTCGATCTTCTCCATCTGTGTTTGATCATCGCTCTGAATCTGATCTGGAAACAGTCTTTCACAAAAACGTTATTTTTCTCAGCTTTTTGTTCAAAATGTTGCTTTTTTTAATGAAACTTACCCATATTCAAGTGTTGATAAAAAAGGAATGCATGTTTTTTTTTATTAGAGGGTCAGCTCTTTCTTTTGATATACTGCATGCTCAGATATACATTACATGTTGGTGAAAATGGTCAAAAACCCTGGCGGTGGCTGGCATTTTTCTCTTTTAAATGCTGGGACACAACTAAAGCAAAGTCTGTCCCATTTGCCATTTCCCCCCCTTTAAAATCCGTTTTTAATGTTGTTTATAAGTCTATGTGGTGTTAATATGCTTTAAACAAACCATGTGCAAATTTATAAGTCACCACCATTGCTGAGTATTTTCTACTTAAAACTGCAGTGAGCCAAAGACCTTGTCAAAAACCACTGGTGTCACAAAATATGTCAACGAGTGGATCTCTGAGCTGGTTTGTGTGAGTGGAGGTGGGTAAAATTAGCATATTCATAGAACCGTGTATACTAAATGAGGCAAGGATGTAGCTATTTTAAGGCATGAAGAATTTTTCTTCAAGGAAAAAACATTTAAATATGTAATATTGGTGATCAACAATGAGTTTTAAAGGTGCACTATGCAACTTTTCGTCCACTGGAAGGTGCCTATTCTAAACGGCTCGGCTCGCGAAAACAGCTATTTTTATCATATCAGATACATTCAAGGGGCCAAGGGGCTTCGGCCATCCGTCTGCTCTCTTCCCTGAACTAAAATGAAGTAGTGGGCTGTACTTTCTACAGGATTGACATCAGGTTCAAGTACGCCAGGTTGGCTGGTGTTTAAGTTGCCCGCATACCGCCTCCCATGGCCGAGACTGGTATTACGACAGCTGTCGGGCCGGGGCTAGTAATGCTACTGCTAATTAAGGTTGATCTCTCTGCAGCACTATAACTTGACATTTTTTAATGACATCATCGCCCTTATTTCTTCTCATTCTTTTGATTCGTGTAGGTCATTTTTTGGATCTTTTTACTTCAATTTTTACAGATCGCACCTTTAAGGGATAAAAATTACTACGGGGGACTTTAATAATTTTTGGCTTATAAAGGCCCAAAAAAGTGAATTGAAACCTTTCCCAATGAAAAGTATATTTGCACTGTCTGAATCGTTCCCTATTCCCTATATAGTGCATTCGAAAATAGTGAACATGTCTATGTGTAAAAAAAACCTTTAATTTCTATCACAGGCACAATGAAACAAGGTCTACTTTCCCACTGAATAAAAAGTATAGTGACAAATCAGGTGGGAATGAAGTCCACGATCCGATCGGATGAGACTCAAAACATCAATCAGTTTCCACCCAAACGGTCACTTGGAAAATAAAACAAAAACTCTGCCACACTAATTAAAATGGTCGCCAAGCCTTTGTTCAATTATCTTTCCATCCCATGTAGACTGACAATGTTTACCAAAATTAACACCTCTCGTCCTTTTATTCCCTGCGTGCAGACGAAGACGAACGCGAGTCTATTTGCACATAAAAGTGTGATTTGATGTGCTATACAGCAATCAAAGCTTGGGATGAGTGAACTGAAGGGTTATTGACTGATGCTGATCAAACGCAGGCCAGAGTGTGATTTAGAGGCGTATTATAAATAACAATAAGCATTTGTTCACATGGACCGAGATGAGAGGAAAAAGACGGACAGCTGCTGCAAGATTCAAGCTTTGCCAGAACACTCTTTACCTACACCAGCTTTCATTTGTGACATCCTTACTATCAGACTCCATGAAAAATAAGGATAAATTCAGGATATGGGAGGGAAAGAAAGTTGCTGATTATGAATTGAGATGTGGTTTTAACTTAAAAGCACACCCACGCCTGAGAATGAATCATCTTATGAATAAGATTTCAAATATTACAATATATTCTGCCTAATATGATGAAGGTGATGACGATATTAGACTAATGACGTAAACAATCTGAATAAACGTCCATTAATTTTCACAGCAATTCATCAAGAGGCATTCAAGGCTGTCTGATGTCTTAATTATGTGATTACAGTGCCACCTAGAGGACACGAGAGACTGCTCTGTGCAAGAGAAGTGGGTCCTTTCAATGGTTCTGCCCAAGCAAAACATCCCAAAGCACATTTTACCATATTCAATTGGTAAAACTTCTTCAGTGTAAACCACAAAAAGGCAAAGAAAAATGACAGAGCATTTGTCAGGCACACCAAAAGCTAAATGAGAATACAAAATAGGCAAGAAAATAAAATATAGGCCAGTTAGCCAGACACATTTTTATGAAGCACAAAATAACACACGATTTAAAATCACAATATAAAAGTAACTGCAACGTTTTACGGTCTAATTTCTTAATGTCCACATGAAATCAAAAAAGGAAGTTTTTTGGCTTTTAGTATGAATATTAACTGCAGCTTTACCAAGATCAACGGCTTTGGCTGTTTGATATGTCAAAGATAGTTTGTCCTTTTAGGTAGCTCGTATCCCGCTGATATATATTTAAGAGTTTGTTTATCTAAGTTTGGAGACTCGGGCTCTAAATAACATCAACGGCACAACATATGTTTCAACAGTCTATAGTTTTACAGACTAGAACAAATCAAACAGATAAATGGTCCAATAAATATATAAATATTTGTTGTTGGTCTTGGCAAATAAAACTGAACGTAAGTACTGAAGAAGTAAATCTTTCTTGATGTGTCTTGAAAAATAATGAGGATGAAAATAAATTGTTTCCTCATTAAAAAAAACTGTTAAAAAGCATGCTTCACAGCATGCTCGCCTAGAACTTTCACTTTCAAGAAACTGATAATCTTGGGATAATGAAGGCCAACTTTCAAGTTCAACTTTTCCGACACACAATGCTCATTAACGGCACAGAATCGCTTGGTGGCGATTTGAGAAGCCTAATCCATCATTTTCCTCTACATGCTCTGGTCAGACTGTTCATTTAAATGATCAAACACTTTTACAATGCTCCTGTTGTTTCAGAAAACTGTCAAACTGTCTGTTGAAACAATGCCCACCAGAGATCCAGGCCAGATGGTTCTGAAAAGTATGTCTAAAAGAAAACAAATGATACAGAGTAACATCACTTTCAGATGCTAGGAATGAGTCTGTTTGATTTGGTAGCTAATAACTAGGGACTACAATAAAAGTAAAAAGTCTTGGCAAAAGATACCAGAGCTGAGGTCGAGAGTGCTTAAAATTACCGTAGAAACCTAGAGCTAGAACTTCTGAAAGGGCCAACTGATTTAATGGACCTGTGAGGTAGTGCTAGAATCAGTGCACTGGACCATGACCAACTTCCATTTATCTGACTGAATGAGGGTCATAATACAACTCTGTGGCACTGCTACACTAAAGCTCAGTCGGAGTAACTTTTTTATACTCTCTCCTAGAGCTGCATGAACTTGTTAAAAGATTGATTCCATCGCGATTGAAACACCCATCTTTCATCTGTCTACAAGTACCATCACGACGAACATTCAAATCTGTGTTGGTGCTCCTGCTGAGCCAGAGAGAGCAGTTGGCAAGTAGAAATATAAAACAGCTTCACAAACATTTTTTTCAAACATGCAGTATCATTATTTTTGTCTTATAATAATTCAAACGATCACAGAGGTGCTAGGATATAAGTTTATAGGTCAGATAAACACTGACGTTTACAGTAGCACAAATCTACTTTTGAAAGTAAGGAAGTGTCAAATAAAGATTGTATCAATTACATTTTTACACCAGTAGGTTTAAAAAAAAAGGGATTTATTTGTCATTGAATCATTCCTTCAAGAGGTTCAATCAAAACATGCTGATTCATCCAGATGGATAAAAAAATAATTCAAGTGAAACATTTTTAAATAGACAGCAATTCACATTTTGTCAGAACCTCTAGTAATTATGTTATTTCGCTTAGTTGTCTATTCAGAATCGTGATTTCCATTTTAAAAAATAACTTGTGATTTTCAATTTATCCAGAATCATGCAGCTCTACTTTCTACGTTATTTGTAAATATTTCAGAATCATGGAAGTTGTTACATGTGAATAAAAAGGCATGTCTGGTTGCATGAAAGGTCATCATAAGGTACATTTATTAAAATAGTCTAATATTTTTTTAATCACGCTGTGATTAAAGGGGTCCTATAATGCCCTTTTCATAAAGACGTTATAAGTCTCAGTTGTCCCCAGAATGTGTGAAGTTTCAGCTCAAAATACACCAAGGATTATTTAATATAGGATGTTTTGAAAGTGCCTATTTGGGTTGCATAAGATGAAGCTGTTTTTGCGTGTCTCTTTTAATGCAAATGAGCAGCTGCTACCCGCCCCCTTTTCAGAATAAGGCGGAGCATTTACAAATGACAACTGCAGTGTGAAAAACCTCACACAGTGAGAAGAATTCACAAAGATGGATAAATACCAACTGTTTGACCGAATTCATTTTCAGAACATGTAAGTACCACGCGTTATATTTTGTAAATGTATCGCCTTTGTGAATGAGCTGGCTAGGACACTACACAGTGGCTAAGGTTAACATTGTCTCTGTATACACAGAGATCAGAGCCATGTCATGTTTTATTTTTAAGAAGTAATAAAGGTGCGCTTCTGAATTGTACAGGCGGTGGGCATTTTTGGGTTAAAATATCAAGCACTTGATTTAACCACATTAGCAAATTCAGAAAGGCAATCAGCAAACACATGCTGTATTATGAAGTGTGATACTTGCGTGCTCAGAATATGAGGTTGGATCACGAAGAGTGGGATTTGAGGAGTATCTTTTGTGCAAATTCAGTGTTTACTGATTACAAAGCAGTCCAGTGTACAATGATTCACACAAACATGAATTTAGCTCATTTTTGGGCACATTTCCTTCACAAATTAAATGAATCCACTGCATCCTCAGTGGCTCAGACCCTGGGAGTTTATTATCACAGCCAGAAACAGAACACTTGATTAAATAGATGAGACATTTTATGACTAGCTGCTCTAGCGAGAATGTATAAACATGGCGGACTGTGTAAGAATAGTAACAGCATTTCGATGCCATGCCAGCGACTCAAGGCCTTACCCCCTTTGTTGCGTGTTCCCATGGGGAAGGGTTTATGCACATTTTAGGGTTAGTGATGTCACCAACCCGGGAAGAAGCTTGTTGTAGTCCCTACCAGGCATTTGTTGTAGTCCTTAAAGGGGACATATTATGCCCCTTTTGACTAGATGTTAAATATGTCTCTGATGTCCCCGAGTGTGTATGTGAATATTTAGCTCAAATCAGATCATGTTTTATAGCCACAATTTTGGGGTGAGCAAAAACACTGTTTTGTGTATGTCCTTTTAAATGCAAATGAGCTGCTGCTCCCGGACAGACAATAATGCCTAAAGAGCCAGGGAGTAAATGCTATTATCCACTATCTGTACAAGCCTGTTGTAGCGGACCCTGTCCGAATGATGGCTGAAAATGTACTGATGTATTTAGTTTATAATTCATCACACAAAAGATGAAGCTTCGTTCACTCCAGAAAATCAATGTAAGAGATGAATAAAACACAGTACAAGAATTGCACATTAAAGGGTTAGTTCACCCAAAAATGAAATTTCTTTCATTAATGACTCACCCCGATGTCGTTTCACACCCGTAAGACCTCTGTTCATCCTCGGAACACAGTTTAAGATATTTTAGATTTAGTCCGAGGCCTTTCTGTCCTTTGAATGTGTATGCCCACTTGCTGTCCACGTCCAGAAGGTAGTGAAAACATCATCAAAGTAGTCCATATGTGACATCAGTTGGTTAGTTAGACTCTTTTAAAGCGTCAACAATACATTTAGGTCCAAAAATAACTAAAAATATGACTTTATTCAGCATTGTCTTCTCTTCCGTGTTTGTTTTTGCAGATAATATTGTGCATCCCTAGAAGGAAGCTTATGCAGCGAACTGTGTTCTTCCACAACCAGGAATAGCGCCATATCTTGCTATCTTCTTTGGCATGATTATTGCTGCTGGCTAGCGCGATCCGAACAGCTCCATGAGTCGGTGAGTGGGGCTACTGAATTAGAAGTGCTTATTATTCTGTGGCGGCGTATTGCACAACAGATGACATCAAGGTGTGGCACATTCTGAGATCGATAGATTTCTGGGCCTAGTGTCTATAAAAGCTTTTCTTCTACTAATAAGGAACTTTTCAGCTCTGAAACTTACAGGTTATTCTTATATTACCATACTTTTATATATCAAAAGCTCAAGGGAAAGTTGATTTCTCAATTCATCACCCCTTTAATACCCAGGTGGATAGAACCACTCACACCTTCAGTGCACAGGACAAAATTCAATGAGGTTATCAGATGGTCTTGAGAAGAGCGTTGGAACCCCCAAAATATACAGCGGGATTGGATCATCTAGTCGGTAAAGACATTTTACAGCACTCATTATTCGACAAGCGTCCTCATTGAATGCTGAGACGGGCTGCTGTGATTTTTTTTTTTGGCATAATAAAATCTGTTCACAAATGTGAGGCTTAATTCAGTAACAGTGCAGGTTTGGTTTGAGAACATGAACTGACCTGGCTAGGGCTCCTGAAGCTCTCCACGGGGCTCATGTCAACCACACTCTCCTGGGGGCTTTTCAGACCCTGGCAATGAAAATAAACAATAAGGTATAAATATTAGCCATCAATATATGGGGTGTTTCAAATGCTGCAGAGTGTAGACCTCTAATATGCTCGTCCTCATTAGCAATAACAATACAATTGAGCAATAATCCACCTGAAAATGCTGGGACCAAACTGCACAAAGACACAAAAAAAAGTTTAACGACACATATGTTTGTGGATAAACGTCTATATAGGACAGGTTTAAAAGGAAGTGTGTTTATTGATTTGATTCTTTTAAACTCAATAAAAGTAGGCTAACGTTACATCTTAGCAGCATCTCTGAAGATCTTAAGCTACTGTCCAAGAGCTCGTATTAGATTTTTACATTACTCATTACGTTACTTTCGCTAATGATTCTAGATGCATTGATTGAATGCGTTATGATACTGTGAGGTGCATAAGCTGTTTTTCTGTTTATTTGTATTTGAGCTAGCAGCTAGCTTATTAAAATGCTTCCGGATTTGTCAATGAAATCAAGAAGCAGACTGATGTAAGAGAATAAATAACCCACCTGACGGGACATCAAAGACTTGATTTTCTGCATCGTATGGTTGAAGACACTAGCAGTAAAATCCACAAAAATCCAGTGGTGTTTTTCTGTCAAACGGCGATTCAGTTCCTGCAGTTCTAGACAGGTGCCATGTTTCACTGTTGGGCTCACGTGACAGGTCGCCAGTGCAGCATGGGATATGTAGTTCCTCGGCAGAAATAGTTATTTTGAGTATGGAATGATGGATTAGACTAGATAATTGTTTTTGCCTTATTGTAAACGTTTTGTCATAATTACAACTCTTATGGCATAATTATGTAGACAAAAAAAGTCAACATTATGACAAAAAGTAATAATTATGTCACGAGTTAGACTTTTAGATTGTTTTTACCTAAATGTGAACTTTGTGCGTGCGTGCGTGCGTGCGTGCGTGCGTGTGCGTGTGCGTGTGCGTGTGTGTGTGTGTGTGTGTGTGTGTGTGTGTGTGTGTTGGGGGGGGGGGGGGGTTAGGTGTGTTTTTGTGACATATGAGGAGGTAGGTATTAAAAAGGAGAGGGTGAAATATGAGGACAATATTGTCCACTTTTCACTTTTGGACATTTTTTTTTAGAAAGTAAAAGTGCAGAATGTTTCCTGTGATGGGTAGGTTTAGGGTCAGGGGCAGTACGGGGATATACAATACGGTATTGCGGTACATTATAAAAACCATTAGGCTACGCCTGTGTGTGTGTTCGTGTGTTCTGTTTTTTCAAATGAGCGTTCATGTTAGCCTAGTAGGTTACTATTATTGTGATGTTATTGTCAGCACTTTCTGCAGACAAAACTTGGTTCTCATGCTTATTTGTTTAATACGTTTTAAATTTAAAGCAAATAAAAAAATCTGGCATGCCTCTGAGAAAGCTATTAGGCCTATATTTGTATAATGCTTTGTCACGCTTATTAGAAATGTCCCTATTTTGCAATTCCATTTTTTGAAAGATAAATAGCCTATAAAGACAGTGTTTTCTGACTTTTCTAACCATTTCTACACAAAAATTATTAATGCTGCCTTATATAGAGGTCTGCGTTTGTTGTGCACTTGAGTATCAACAGAGACAGGCTAGGCTAAAATGAATCAAGGATTCTTGGAAAAAGCGACGACCTCATGTTGTTTTGGGTGTTTACATCTCACAGCTCAAAGAATAGTTTACAGCAAATACATGTGCTACCTGAAATAAATATTCTTAGCGTGGGTGTTTGAGTCGAGCCCCTCTAACTGGCAGTTCGTGCTGATATGAGCACACATAAGAGATAAGAGCATAGAGCGGTCTTCCGTCAATAAAACACCTGATATCACTGATGATTTCCCTGTCAAATGAGGGAGTGGCACCTACCCCAGGCTTCAGAGCTGTTGGTATAATACTACTGCTGCTCTTCCCGCGAAATAGAGAAAATAAACACAAAGTCATACTATATCTTCCTTTATGAAACACTACCTGTTTGTTCGGGTAATACTGTATAGCCTACTTATCAGACAGTCGAACTGCCGTAGGCCTACTCACCAAAATTCTAATGATCACATTTTTTTTAACCTAGTTTAGTCTCAGTTTTAACCTAGTTTAGTGTCAGCCTATGTAGGCACACTATACTGTCTCAGCCTACACGCCCACAGACCGCTGGCTGAACGTCTGATGCACTTTTTTCCAGTTTTTTAAAGACATCTTCTGATTGGTTGAATTCTACAGGATTTCTGGGAGACGTTTGTGTGGCGTTCATTCGGTGAAGTTGAACCCCCTCATGGAAGAAGTATGCTGTTTACAACTGTGACAATCAGTGCTTATCAGGATCAACAACACACTTGATTTTCAAATCAAATCATAGACTTTAAAATATGTCTAAGAGTTTTACACACTGGTTAGTTTACCCAAAAATTAAATTGATGTCTCTTGTCGTTCCACACCCGTAAGACCTCCGTTTATCTTTATAACACAGTTTAAGATATTTTATATTTAGTCCGACAGCGTATCTAAGTGTATGCACACTATACTGTCCATGTCCAGAAAGGGAATAAAAACATCATCAGATTAGTCCATATGAGACATCAGTTAGTTCATTAGAATCTCTTGAAGCATCGAAAATACATTTTGGTCCAAAAATAACAAAAACTACGACTTTATTCAGCATTGTCTTTTCTTCCTTGTTTGTGTTCAATCCTCAACTTAAGATTCAAACTGTTGTCAGCGAATCGATCAATGATTCGGATCGCCAATGTCACGTGATTTCTGCAGTTTGGCACACGATACGAATCATTGATCGATGATAAAACGGTACAAACTGTAACTTATCGTGTTACTTTTTATGGCAAGTAATGCATATACATTACTTTTTCTCAACACCTTTGCCTTTACTCCCAATTTCTCTCATCATGAGAATAGGAGAGCTGTCAGTGAATAAATATGAGAACAAAGTGAATTAGATATTTTCTTGTAAATTTAAAAGTAATGCACTACTTTACTAGATACTTGAAAAAAGTAATCTGATTAACTCCCATTACTTGTATTGCGTTACCTCCTTTATCTTATTATATCTTATATGTAATTAAAAACAAAAAGAATGCAAAAATATTTCTAAAAACCTTTATTTTCAAAATACGAAGCATCCATCTGTGTTTAAAATGAACCGGTGCAACACAGAAAACAAAACAGAAGATGACTGTTTTACATTCGAAAACGTGAAATGTGGCATCTTTAAATGAGCAATATCACAGAATACACTGCAGTGTGCAAAAAAATACAGTTTCAAAGTACAAAATGCATACATATTTACATTCATAATGCAAGAAAAACAACATTAGATGATGACTGTATTTATATATAAATACTCTTAGCTTTTCACTAAGCATGTTGCAACATAATAAAATCTCATAGTTCTCTTTCTTATATATTTTTAAGACATAAAACTCAAGTGCTCAGCACAAGCTTATGTTTTTCAGATTTAAGGAAGTATAAAAAGGAAGTATAAAAATGAATAACTGTAAAGCAAAAGAGTGCTTAAATGTGACACAAAAATTGGCAGAAAAACCCAGTAAAATGCCTTTCGTCTTATCATCTGAGCACACGTGACTGTCCACCTCTCTCATTTCAAAAGACTCAGTGTTGGAGTTTCAGGCACATGTTTGATGACATCATAGATGGTGGTATGCAAATCTCTGACTGAATCCAGCCGTGCCAAAGACCTGCAGGATGCCTGGAAAACAGAGGGAAGAAATAATAAACTGTTCTGAGGCAAAACTGCTCATGCAAAATAGTACTTTTTTATACCTGTGTTGACTCCATTTTCCCAGGTACAGAGACAAATTCATAGATGCCAAAGTCTTCAGTTGCATCTTCATGACCTGAAAAAAATTATTCAGATTACCATAATACGTAGCTAAAATTAGTCAAGTAATATATTCAATTGTATTTGTTTACTTCATTTGCCATTAACTTCTATTGAGATCCATATTACATCATGTTTTAAAAGATTTTTGTTTCCATGAATCATTTTATCCATCTTCACTTTTACTTCACTAGACCATAAGTTTACTTTAGACAGTAAGTACTTAGTATATCCTATTTATTTTCGAAAGGGAGTGACTGTGTACGTGGCCAAGTAAAGCCAAACCAGCAAGGTGGAAAGAATATTTAAAGCGTGCTGACAGAAAACAAGCAGATATGATTATAGCTGTAATGTTTAATGGGGCTGGGGAGTTTGTTTGTACAGAGAGGCAGTGTACACATCACTGCTTAACAACAAAGGTATATTATGGTCCGAGGCGTGCAGTAAACGTACCGGAGCGGTGCAGTCCTCGCTGCTCTGTCATAGGCCTGGAGGACAGGATCAGTCCATCAATGATGTCACAGAAATAAATGAAATGTGTTGAAAATGAGAATTATTTTCTTACCGCTTGTAGATGGACTTTATCCCTGTAGAAAAATAAAAAGTAAATTAAAAATTATTTCTGTGTCTCAGTAACTGTGGCTAATTCAAATAAATTAAAGATTAAAAAACCCTTGAAATCATTAGAGCCTGTTTTCTGTCCTGTGCTGACATTTGTTTTTGTTTAAGACCATCTGTATATTTGTAAGCCTTTAGTTTAAATTACAACCATTAATCATGATTTTCTATGTGCTAATTGGTTGATGTTCTATTAGGGGGAGGGGCTCATTCTCAGGATCTTTTGATTGGACAATAATCTGTGTAGTGCAGGATGAGTCATCAATATTTCTTATTTGTATTTTCATAAGATAATGACTTTTTTTTTACACATGTATATCTGCCAAAAGGGATTTTTGACCATTTAAGAGTGCCCTAAAAGCCAAAGATCTCACATTTCTTGGGGACTTTAAACAAATACACTACCCAGCCAAAAAAAGTCACTGTTTGTATTTAAAGAGGCAAATACTCTTTAAAAAATTCATCACAACATTTATTTTCATTAAGAGGTGCATACATTTTTGGTTTAAGATCTTGTATTGAAAAATTGAAAAAATTGAAAATGATTCTTCATGCTCCCTCACAACCATACTTTCACAGTCTGAGCTGATGAATCTTGACATATAACATGCTAGATATAACATAAAAATCCCTCCAATAATGATCCAATCATTGACTTTTAAATATTTATCTATTTAAATTTAAACAGCGACTTTTTTTGGACAGGCAGTGTATTAACCATCAAAGTGATGTCATGAATAATTGACTTAATAATTATTAAAGTGATGCCTGAAAATCGTTAAAAAGCAGCATATCATACTTCGTGGATGGCAGGTCTTCCTTAGGAGCACAAACATCATACACACTATGATGAGGACTGAGAAGATTGTAACGAAAGTCAGTGAAGACAGCACACTCCCTTCCTGGATATATTTCGCTTTTCCTGGAAACAGATCAATATCTCAGTGTTATATTTTATAATAAATCATTTCTGGTGTGTGATCTTCATCTTTAATCAACCAAGAACTTGCATTGCATGCTTGCATTTACAGTACACACTGAAATAAAAAGCAATGATGTAAACAATAAGAACAGGTGCTGGCCCCTATTTACTTTCCAGTGGAACAGCAAGACTTAATCACAGGTGGGACAGATTTACTTAGCAACTGGAGAGAGAAAAAACAGCTTTTCATGACCATGAAGTGTGACAATGGATGGAACAAAGGAATAAAAAAAACCCAGGACAGATTAACTGAAAACACGAAAGCCAGTGACCATTTTTGTAATAGGCTATGTACAAAATATATTATGTATTCATCCATCAGTGTTTAAAAAAAAAAAAGTTGCCAGCTACCGCCTGCGTTTTTGATCATTTATTCACCCCCAAAGAAAGATCACAGCCTCTAAACAAAAAGCTTCATTTGTTCTAGCTTCATGGATTTTTTATCAACAATTCAATGTGGTAAGTTTCACAAAAACAGCAACATTCTGAGTAAAAAAAACCTGAGAAAATCGTGTATTTTTCAAATACTACGTCTGGTTTGGATTCAGAGCGATGATCAACACACAGATGGGGTAGATCGAGTCCATCTGCACCCCCAAAGCTTCACAGTCATATAGCTCGCCCTGGGTCGTCATTTCAGTCGACATTAGGCAGTTTTGATTTATATGTTTATGTTAATGATTGCGGTAGTTTACAAATACATCTGTTTACATATACTAGCGCTTGTTTCTGCTTCTTTTTCGCCTGTGTTTTGATCAGGAGATTCAGTACTTTTTCAGAATATGTGTCATACCGTCCCCTACAGTATAACAGTGAAAGCATGGATAGCTGGACATTTACGTTCATGGTAGGGAAGCACTGTTCATAAATGGCAGAAAGAGTTATTATTCAATTATTCAAAGCTTCAAAAATGTCTGTTTTGGTTTGATTCGGTCATAAGAATAAAAAAAGATATCAAAAGATTAATCAATCAATCGATCAATCGATCATTCGATCAGTCAATCAATCAATCCATCCATCCATCCATCCATCCATCAACCAACCAACCAACCAACCAACCAACCAATCTATCCATCCATCAACCAATCCATCCATCCATCCATCCATCCATCCATCCATCCATCCATCCATCCATCCATCCATCCATCCATCAATCAATCAATCAATCATACACACACTCAGGACATCTGCTGTTGGCGGGTTATTGTACAGTATATTGAATGACACATTTTGACAGTGGTGTGTGCATTAATGTGTGTTAAATGTCTGTTAATTACATTGCTTTTTCCGATCTCTTATTTTTGGCAATTTTTGCACTTAAATTGACTTATTCTTACTGTTGACATTTAAAAAGATGCATGTGTTCTTCTGAGGGATTATCATTTTGACAGTTTCCACCTGAACATTTTAGTAATATTTGCTAATTATCTTTAATGTATTTGCCCTGTTTTGATCTGTTTTCCTGGGAATTTTTGGTTTGTCTTTCATTAACATTATGTTTTAAGGAGATAAAAATGGTATGTATCAACCTAGATTGGTATGGCAATAGCAATATATCACATTATTTTGGCAAATAAAGTTTTTTTTTTTTTTTGGCAGGTTTTAATGAGCTTTTGGGCTGGAAATCGTCGACCCAACCTGGCAACAATGTCTCCAAAGCCATGGCTCTATTAAAACACACAAACGCATACAGCCAAAGCAGCGCAAACCGTCATAAGAGACAAACTTAAAAAACAACCTTATGTCTGAAAGCACATAATATCAGTAATTATAAACGTAAACAGCTTACAAAGCTCTAGTTGCACCACCTGACTGCTGCAGATTCCTTTTGCCGTTTGATAGTGTTGCCAGAGAAATGTATAAATCTGAGTATGAGGACGTGATCAGCTCTGAGTAATGTCACGGGTTGCCATCTCAAAATTACAGTTATGACATGCCATGAACATTGAACACAGCATAAGCTGGTCTTTCGGTTGTGCTGTTCGGTGACTCACGTCTGTCTAATTAGGACCAAATAATTGGACAAACATTTATTGGTCCTGAATCTTCCACAATATATATATATAGTTTTAATATTTAGACAGTTTCTGTTATTCTGTTACAATCATACCTGTGCCAAGTGTGGCCACCACCAGTGTGAACTTGGTCTCGTCCTGCTTCTTCGTCATATTGTTGAATGCTCTACACAAGAACTCTTTACCCTGAGGTAACTCATACGGCTTCACTTCAAACCGTGGTCCCGTCATGAGAACCTCCGTGCCGTTCTTTGTTTTAGAGATCCAGACGCAGGTGTTGGGAGGGTTCGAGTCCGCAATACACTCAAAAAAGACCATTTCCCCAGGGTTCACTGTGAACACGCCTTCAGTCTTCAGACATTGGTCAGAATTTACTGCCAGGTTATATGGCCCATCTGAAAGATTTGGTAAAGTAAAAAAACAACAAAAAAAAAAACATTATTATTAGTGGTCTGTTTTTCAGCATTCAATTTTCTATTATTTAGTTCTAGTACTACTTTTAACTCTTTCCAAGTCTGATTTTTTGTTTTTTTTTGTTTTTTTGTTAAGTTGCCAGCCACTGCCAATGTTTTTCTTGTCTGGCTATATTTAAGATTGAACATTGGTCTGGGGAGTCTGCTCTGTATTTTCTACTGCACAAGAGGAGTGCTCACCGAGCATTATTCAAATGACTCCGTATGCAATTAGATAGTCCTTCAACCAATCAGACCACAAAAGGCGTGATCAACGGGCAATGACCCATCACTTCTCTAGCTGTCATCATGTTAAACCGGCCAATAGCGCGGCAGGTGGATAAGCCAGTCTGCGATTGGTTCCCGCAAAAGTACAGAAGCAGTAGAAATGAATGTACAGGTTTCCAGGCTAAGTTGCAGGGCGAAATCAAATCGCCAGCAGATCAGACTGGGTTTACCCTGTGTAGCGTTTTTCAATAATTTTCACAAAATTCTCATTTATGAATATCAGAACATGCAATATATCAAAAGCAATGCTAACACTATTTCACGGCCAATTCGTACGTGTTTTACTGAATTTGTACGACCTCACTCGTACGAATTCGTACATTTTGTCTAAACCCCAGTGAAGGGTAATATTAGGGGCAGGGTTTGAGGTAGGTAATTCCTACAAATTTGGCAACTTAACAAATACATACAATTTAGCAAAAATCTTATAAATTCGTACGAAATGGCAACCTTGTAAAATATGCACGATTTGCTTGTGAGATTGGGTTGGGACAAAAAAATATGCACGATTTTTTTGTGAGATTGGGTTGGGACAAATAAAATATTCCTGTTTTCTCCTTTAGTACTTGCTTTTGTTTATTGACATATTATTTCTTAAAAAAAGGTAAAACCACTTTTATAATTGACTTTTATATTTATATTACATTTATATTTAATACATAATTAGTTTACTAGATTTTTTTCTGATTGTAAAATATATATATAAATTAACGAAAATAGAATTTAAGTGTCATTAAGTTGTCTCTGGATATACAAATTATGTATCTGAAGTTTGAGAAAAAAACTGTATGACTAATTTGTAATGACTCATTCTTTTTTTAATGTAGTAACATTTATAAAACGTTCCACTAACAATGTAAAAATAACGTTTTATAGCTAACGTTTTTAGAACGTTACTCAATAGCAAATAACGTTGGCACAACGTTCTAATAACGTTACTGCAAGAACGTTTTTTGATAACTTTGAGAGAACGTTCAGAGAACATTCCCTGTTAGCTTCTCTTAGAATATATATGCTCTTTATTTTATTTGTTGTCATAAAATGACTGGTTTCTTGATATGTTGTAGGCTAATTGTAAAATCTTGAAAATGTTTTAATTAGTCATTATTTTCATATTGTAATTTAGAAGAATGCAAATCTGCAAGAAAGTTGTATTACTTCCATATGCCATAAAATATGCTGTTGAAATAGGCTCTAATGTAGGCCTAAGTATCAGAGTTTCCCATACATTTATTTATCTGTGGTGCCCTGCCACAATACCAACACTGACTGCCACAAATTGATATCAGAGCTCGATAAGGTTTGTGTCCTCATTAAATGGAATGTCTTTTTGCGCTGTGCAAAGAGAAGTGCGCGATCAGCTCCGCATCTCAGTTAACCAATATCATCCGACTGCGGCCACAAATGGGCGTTATCGTGCTGGTTGGGGTTACCGTTTTTGCAGAAGCTGTCAACATCCGGATTAATATGTTCAACATTTGCTAGTTAGTTTTTCTCAAACAGAAGCTTCAAAATAAGATCTAGCATCTTGCAACATTTCATCATGACTTTGTGTAAACATATACGTCACTTTCTAAAGCCAAGTGGCGTGTTTTCTGTGCGTATTTTGAGCTATGCGCGTGTAGGCTATGTCTACGCCGTGTGATTCCGCGTGAATCTCTACCAAGCCTGCAGTCTCCCTCTCATTTACTGAAGCTTTCGCGCCTCGATCGCCCCCCGGTGACCGGTCCCAGTATAGCCGCTCCTCTGTGTTTTCTAATGGACGCGAGGCAAACTAAATAATAAAATTACACTTTAAAAAATGTTCCCCAAAGTTAGTTTATGTCACTGAAGGCAGTTATCATCACGATGATTTCATTTCAGGTGTTCGTTTTAAAAATAAGTTTAGTTTGAGTTAGTTATTTGATGCTATAAAACGGGGGGTGTGACGTCATGATTGACAGCTGAGACTGACGGCTTCTCTGAGTGAAGTTGTCACTGAGGCACTAACGGACTTTTTTCGAAATTTTTGGGAGCAGATTAGAGCTTTAGCTTTAATTTCTACATTTCCATAACTGTTTATTTCACACCAACATAATTAATTGTTCTGCATCTGCGAGAGTGTGGGCGGGCTTTTGATATCGCGACTGTACTTCCTGCTCTACTTCCTGCGCTCTACTGCGCAACTCCGGTCCCGAAATCGCTACTGCGCAGACTCGGTCCCAAGATGTCCGCGCCGTGCAAGGCCGCCTGAAAGCTTCAAATATGGCAAGCGGAAACGGATGATGTCGAGTCGTCCATATTTTTTTACGGTCTATGATCTCTACGCCTAAACGAACCATTGTGTGTGTTGGTGTGTGTGTCCACACAATGTAAATGGATTTATAAACGTACTAAATGTTTTTTGAAAATGTAAAAATGCAATTTCATATCTGCACAGTTGTCCATTACCGCATTTTACTGGATTTGTAATGAGCGTTAGTAAACATATTTTCCACCAAAATAAATGCTTGACTGCAGTTTACATCAAAATAAAAGCTCACTCATTTATTTCCAGTGCATTCGTTTTACAATATATTTCTATTGCTCTAATAGGATTTATATTATTTATTATAATTATTACTATTATGTAAGTGTCCCTTTAAAGTTGAGGTTCAAGTTCGAGACTTTTTCTTTGCTCAATTTGCACACTGAATATGTGTTTGAGCTCTGAATTTTGAACTCTTAAAGTTTACCAAATTAATGAATTTAACATTAAAATGCACAACATTTTCCTCCAGGCCGGGGCATGCCCCCCAACCCCCCTAGAGGGACAGAGGTCTACCCACAGTTTCACTAAATCTTCACTAAAAATGTAGAAGATACTTAGATCAATATTTTTTATAAATAGGCCTATTAACAGGCTACCTCTACACGTTTAGCCTACATCCCCCAGTACTTGTTGCAGTGAACGAATATTGGGTTAAGCAAAAGAAAACGTGTATAGTGCATTGTGTGGCACACTTCTTGCTTTCAAAAAAAATAATGAGGGGCCTGTGCCCCGGACCGGCTTCATGACTAGCAACAGTCAATGTAATGACTTCATTACAGCGCAAACAGCAGTTCTTTCTCAGGCTGCAGGAGGAACCTGCTGGACAGTCTGCAATAACGAACGATGCAATGATTTACACATGTGATGATAACACGTAATAAATGAGCTTAGGAAAGAATGACAGATACTCACAGAACACACTGAGGGCAGCCTGTTTGCTTTGACTATTGCTAATGTGGTTTCGGGCTTTACAAATGTAATGGCCGATGTCTTCTTTCTTGACAGGGTTTATTACAAGCGTCCCGTGATCCTGTGAGAATGTATGCCGGTCACTTGGACCAACCAACATGTCGTCCTTTAGCCATTCGAATTGAACATTTGTCCCACGTTCAATAGAGCAAGTCAGCGTCACATTGTCCCTGTCTTCCACAAGTTCTGATTCTGGGGTCATACTAATCACAGGGATGGACACGGGCACTGGAAGCAGACAAGACATCAAAACTGAGTGCTTATTTCACTTAAATTAGCTTAAATTCACTTAACGGCAAGTTTTCATTTTGACTTTTTATCTTATAATTCTGACTTCTTAAATCATCATGTCTGATTTAGTAGGCCTATGTCATGATTAAAACATTTTAAGTCATAATTTTGGTTGGCAATTGATCTTTTAAGTCATGATCGATTCATTTTGACTTTTTAAATCATAATTTAGACTTTTTTTAAGGATTCAGATTTCTTTTTAAATACATTTTTATAATATTGTATATATATATATATATATATATATATATATATATATATATATATATATATATATATATATATATATATATATATTGTATATATATATATATATATATATATATATATATATATATATATATATATTTTTTTTTTTTTTTTTTTTTTAAGTCATAATTTTAATTTAGTATGCCATAATTCTGACTTTTGATGTTAATTAAAAAAAATTCATTTTCATTAAGTGTCAATTTTGACTTTTAAGCCATAATATTGACTTTTTAAGTCAACATTTCGATTTAGTGTGTACATTTTTTCTTAAGTCAAAATATTGATTTGACATTTAAAATCATAATTTTAATTTGGTGTCATAATTTAAACTTTTTTATATCATAATGACAGCTTTTAAAGTCAATTTTGATTAAAAATGTCATCATTTTGACTTTTTAAATATTTTTTTAAATTTATTATGTCATCATTTTGACTTTTTATGTCATAATTTCAATTTAGGTTGTCATAATTCCAACCTTTTAAGTTATAATTTTGATTTATTATGTCATAATTCAGACTTTTTAAGTCATCATTTAGATTTGATGTGTCAATTTTGACTTTTAAGGCAATATTGATTTAAGCCATAATTTTGACTTTTTAAATCATACTTTTGGTTTGTCACAATCCAACTTTGTATCCCTTAATTATGACTTAGGCTACCACAGCATTATTTGTTTTATTATGCAGAAGACATTCTAATAGGAAACATGAGAGACCCAGAAGCACTCAAGCGCTCTTACCGCTGACTGTGACCGTCACTGTTTTAGTGACAGCCACTGGACTGGAGCTTCCTGGGAAGATAAAGTTAATCTGCAGCTCGTATTCCCCCTGTGTGTCCTCATCCAGACGCTCAAAATAAAGTGAGCAATCAGGCAATTTGAGCACTGAATTATTCTTTAGGCGCAGATTTGGAATGAAATTGGTCTCTGTGAAAGTGACCAAATGAGTGAAAACCGGTTTAGTTTTATACCAGCCCCCCTGGAACTTAACACCCTGAACATCAAAATGAGTCTCAACTCTGAGGAGCAGCGAGTCGTTGATTCTCCCATGCTGTGTGCGTGGCAGTGAGATGTATTCAGAGTCTCTACCTGTTCAAAAGAGAGAGTAAAATGCTGTTTAATGACTTGCACTGTCAAAAATATTTAAAATATACACATATAAACAGTTTTATGTAATGTCATTAGAGCTGTTCAGTCATGACCATTGGGCTAAGTCATCATGGATGTAGAATTGCAATATAAACTCGTATTTGCAAGAATGATTAAAATAAGGTCAAGAGGCTTTCATATTTTGTTCTACAGCATAAATGAAAGAGTCACAATTAAAATTTAAAAAAGTTTAAAAGTGTGTGTTCACGTTAATTAGCTACTTAGCATCTTACTTTTCTCTTAGGTTTTTAGTAGTAACAAACTAAACAACTATACTCTCTCTCTTGTGATGAGAACTTGATTTTTGAAACAGAACGTACTGCTTTTAGACACTTAATTGATTGTTGTCCTGTATTATAATTTACATTTAAACACAATTAGTTGAGAAGTTGAACTTTGACCCAAGTACATCTTTATAATGCAAAGATTTTTCTAAAGTCATTTGCACCGCAGAACATTAACATAATGTTTTCAAATAAAACTTTATATGTAAAACTTTTAATTTAGCTTAAGCGTGTTAAGAAACAAAGACATGGATGTGTGCCCTTCATTTCATTAATATTATATTACCCGCACAAGTCTTTATTAGCACATGTTTTTACTAGCACAAGGGGCCTGCAATGTTTCTCATTAACAGTGACATCGCTGATTAAAACATCAGTTGAAATCCGTGGCTAATCTGAGCAGTTTTCCTTCTCCTTTGGTTCACGTGGACACTTCAATGTACAAAAAGAAATCTGCATAATAAGACACAACTCACATGAACTGCAACTCCAGCATTACACTGGATTAATGCATCATTACTTGGTCATACACACTGATCTGCCTTTGCCCTTGCCGCTTGATTGTGCCTACACAAGCAAATATTGACCAGCTTCTCCGAATGATAGTGATCAAACATCAAGTCCTCTCTAATTTGTCTGAACTGGTCCGTGAGCAAACACTCAGGCAGTGAGGAACTATCATGCATTGCATGAAGTCATAGAGACTGCCGTATCACTGAAGGCAATAGCAACGCTCCAGTAATGCTGTAAAGATAACGTCCTGCACTCTACTGAACTCTAAACTCATGTATCTCATTTACTTAAGGATAAGATTTCTTTTGCATGGACGAAGTGTTGGCAGGCTTCAGAGGCCCTGCTTTAACTGACAGCTGTTAATCTGCATTGCGTTGCTAGGCAAGGCCGTGTGACAGCCGGCAGGTAGGCAGTAAGCAGGTAAACAGTCTCGTACTCCTCCCTCGCTGTCGCTCTCAGGCCCCTTAACTACCCGGACACGGCCATCTTCTCCGCCCCCTACTCCTTTATCGGCCTGCTGACAGCCAGTGTTGTGCATTACAATAGATGTCTGTGTGTGGTTTGTGTTGTGCGCTAAATAATAAATAAAGACACCCCTATTGCACGCACAGAGAACCAGAGGGCAGGTTCAATGGAAGTGAAAAGTGTGCATGCATTAAAGCCACACTAATCGCTAAAAAGTGTGCTTGGCCTGTTCTGGTCTTATTGTCTCCAAACAAGGATTATTTCTGGGATAGCAACAGTGCACTTAGACCTCCACGACAATAGGCATTAGGCATTGAGCTATGTTCACACCAACAAGCAAACGATCAACTCCTTATGCATCCCAAAACACAAACACACACTTCTATTTGTAATTCACACCCCGTGATAATCCAGTACAGCCATTTGAGCTGCAACCGAACTGCACAAACAAACATGTGAACAAAAGCCTGACTGTGAAGAATCCACTAAAACTCGAATGTTTCTCCGTGTGTATTTTTAAAGCTCCATGTGACACAAAAAGCAAAATGTAGGAAGCATCTGCCATTAGAGTATGAGTCACATTTATATATATATATATATGTATATATATATATATATATATATATATATATATATATATATATATATATATATATATATATATATATATTAACCTTGAAATATAATATTACATATTTGTAACTATACAATCAGTAAAAATATTGTGAATATTTTAAAAAGTGCATTTAAAAAAGCATGTATATCTTATATCTGTACACTTAAATCTATATTCTTATATCAGATGCTTCCTACATTTTCCTTTTTGTGCCACATGATGCTCTAAAAATACATATGCATATTATAATTAATATACTGTATATTTGTGTATTTATTGAAATGGATTTATAAAAACTATTATAAGACAACAGTAACACATGCCACAAATATTAAGAGTATGATAAGAGAATTTGTGTTTATGTTAAAGTTATGCTAAAATGTTCAAAAATGTACTAAGCACACAATAATAAAACTATAATAACTCATTTAGAAACATTAAAGTCTGTTTGTGTGAAATCATACAGATTTGTTTATATTAAAAAATCTATTTTCTTATCTTAATCTTGAAATATAATATTGTAATTTTATTTTATATATATATATATATATATATATATATATATATATGATGCTCTAAAAATATATATACAGGGCTCGACATTAACGCTTGTCCGCTTGTCAGCTTGTCCGGGACAAGTGGGTTTTTTGAAGGGACAAGTGAAAGAGAATTTTACTTGCCTGGCGGACAAGAGCCGGATTAAAACAAAAAATAACTAGCGAATCACCAAAATGCAAGAATGATTGTGCATTAATTTAGTGTAAGTGGCGATCGATAGTGGTGGATAATAATATAATGAACTGACGATAACAAGGTCGCGCTGTTGACGGTTGTGCAGCCTCTTTTTTAAAAAAAAATATTTTTCCTGAACACCATCACAACTGAAAATGACACTGATTTCATATGACAGCTCCATAAACAATTAATTAACATTCACTAACATTCACTTAACGTCACTTACATTGTAGATGCAATATGAGTGTTTTGTTCTATTTTAGCAGCGAAAATCGTTCATTTGCAGAACCGTAACGCGTCCCACAGCAACAAGTGTGTTACTGAACGATTCAGCGTTTGAATGAATCGTTTACATGAACGACTCAATGACTCGCTCATTAAGACGGCCACCTGCTGCCACCTACTGGAGGTTTAGTTTCATGTTTAAACATTTCTTTCCAACATTTCTTTTTTTGTCTACTCAAAACTACAAATCTCTAAATATTATTTAACGCTGCTGTTATTTTTCAGTGTTAATTATTTAATTTGATTGTTAACAGCCCTTATAATGTCTTATTTTAATTTAATGTATTTATCAAATTTAACAATATAAAATGAAACCAGAAGCCTAACCTATATTTAATAATATTAGCGGGAAATGCCATTTATAAAAGATAAAAATATCACAATTTTGAAATGATAAAAAAATAAATAATAATTTATTATATATATATTTTTTTATACAACATATATATTCACACAAATTTAAAAATAATATAAAAATCAAACTTTTTTCCGGACAAGCACATTTTTTACTTGGACAAGAGAATGAACGATTTGAACACATGCTTAATGTCAAGCCCTGTGTATATATATGCATGTATATATTTATGAAATATAGTATATACTGTATGTTTAATTTATCTTATATATAAATTATTTTTTAATAAAATAAATCTGAAATATATGCATATTTATTTATTACTTTTGTCCTATACTATACTGACAGTCACAGTGGGAATATATTTCAGTGAAAATTTCACAATGGAAGTGAAAACATCTGAATGCAGGAAGTAAAGCCACACTATTTCAGAATAACAGAATTAAAATCAAACCACAGTTTTATTCTTCTAGGTTCTAGGATTTCATATCATAAACTTGACATTGACATAATCCTAATGTGCAGAGAAGGATGGTTTTTGCTGAAAGTCATCAGTCATCATCATAATAAATAATAATAAAAGGTATCCGTCCTTCTTCCTTAAGTATAAATATCATGCATGCACAACTTTGAATGACATTTTAATTAAAATTATAAACATTTAGTACACTGCAAATTTAAATAAAACAAAACAAAACCAAAAACATGTAATTAATTAGATGATGTCCCAACGAATTGTCCTTCTCTTAATGGCTCAGTGTCAAATTTTGGGCCCCCCAAAAAAGTTTTGGTGTGTGACATCACTGCTGCCATAGTCATTGAAACGGCAAAAAAAAAAGTCTTACCTGGAACGATGAGAAATAAGATGCACAGCAGCAGAAACATGTTAACTCCAACACATTCCATCTCTGCTGTATAATCTCTAGAAGCTGTGTGACAAGAAAAGGGAACTGGTGACAGTATTTGCCAGGGAAATGAGAGAAGAGGCCCCGCCCACGTGCCATTAGGACACATACACCTGGCCGAGCTTCCAAAACACTGCCGTCACCCTGAGGGCCAGAGACAGTCTCACCGATACACATTCACTAGAATCACTACACATGTACACACACACACAGCTTAAACACACAGTGTCAGATCACAGAGGAGAACTTATCTTAAACAGTTGTGGTCACACACACACACACACACACACACATTCTGACACGGGTGTGAAACCAGCGCAGGTGACATTCAAGTACGAGACAGACATAGGGACATTCAGTGCAGGGACATGCAAAGTTTCGTCTGAAACCAAGCATGACTCAAGAAGACAC
The DNA here is from genome assembly GCF_024679245.1 of Pseudorasbora parva. NCBI lineage: Eukaryota > Metazoa > Chordata > Actinopteri > Cypriniformes > Gobionidae > Pseudorasbora > Pseudorasbora parva. The sequence goes on from NC_090190.1 coordinate 6,440,738, forward strand.
AATGTTTTCAAGCACCATCTCACACACGGATAGCCAGAATTGACCTACAAGTCCACAGAAACGATTAAAACAGAGCGTCTCAAGGTCATGTGTGGAAAGTCTACCAAAGAAATAGGTACATAAACCTCAGATTAAGACTATCATTGAATACTTTTGCACAGTTAAGGACAAATTCATTTGAAAGTGTAACTCCAAAATTTCCAAGTCAAATGTATTCTTTATAAGATTCATTATTTTGGTTACTTTCTGAATAACTCGATTCTATTCAACAGAGAATCCTGAGTTACGGTTTCCGCAAAAATATCTGCTTTCTTTGATAATAAAAAAGAGAAAAGTTGCTGTTTGGATTTAAATATGCAAATACTTATAAGAGTCTATGATAGAGGCACACAGTTCAAAGGTTTTTACCAGCCAGAGCCAACTCTTCCTCATTGTTCACTTTGGAAGACCGTTTGAACTCCCAAAACAAACTCAAACCTTCTTTTGGCCTGATTTTGTTGGGAGCTGTCATTGAAAGTCTTTCGGATGTGCTGGACTCTTGTAATGCCAATACAAGACAAAAATGTATACACCTCACATTTATTTCCATCAGTTTTTGGTCAAGATCTTGTATTGACAATGCAAGTTAAATTTACTCCAGCACATCATAAAGACTTCCAATGAATTTAATCTCTGGACTCTCCTTTGTTAATTAGTGTGTGAAAATGATCCTTCATGCTCCATCACAAGTTCACAACCATTCTTTCAGTTTGAGCTGATGAATCTGCACATTGTTATTCTGGAATATGGCCATGATGTTAGAAGAACTGATGCCAAACATAATAGAAACATAAAAAGCACTGCAATAATGATCCAATCATAGACCAATCTTAAGTATTTAAATCTAAAATGTGATTTTTTTTAAATATTTCACACAGCCTTGGTGAGTATGAGACTTTTATGACAGTTCAATGAATAACTGGTATGTTTGTAAGCCTTTTCCAACTACTTATTAAAAGATCTGGCTCATCATTTGTGCCATTTTGCGCAGTATACACACTCTTTATTGTATCTAGGGCTGGGCGATAAAACGATAACGATAATTATCACGATATAATTTTCCTCGATAAAACGATAACAACAGTTCGATAAATTCTCGATATAATGCTTACGCGCTATGCGTAATGCTGGGCATGCGCATTGCAGATCGGGCTTCTGGGTGCTGCATGCTGTAATGTTTACAGTCAGTGAGTGACAGGCTTGGAGGATCGGAGTGAAGTGGAGCAAGAAAAATGAGAGATAGTGAAGAAAACTCAGAGCCCACGACCAGCTCGGCGGACACAGATATCATTGACAAGTTAGTTCGCTCAACTTCAGTGGTTTGCAGATATTTTGGCGATCCCATCCGACATAAAACAGCAACGTAACGTTAGGTGGACTGCATGGTTATCATAGGTTCACGTTCACCACACGGAATTTAATTATTAAATGATCGTGCTTCTTCTAAGTTCTTCCATATAACATTGAGCCCAACACAGAGGTAAATCTACATTAACTACATTCACACACAGGCTTATTACCTTGTTAGTTGCGGTGGGTGACTTACAACAAGCTAACGCTACCAAACTATAATCACTAAAACATCGGACTTGTACATGATCGCTATCATAATTGTTTGTCTTTGGTGATGTATTAATGACTCAGCATCGCCTGTATCAAAAGAGAAATAATTTCATACGATGTTTAAAATGAATAAAAAAGACTAGACAGCCTAGCCTGACAAGCCAGACCCACATCAAGATGTTTGATCATCACACTTGCGGGCAAATTAAATTTGCTGCCGCTAGGGTGCGTCTAGATTTCTAGGCTATAGACAGCCCTTACTGGAGAACTTTGCTCTCTCGCGACCAGCCCACTGTCGGTGAGGTGTGTGTCGTCGAGATGCGCGCGCGCGCGTCGGTGAGGGAGAGAGATGCACAGTGGACCTTTTTTTCTTTTTTTTTCTTTGCGTTTTTAGTGTTTTACTTACACAAGAAGTAATGATATTATTGATATACAGTGTAGAGTAAAAAAATGCTGACCACATTTAAGATTTTAATAAATAAATCTACCTCAGTTTTAATAAATTGCTCACCTGTTTGGGAAATGTTTGTCATGTTTTGACAATAAAGGATAGTTTAAAACTACAGTTAGCTGTCTGTTTTCTACATATTTTACTCAGGAGCAAAAATATGCCTTTAAACTTTAAAGAAATAAAGATTTGACATTTATCGTGATATTTATCGATATCGACTGATATGGAAAATGATATCGTGATTTTTTTGGGGCTATATCGCCCAGCCCTAATTGTACCACAGACTGCAAACTGACATTCACAACCTGTCTAAAATGATTTGTTTATCTGTGCTGCTAAAGATAGGTCCAGGAAACACTGGTTCATTCTGACATCACAGAAAGAAATCAACTGTCAGTTCATAAGGAAAAACAGAAGCAAGAATTTTCTGAAAATATTTAATGCAAATCAAATGCAATCATCCACATCAGCACAAACATACTGTACACAGGGCCGGCGGTAGTGTAAATGACCTTTATTTGGACTGAGAATCCAATCATCTGCTTTAAAAACAAACACAAAGCTAGCATAATGAACCCCAAACCCCTGTCCAGACTCTCACCACTGGATCCTCTTATCAACCTCGGCCACACAGCCGCACGGAGCTAAGAAGCACCGGCATTCACGAGTCACTTGAACAGATATCCAAAGGGTTTTTCCCTCAGTCTGGCAAGAGCTCCGCCTCCATTCATACTCAATTCCTGCCGCGCGTCACGCAGGACGTCACACCAGCCCTTCAGTCCAACTCAGAGCCAGAAGTCTTCCTCTTTTTCTTTTTGCTGTGTTTCTTGTGCTTCTTCTTTTTCTTTTTCTTCTTGGACTTGTCCTATAAATATAAAGGCACAAAACAGTCATCATTAAAGTGCCCCGTTGTGCTTTTGAAACATCCCCTTTCATGCAGTGTGAAATGTCGCCGTTTGTAAATGTAAAAGGTCTGCAAAGTGCGCACCAAATAGTTGTCTCCAAAACAAAAGATCGATTCTGAACTGCTGAAATGAGTCACTTCCTGTTACATACCTGCGTGACAATTTAACACATTTGCATAATGCCAGCCTATGGCCTTCATTGGTGGCCAGTAAATGACAAAGTGAATGACACTTTGCCCTACCCTCTAACTCTGTAGTTGTAGCTGAGACAGGAAGAGTTTGGTTCGTGTTGTTGACACGGTGAGATGATGTTTTCAGTGCTGCAAATCCACTTTGCTGCACTTTAAAAGGATGAGGACTCGCACTAGAACTGATACAGATATACCGACATGATATTTACAGTGCGTATCACTGTGTATCAAGTGCTGAGGAAGCCTCCGCAGCTGAAATTCAGAAATGGTGATGGGGGTATTTCGTTTCTGACACGCGCTGGTTGACCAATCACAACAGACTTTGCGGTCTGACCAATCAGAGCAGAATAGGCTCCCAGAAAAGAGGGGTTTAAAGAGAATCTTTAAACAAACTATTTTCAGAATCTTCTGAGAAAAGAGGTGATGTGCAATGTATATATAATGAGAAAATGTAAGTGTTTTTTGACCTTGGATGCATGTTAACCTAATGTAGTAGACCTTCTGAAACTAAATTAGGAACTTTGAAAACAGCATAATAGGGGTGAAGTTTAAGTTCTGTTTTGCGAATCCACTTTGTATAACATTTCTGTGAGTGATGCGGGTAGCATGTTTCCTCATAAGGGCAAAAACAAGACAAACAAGACAAAACCAAGGCGCTTTACACTGAAGACTTACTGTAATTTTCTCCTTCTCGTCACTACTGTGTTTCTTTTTTTTGTGCTCAGCCTAAAAAAAAAAACATTCACGGATGACTATTCCATGTCACATGGTATTTCCTGCACTAAAACATTTGACTCATTTTAAGAGGGTTTAAAAACACACTTACGTCTCTGTCTGCATCAGACTCGTCTGAAGACTCAGAGTGACTCCTTTCAGCTTTCCTCTTCCTTCGAACATCCTTTTCATCCTTTTAAACAAAACATTTGTTTAAATTGAGTCTGTAAGATTTTTTTAAAGTAAAAAATGAGCCTTAGTTGATCTAAAATACAGTAAATATAGAAATAGTATTACAATTTAAAAAATAATACTTTTCTATATGAATATACACTATATTGGCAAAAGTTTTGGGACATCTGCCTTTATATGCAGACTAATTTGAATGACATCATATTCTTAATCTGTAGGGTTTATTATGGAATTGGCCCACCCTTTGCAGCTCTAACAGCTTCAACTTTTCTGGGCAGGCTTTCCACAAGGTTTAGGAGTTTGTTTATGGGAATTTTTGACCATTCTTCTAGAAGCTCAATTGTGAGGTCCGGCACTGATGTTGGATGAGAAGGCCTGGCTGTCAGTCTCTGCTCTTATTCATCCCAAAGCTGTTCTATCGGGTTGAGATCAGGACTCTGTGCAGGCCAGTTAAGTTCCTCCACACCAAACTCGCTCATCAATGTCTTTATGGACCGACGCTTTGGGCACTGGTGCGCAGTCATGTTGGAAGATGAAGGGGTCATCCCCAAACTATTCTCATAAATTTGAGAGCATGAAATTGTCTAAAATGTCTTGGTATTCATTAAGAGTTTCTTTCACATCAACTAAGGAAAAACAACCCCACACCATAATCCCCCCTCCACTAAACTTTACATTTGGCACAATGGAGTCATGGCAAGTACATTATTTACATTTACATTCATGCATTTGGCAGACACTTTTATCCTAAGTAATTTACAGTGCACTTATTATAGCGGCAATACCCCTGGAGCAACATGGACTAAAGTGCCTTGCTCAAGGACATTTTACATTGCTGTTGTTTCCAACTACTTCCACTTGTTATAATACCAGTAACAGTTGACCATATAATATAAGTAGTAGTGAGGAAATTTCACGAATGGACCTATTGCACAGGTGGCAACCTATCACGGTATCACGCTTGAGTTCACTGAGCTCCTGAGAGCGACCCATTCTTTCACAAATATTTTTAGAAGCGTCTGAATGCCTAGGTGCTTGATTTTATACACCGGTGGCCATGAAGGGATTGGAACATTTGAATTCAATGATTTGGAGGGGTGTCCCAGTCCTTTGGCAATATAGTGCATTTTATATTGTCATTTATTCCTGTGGTAACAAGGCTGAATTTTTAGCATCATTACTCCAGTCTTCAGTGTCACATGCTCATTCAGAAAACATTCTCATCAAATACATATGCTGGATATGGTACTATGAACTGTTGTTTTACTGGAAAAAGTTTTTTTCAGTACCTTGACTTTTTCTCCATCCATTTTCTTCCTTTTTTTCTTGGATGATTCCTAGAGATAAAAGACATCAGGACTCAAGTCTTGACAAATATCTTCATTATCACCAGCAATTTAGCTTCTATGTTATTTCAGCAGTGGAAATTGATATTCATGATGACAAATCAACAGCAATTTCTACAAAGAACTGCCAATCTAGAATAATGTTATACATTGTGGATAGTTAAGGCCCCGATATACTCACTGCAAAGTTATTTCTCGTCCTTCACTTAGATGTAAAAAGAAATTAGAAATACCTTTGACACAGTATACTGTTAGTGAACATCCTGACACCGCCAGCGTTGGGAATGTTACTTTAAAAAAAGTAATTAGTTATAGTTACTCACTACTTGTTCCAAAAAGTAACTGAGTTAGTAACTAAATTACTCTATAATAAAAGTAACTTGTTATCAGGGAAAATAACTATTTGCGTTACTGGAAAAAGAAAAGTTGCTATAAGAAATATATATATATATATATATATATATTATATATATATATATATATATATATATATATATATATATATATATATATATATATATATATATATATATATATATATATATATATATATATATATATATATATATATTAGCCTAACGTACATAACCTAGACTCTTTGTAGTGCACATTAAAATTCTAAAACTGTCACAACTTTACAACTGGTAGACATACTGTAGCCTGCTTGGAGTATTTTCTTCCTCACAAAAGTAAACAGTTTAAGAAGTGCTCTCAAGTCTTGTTTGTATGGCGGGCTTACCTACTCTCTCTCGCGTGGGTATTTTCGCAATGATTGCCTGGAAAAAATCCGACTCAACTGCCGATAACGGCAGCATGTCCTCAACTATTTATCTAAATATTATTTTGTTAAATTCTGTCTGGGTGATAAGAGTTTACGGTGGAGAAAAACCTAGTTTTGGTTGCTTTAATATCGTGGCTCCGTCTCCTTGGTAGCGGAGCTCACGTTATCTTTTTGCGTTCACCGGGAGACTCTTCCTGGGCATAAGTTACACGTTACATAAAAATTTTTACCTTTCACCTCAACGAGGGAAAAGTAGTGCTTAATACTTCCAGTTTGTGAAAGCTACCTTTGCAGTCATTGGACGATATTGCTCGGACTCCTGGACCTGATTGCTGTGTCTCATGCGCGCGCACATGTACGCACATGCACGCACACACACAAAGCTGCAGGTCAGCTGACAGAGCGCACGCCTGTTCAGATGAAAGCCGCTTCAGTGAGCTCAATTATAGTAATGCCGCATTTTATTCTCAGTAACGGTAACGGCGTTGTAACAGGGGAAACAGTAATTTGTTTCATTACTCACTACTGAAAAAATGAACGCAGTTAGTAATGCCGTTTATCTATAACGCCGTTATTCCCATCACTGGACACCGCCCACACTGTTGAGAGCAATGTTTAGAAAGTATATAGTATGGAAATATATGCTGCGCGTTTTCCTCTCAATAACAAAACGAACAACAAAAATGACAACAAAAGTTAAGAAAGCATCTGATAATAGCAATGTGGATGTTTGCACCAAGCAAACTTCTTTTGGCCTGAATTAGTTTGAAATGACAACGTGAACATGACGTTCTTCGATTTAGCTTGAAGTATATCGGGGCCTTTACGGTTATGCCAGACACTTCCATAACTGACAAGAACAATCCTTTTAAACTATGTTTTTCCTTGCAGATATAAACCAACAATACCCTGCTATCAGTCTCCGACTCCGTGTCAGTGTCATCAGATACTCTGCGGGAAGAGGATCTTTTTCTCTTTTTCTTCTTTTTCATATTTTTCTTATCATCCTGAAAAGACAGTAAACAGGAGAATATTCAGGGATAATGCATGGTCATTTGAATTAACAATGCATGCAAATAAACGAGCATATATGAGATCATCTTACATCATCTTCAGAATCTGAAAGGGAACTGGAGGAGGAATCAGAACTCGATGAGGAGGAGGAGGAAGATGAGGAATGCTTGACCAAACACAACAGAAGCAAAATTTGTTAGATTTGAAGTCACTTTTAAACTGACCCTGTGAGAGGTGGACAACAGACCAGATAGATCCTGAATACTCTACAAAAGCAAATGCCTCCCAGTATGGAACATTATAACATTCCACTTTTCCCTTATCAATTCATTACTAGTTTACAGTTGCTCAAGATATTAAAATGGAGAGCTCTCCTCACCCTACTGGACTTTTTCCTCTCCTTCTTCTTCTTCTGGAAATCAAAAAGATAAATATCAGATAATCACTGGCAAGCTTTTTTAAATACAACAAACCAGGGGCCTCATTTATAAAAATGTTCATAGACCGACCCTAAAAACGAACGTACGAGACATTACGAAATGTTCCTCTAAACGATTTATAGAATGTGTGTATGCAAAAAAAGTACCTAAATGCATCCCTGTTTGCAAGTCTCCATGAAATAAACACAGACATTTTTTTTGTTTTTTAGTATATAATAAGCCTTACTGTTATCTATAGGCTAGCAAGCTCTAAAACGATGACAAAATTCACATTTAGAAGATATAAGCATTCAAAAATTTCAGTCTCTCACTTCTGCCATTATGGTTTTTGATTTTTGATTGATCACTCTGCACTTCAGCTTCTCATCAGATTGTCTGTCCAATCAAATGCTCTCTAGAATCTGAAGCATCCCGCCCCTTACATTATAAATAGACGCTGAAGCTGTGACTGAAACTGATCATGTGTTCACACATTTACCGTTTTCTACATGGAGAATGGCATAGTGCAATATATAGGGGATAGGGAATGATTCAGATAGTGTAAATATGCATTCTGTTGGTATGAATGAAATCAGATTTGAACGTTAGGGTTAGTGGCTGTGTGGTGTGTGTTTATTTTAAGCATGTGCTGCAGTGCCCTCTAAGGGCCCAAAGATCACGGGCATCCAGTGTGGTTTACCAGCCTTGATCCTTACGCACAGAGATTGTTCCAGATTCTGTGAATCTTTGGATGACATTACACGCTATACATGATGATAACTTCAAGCTCTTTGCAGTTTTTTTCTGAATTAGTGATTCTCTGCCCATCTTGACTTTTGAGAATATTTTAATGTGATTAGGAGGAGTAATGGTTAGAGATTAGGAGGACACTACGGCTTTACCAAGCTCAACAGCTCTGGCTGAGCTGTGATAGAAACAAAACGCTATTGGCCATTTCGAAAAAAGGGAAGGAGCTGTTCGATACGTCCAGCCCTGTCTTCCTGATGGATGAAATCCATTGAAATTGGGATCAAATCTGACTGTACATTTTATAAAAGAGGTCCCAGTTGACTTCACCAACTCTTACCTCCTTCTTTTCCCTCTCTTTGTCTTTTTCTTTCTTTTCACCTCCACCAAGTACCTTCTCCCTGTTTTTCTCCAGTTCCTTCTTCCATCGCTGAGAAAAGAGAGAGAGAGAGAGAGAGAGAGAGAGAGAGAGAGAGAGAGAGAGAGAGAGAGAGAGAGAGAGAGAGAGAGAGAGAGAGAGAGAGAGATGAATATGATCCAAACAGTAGATCTAGGTCTAATGTAAATCCTCTGACTTATAAAATACAGAAACATAACATAATGTGTCTACCTCATTCATTCTGTCCTCAAAATCAGCTAGGGCTCTGGAGCCTTTCTTCTTCTTTTCCAGTTGTTCTTTTACCTCCTCCCTGATATACAGAACAAACAGATATATGCATTAAGAAATATCACAACAATCAGCTTTGATCATAATTTATGCCTCTGTTTGTACCATGATGGTCGTGGTCTGCTGAGATAATCCTGAATGGTGGTTCCGGTGTTGGGTGCAGGTCCCCTGGCTCTGGCAGCAGCTATTGGATTCAAGTATGCCTGAAACACAATCATATTTTAACATCCATAATCCAGCACACCCTTGAAAATATCAAAACAGAAGCAACAGAGGCACTCTTCAGTAACAACGTCACACTTACAGGCTGCTAAAATAACTGCATACTACATATCATCATTTCACTTTTGATCCATTTAAAGTACGAATTCATTACTTTTCACATGCTCAACAGAAAGACAGCTGTCTAAAAGGACATTTAAGTGGAATATGTGCTAGCTGATTTAGCATTTCTGAGCCAAATAGCCACATACCTTAGCCATAACTAGCCTGCTCCCTAAGCAATAGCCACATTCAAGCGGTGTCAGACTGCAAAATTCAAACACTATATGAACTGTCTAAAGAGCTTGTTCATTCATCTGCCAATGGACATGGCTAATCTGTTTGGCTAAGTGTTTTGACGCGTTAGCATTTCGGCTTAAAGGCCTCTTGATAATTTGACTTTAATTATTAGAAAGTTGCGAGTCCCTAAACTACCTTTACTTACCACTCTGTTATCTCGCTTGCCCATTTCTGCAGATTTTGCCTAAAATCTAAAGGCCAAAATCTATGCAATTCGCCTTCTGTTTACATGTCTCTGGTGCTGGCGGTGGCTCCCAGTGTGAGAGAGAAATTCTGTAATATAGTTGCCCACTAGCGGCTCAGCAACATGATCACTAGAGGGCGCTTTCTCCTCTTATTTGGTAATATAGCTCTGAATCCGAAATCGAGGCTATTGGTGGACTAATGTAGGGAAAAGTGAATCAGGGTTAAGGGGGCGATTTCGGATTCAGCCTGATTTGGTTTTTATGGAATATAAGAGAGCGAGGCAACGTTTACTTTCTCACTGTGAAAGCACTTGGGGTTCAAAATATTTATGGATTTAAGAGATATTTTCTAATGGAATGAGAGATTTTTGTAACATCTGATCTAAGAAATGTTTGTGATGTCATAAGACATTTTAGTCCATAATTATAATTTTATGTCATGTAGTAAAAATACTAGATATAATATGTTGTTAAAATATGATCTGGAAAAATCTTTTTTGAAACAAACACTTTTATTCAGCAAGGATGCACTGAACTAATCATAATACCCTAAATGATGTACTTTCTATCTATTCAAGTCCTGAAAACTTTTTTTAATCATGACTGTTTCAACATCGGTAATAATAATACATGTTTCTTGAGCAGCAAATCATCATATGAGAATGATTTCTGAAGGATCTTGTGACACTGAAGACTGGAGTAATGATGCTGAAAATTCAGCTTTGACATTAACGGAATAATAAAGGAAATCAAAGACAGTTATTTAAAATTGTAATATTTGACAAAAGTAAATTGTTTATCAAATAAATGCAGCCTTAAACCCAAAACTTTTGAACAGTATCATATGTCTGAAAATAAGTTACTCACTCGAATTGTGCTGTGGTATTCTGCTAACACTGAACATCTACAGGAATGGATTCAGTTTCATATACCCCTCAGCCAAAATGACACAGACTCTTCAGACGGTTGATCTTAGTCCTGCTTTCATAAAAGCCCTCAGAGAGGCTTTAAGTTAGCAAAAAAACAAAGTATGAAACCACAAAAGAAAAACTACTGAAGACTGGACAGTCCCTAAACAGCTAGGGCTGTGTATTGCCAAGAATCTGGCGATACAATACGTATCACGATACAGGGGTTACGATGCGATATATTGCAATATATTGCGATATTGTAAGAGAGGCAATATATTGCAATATATTGCGATATTGTAAGAGAGGCAATATATTGCAATATTTCTTTTTTGTGTGTTTTTGTTTTTTATAATTTAAAAGAATAAAGAACACAACCATAAGCCTAAAACACGAGACAAAGTATTTTATTTAATTAATACAGTATCATTTATATCACTAATCATATGCTATGTGCAATCTAAATTAAGGGAAATGTAAAGTGACTGCAGGATTCTTTATGTGTATATGTTTTAAAGGTTCACAGTATAGCAGTGGCTATTTAACAACAGAAAGTGCAGTCCATTCCATGACTGAATGACTGTTTGTTTTATATTTAACACAGTAGCCCCGATCACACAGAATGCGTTTTTGCAGCGAGAAGCCTTTTTTGAATGGATTTCGGTTGGCAGAGAGCGTTATGCGCGCTGCTTATGCGCCCTGGGCGCCTCGCGTTTAAACCGCTTGCTGCGCCTCGCGTTTTTGAAGGAGCGCTCCGAGCGCATGAAGTTGAAAAAAAAGTCAACTCTGAGCAGAAAAGCGTGCAACATAATCGCGCTTATGTTCTGTTGTCCAATCGAATGAATGAAGAGGCGGGCCTTCCGTTGTGTTGACCGTTACATTGATTTGACTGACAGTACAGGTGATTCGGGGGTTGCCTAGAAACATTAAAGCTTACTGCTCATTTTTGAATGAAAAAACGCCGACCAAAAAAGGCAGTGCAGTGCGCCTCGCGTTTTCGAACCTGAAAAACGCGTTCTGTGTGATCGGACCCTAAAGCTGTTTTCTATAAAGCAGTCTATGGTATAAAGTGCTATTTCAAGTAACGTTACTGAGCTGCAGAGCTGGTGCATCCATATCCACATCGCTATTATCTTTCGTTCTCCTGCCACCGCTGTCAGTTTTGGAGTGTGTTTATTTTGTTACTGAGAGGAAAACGTGCGGGACATTCTATCGAAACGCTTCTCAGCAGCGCGGGTGACATCAGGATTCAATGTGTTTCAATGAGTTTCAATGTGTTTCCCGAGTATTAGATTATAACTTGGCCTATTTTGCAAACAAAATGATTCTTGTCGATTTCCTTAGTGGCTTCTTTATAGCTGAAGCCAACGTGAGTCCACACTTCAGCTCTGTATACTGCAAGAGCGGAATAATTCTATCGTCTTGAGAGCTGGGCTTCACCTTGCGCTTCTCCGGCTCCGCGTCCGTTATGCGTTCTGAGATAACACTGCCATCTAGCGGTTGGGTGTTATACAGTCTGTGGTTTAAACCGAACACAAAGCCACGAAACTTGGATGTAAATAAATAAATATATAAATATCGATACAGCGTTTTTGAGAATCGATACAATATCGCCAAACATAATATCGCGATATTCACGTGTATCGATATTTTCTTATACCCCTATAAACAGCCCGACCGCACGGAAAGCCCCATGCTGGACATTCTTCCCACTGCATGAACAATTCTTATAATTACTTATGAATAATGATTTTCACTTTGTAATTGATTGTTGTTTATATCATCATTTAAAGGGACACTTCACCCAAAAATGTAAATTCTGTTATCATTTACTGGCCAAGTTCTTCCAAGAGTGTCTTTTTTCTGCTGAGCACAAAGGAAGATATTTTGAAGAATGTTGGTAATTAAACTGTGGACCATAGCCACTGACTTCCATAGTAGGAAAAACAATACTGGCTATACCGTCAACTGGCTACCAACTTTCTTCAAAATATCTTTTGCGTTCAAAACAAAAACTCATACAGGTTTAGATCTTGAGGATGAATAAATTATGACATTTTTTACTTTTGGGCGAACTATCCCTTTAAGATGATTAATAGACTTGTCCTGGCTGTGAATGATCAAATTGCCTCCCATTTCATTAGAAGAGTTGAAGTAAAATAATAAAACAAGGAATTGTGGGAGATTTAGGGGAGCATTTTGTTTGCTTTCATCACAGAAGTCAATTTTACAACCCAGTTTTAAACACTGTAATATTTATTTTACAAAAATATGAAAACGTCAGGCAGATACAGATATAAAACAAATGCAAAAGCAGCTTTTTTCTCTCTCTCAATGGCAGCAAATTGGAATCTTTAGGTGGGCCAGTTTAATAAAACTCAAAGGAGCCAGAGCCTAAGACGAACATTAGCAGCAGAACCAGTCCAAAAAAAAAAAAAAAACAAAGATACAAAATACTACCATATCTCATTCAATCTTTTGCAAAAACAAAACAACTAATATGCTTCTATAAGGGCACAATGACCAACACTCATTTCAATTTGGTTCTTGCAAAATCATACAATTGTTTGCACTTTACAGACAAGAGTAGCTCAATGAATGAATTCAGCAAACTAAACATTTAAGAATGTGAAATTATTGAAATTGAATTACAGAATTTCATAAAAGGAGATACATTCTACTTATTGTTTGATTAGCCATCATTACTAGACTGATCATGAATACATAACCAGACAAAATCAATGATGCGTCACATGCACGTGATCTAAGGTACGTCCATATGCGGTTTCTCTCACACACACACACACACACACACACACACACACACACACACACACACACACACACACACACACACACACACACACACACACACACACACACACACACACACACACACAAACAAAAAGCAGAATGCAGAACGATTTAGAAATAGAATTACATACAATTGAAACAGACCTTGAAATCAAATTATAGATAAAGAAAGAAAAGTTACAAATATCTCCATGTTTATGCTTTCTAATATGAATAATTTACACCACAAACTGGGTGCGAACAAAAAAAAGGAAACGTCACTCTCCAGCCAATGTAAAGTAAAGAAAACCCTGACCAAAACTTCCCACTTCTAATCAATGTGCACAGTTTAAAGGCTACTTATTTTTTAAAATGATTACATAAATCCATAAAACAGAGAGCAACATATGAGAAATTATAAGATATACTTATGACTATAAAATGAAAGATACATTAGAAATCATTCCACACAGTAAAAAAAGAAAGAAAAAAAGAAAGTAGAATGAGTAGAATGGACTACACGTAGAATAAACTACATGGACTACATAGAATGTAGTCTACAAGATTCGAAATTATCCATTCATAAAATAATGACGCTGCTGATAAAAGAACATTAAAGAGTCGTATTATAATGGTAATAATTTTCATACACATTGACAGTGTCTGTGCAGCAGCGAAATTGTGCACATTGATTAGAATATGAATTCCTTATTGATGATTTAGAATATTAGTTTAAGGTGATTTAATGATTGATTTTCCAGCTTAATGATTTTTAAATTCAAAGTAGGCTATTTCCTGTGTGGGACGCATTATACATAAGTAATGGGAGAACATTTTAGATCAAACTAAATCATGTAAAAACAGTAAAATATAATACATATAAAATACAATAAAAAAAAACCAAAATAAAATATTAGAATATATTTAAAAAGACACTTTTATTGTTGCTTTTCTCTTCAGAACGGGTTTGCCTAATTGATTACAGTTGTTCAAGTCTGGTGTAGCACCATTAGTTCGTCACCGTCCAATCAGATACAAATTTGACGATTAAGCCCTCTTAAACGTCGGCCATCTTAAAAAGACGAAATGTCAATAAATAAGAACGAAATGTATAGGGAGCAAAACATTATGTACCAAACGTCCAGCAATTTAAAAAAAAAAGGAATTCGCTTAAAAGGATATCCGTTAACCAAATGACTAACTAAAGAAAATCATTTCAAACAACAAGACATTTTCTTAAACGTTCCACAACAGATTGTTCCAAAAAAAAGCCTTTTCAACGGGAAAAGCACAGAGATGGGTAAATATCAAAGGTGCTATTTTTTTTCTCAGCATGACAAAATTCAAATTTCATCACTAACAAGAACGGGTCGTACATTCGAACGCCTAACGTTTAATACATTTATAATTGTTAAAACACTATGAATTATTCACCAGACCAACCAAGATAAAAAACAGATTAGTTCTATACAAGACCCACAAACATTTAAGGCATACAGTTACATTGTTTGATATCTAATGCCCTCAGAAATCACCAAAAGCCAATCACAGACCTGTTTAAAAGAGGGTAAAGCTGTGCCAGCGTAACATTAAAAAAATGCTGCTGTTACACACCAGTGATCAATTGAAATCATTTGTTAGATTGAGACCATGAATAGCTGATAACAGAAGATTTGAAAAAGTCAACAGTACAAAAGTCGCCACACAACAGTGATCTAATGCATAAAATATAATATTAATAATAATAATAATAATAATATTATATAAATAAAAAATAATTGCTGAAATTACCACCTGTATGTTTTGTTATCTGCTCAAAAATTAATTTATGGACATGTAAGTTACTGACATAAATAACCCAACACTATTCTATCCAGATACGTAGCTTGGAGACCATAATTGATAAGTATTACTGTGAGATTAATGGTTAAGCTAAAACCTGAACCCTTGTTGAATCTAAAACTAGTCATAAATAGACCTGAGCATGGAATGTGACAGAATGAGTAAACTGATCCTGAGAGAATGAATCGAGCAACCAGTGCTTAAAGGGACAGTTCACCCAAGAATGATCATTCACTCGCCCAAGAGAGTCGTTCCAAACCAGAGTTTCTTTCTTCGCTTGAACACAAAAGAATGTTTGGGAGCCACACATAATATTTTTTCCTACTATGGAAGCCAATGGCTTCCGTCAACTGTTTGATTGCCAATTTTCTTTCAAATATCTTCGTTTGTGTTCAATAGAAGAAACTCATGCAGGTTTGGAACAACCTGAGGGTGAGTAAGTTCGGACTTAATGTTCCATTTTAGGGTAAATTATCCATTTTAAGGGATAGTCCACCCACAAATGATCATTCTGATATCATTTACTTGCCCTCATGTCGCTCCAAACCTGCATGACACACACACACTGTTTGGAGAAATGTCTCAGTGTTTGTTTTTGTCCATACATTGGAAATCGAATGTAACCTGTTTGGTCACCAACATTCTTCAGAATATCTTCTTTTGTGTTTGGTTTGGACCAACATGAGAGTGAGTAAATGATGCGACGGCTGAACTATCCCTTTAACCGTGTGAATGTTTTGTAGTACTACAGTGCCTGCCTATAGCTCCTCATTCCTCATCAAACAGCTTCACCTGAAATCACCAGGCTAAATGCTAAAATCTGAAGCAGCGTCCTTCCTTCCCTCCACTTTTTCACCACATGCTAAACACAAAGGCACTGAATGGGCTACGGTAACCCATCTATTATGCGGATTGGTACATGTTTTGTGATGATCTATCCAGACAATTAAGTGAAATGGGAAACGGAAGGATGTAGCGTGGCGTGGATATATATAAAGGACCTCAATTATAGGATAACACATCACTCTCCGAGCCTCGAACGATTCTCGCAACCTGACCTCGAACGTAACACTCACCAACTCTACAGCTACTTTAACTAGACTTTCATATCTACGTGTTAACGTGTATTTCTGTTACCCATCTCGGCTTATTTCTGCTCTAAACCCTAAAATCGACATGCACGGGTCATCCTTCTACTACGCAAGTCTCAGCGCTAAATCCCTGATGACAGGGTGCAGACTGTTTGGTATTCATCAACGAGTCTTCTACAACAACCTACACCTTCAAGTTCACTAAAATTAAGACGAAACATAACCAAAAAAAATGTCAACAATCAACACTGACATAATAAAATAAGTGAACAGGACGTGGAATTTATGTTGAAGAAAAAAAATACAAGTAGAATAACGTTATAATGTCAAGGAAAGTTTGTGTTAAATAGTGCTTCAAAGCGTTTGGTAGCTCTGTCCTGGCGACAACATTAGGATGCTTATGACAAAATACCATATTAAATAGAGCACTAAACGATTCTGCGTGTCCGTGGTCATAGAGTCACACGAGGAGACGTATCCACACACTCCTGCTTGAACTGCAGAGTAACGACATGGCAGAGGACTCTACAGAAACCTTCAGAGTGAGCTCAAAACTAGGCCGATTGCCGACTGTGTAAAATAAGAGGTTCCGTTCAACGGGCCTGAAATTGCAGTAGTTGTGGTCCTACGTTTGCTCGATCCGAGTGAGACTGACGCGGACCTTGCTGGTTTCGTGGCAGTGATATGCAGCTGAGACTTAGTTACTGTGCATTGCATTCATGCAAACAGACCGATCCCTGGCAGTGTTGAGATGCGGCTTCTAGATCGAGAAGCACGTTTTCCTCTGAGCAGATGAACTTCCTTTGAGGAAGGTGGGTGGGAGATGAGAGCAGCTTCTGATATTGTAAAAAACATAAATCAAGGCAGGATATTGTTGTTTTGTATTAGCTGGCAGTAGTGAGGGCAAAGAAAAACGCGATCGACCAATAGTTGCGGTGATATTTCTAAAAGCAGCACATGAAGTTATGCAATGGAAGACTAGTTCAAAGGGAGGGAGGGGGGCCGGATGGGGGTCTTTCAAGCAGCTCTCTCCTCCAGGGAGGGCTTTTTGCTGGGCAAGGGTTGGGCGTACAGACTCTTGCTGGTGCTGTCGAGACTCTGGAAGTATGGGTGAGACAGTGCATCATAAGCTGATATCCTTCTGGAGGGGTTGAATGACAGGAAACGCTGTGCAGGGGGGAAACGAGAAGAGAAAACATTATGTAAACACACTCAAGGGTCATACGAAAAAAAGTTGTCAATGACATCATGAAATTAAATCTTCAATGACAAGTTAAAGTGGCCCTTTTATGCTATTTTGTTTTGGAGTCTCCTACAATATCTTTACATGCATCCAAGGTCAAAAAACACTTGAATTCTCTCATAACACATTGCAGCTGTTTTCTCACAGTGTCTGAAATGGTTTGATGAAGGATTCAGTCTCTAAACCCTCTTTTCTAAGAGCCTACTCAGCTCTGATTGCTCAGACGGCCCAGTCTGTTGTGATCGGATGCTTTTCTTGGGACAGTGACGTGAGCAGTGGTTTTACCACAAGTATCGGTTTTAGCGCATTTATCCAAGTCAAAACAATGGAAGTAGCAGCTGATCAACCCAAACCACCATTGCAAGAACAAGCAGGTTGTTTGGTTAAAGCTGTAAGATTTCATTTAGTGTAATGACACTGTAGATGAGACATTCATCCGTTCGCAGTACTCAAACACTGAACCAAACTTTTCCACTCTCATCTACAACTACAGTGTTTGAGGGTCAAATCAGATGTTGTTCATGGCAGCCAATGAAGTCCATAGGCTGACATTATGCAAATTCGTTAAAAATCTATATAGGTTTGTGCAGGAAATAAGATTGGAACTACTGAAGACTCATTTCAGGCAGTTCAGAATTGATTCTTTCTTTCGCTTTGGAGTGGCTTTGTGCACCTTATCGGAGCACTTCTAATTATAGTCCTCTTTTTTAACTTTCTTTTATTATAATGATTGTACCCTATAGCAGGTGACTGAAGATTATTTAAAAAATATTAAAAGTCTATTTTCTTGAACGCATAACTGCATTAAAAAAAACTAAAAAGGATTTAAGAAGATTAATATAATATAATATATCATAATATAATATATCTTCTTAAATAATTTCAGTATTTTTGGGGGGATGCAATTATGCCTTCAAGAAAATAATGACTTTTACAGTGTAAATATTACAATATTATATATATATATATATATACACACACACACACACACACACACACACACACACACACACACACACACACACTGTAATAGTCAATATTTTCTTGAAGGCATCATTTCTTGAAGAAATAAGATATCTCCATCTTAAATGAAGATGATATCAACTCAAGCTTTATCAATGACTTACCAGTAAAAGTGACTTGCCCAGCTCCTCCATGTCAGGCACCAGGTCCTCTATGGGCTGGGGAGGTCTAGGGGAAAAGGCACTCTGGGGCAAACCCACCTCCTGTGGCCAGTCCTCTGGAGAAGGGACCCCCACCACACTGCAATATCAGAGTCCAAACAATCACTTACTGCAATCTCAATTACATCTCAAACAAGAACAACAATTATTAAAGCATTATATTATTTTCAATAAATATTACTTACTCAAAAATCTTGCCTAACTGGTCAACATCAGAGCTTCCACGGAAAAGAGGGCTGAAGAAAGAGAAAGGTGAAAGACTGCAATTAATTGCATGATTTTAAACTAAAATAAATAGATAAATCAAAAATAAATCATTTTGAACAAATGAAACTTAATGGAAAAAAAAGAAATAAAGATGTATTAATGAAATTAATAAAACAAAAACCAGAGTAATTATAGTTAAACTTAAACCAAAGCCAATAAATAAAACAGTTATGTTGCTTGGAATAAAAGATGGCTTAATAAGCTTCAACTTATCTTATTTCAG
Organism: Pseudorasbora parva; assembly: GCF_024679245.1. Classification (NCBI taxonomy): domain Eukaryota; kingdom Metazoa; phylum Chordata; class Actinopteri; order Cypriniformes; family Gobionidae; genus Pseudorasbora; species Pseudorasbora parva. The sequence continues at coordinate 6,460,064 of NC_090190.1, forward strand.
CTAGTTGCAATGGAAACATTTCTCATTTTCTCAACTTGTACTAAACATTTATTAACGCTGAAATGAAAAATAATAAAAAAAACTATATATATATATATATATATATATTATATTTTTTAAACTATATATATATATATATATATATATATATATATATATATATATATATATATATATATAATTAAAATAAAATAAATATGCAAATGAACAGATTAAAACATCATATGCAGGGCTGCAGGCCAGTGACAGTTATAAAACAAACAAAGGTTGTGTTTAGATGTTCGCTCCTAATTCTCCTATAATCATGAACGTCTCCTGCCAGTCTGCCAGAGGCAAAGAGAAAGAAAATCCTTATAGGCTGCACTGTATAAATAAGGTCCTAAAGCCACATAACAGACATTGGTCTACTGTATATGCGTTGTTTCCTGGCCAGCCCGAGGCTGAGAAGATCTGAGGGCTTTTTCAGCACATGCTGGAGTCCACCCGCCTGGACTGCTACTGGTGCCTGAGGCTTCAGGCCAGTTAGGACACCCGTGGGCGGGCATGCTTCCCTTGGCATGCACATAAATTCCAGGAGCCACAAGCACAGGGCTCAGTCTCCAAAACATACCACACCGAATAAAAAAAGAGAGAAAAAAGCTATTCATCCCTGCCGTCTGCTTTCGCTCTCCACAAACCTCTGTATGAGAGAGCAAATATTAAACGTGTGAAAGAACAAAACCAAAGTACAGAAACAAAGACATATGTGAATTATTAACTAAATTTGGCTCACTATTACACCAATCATTTTCATAGTCAAGTCTTTGACCAAGCTGCAAAAACTGAGATTGCAATTTCCCCTGCCACCACCAGATGTCGGCCTACAGCAGGACAAGCGACAAACTGCACAGCCATCAGAGCGTCAACTTGATCGCAACTGTAATCAGACAAAGGGCCAGAACTGAGCACGTGCACAATTTCCTTAGGCCTCCATTTTTGCATGATGAGTCTCAAAAGCCCTCAAGACTTTATTTTAAGATTAGTGTGAAACAGACAGACAAAAGTCTGCCTATCTTTCAGAAATAACGTTACCACAGGTCAGTTCACACCAAGAATGATAAATATAACGACCTGTTTATCCTAAGCATGAAATGCAGTTTTGTCATTCATTATATATATATATATATATATATATGAACACAAAAGAAGATATTTTGAAGAATGTTGGTAACCAGGCAGTTGACGGTAGCTATTGACTTAGAAAGAAAAAAATACTACGAAAGTCAATGGCTACCGTCCCGTCTGGTTACCAAGAAATTATACGGGTTTGGAATGACTTGAGGGCAAGTGAATGACAGATTTCAAATTTTTGGGCGAACTGTCCCTTTAAAGTAGGATGGATTCATTCATCAGCTGGAAAAAAATCTTTAAAAAAAAAAATATCCCAACGATATCGTTCCTCTGTGCTGTTATTGTTATAGTTGTAGTGTGGACTCTGCTATCCTTTAAAGGGTTAGTTCACCCAAAAATGAAAATTCTCTTATTAATTACTTTACCCTCATGTCGTTCGACACCCGTAAGACCCCCGTTCATCTTCAGAACACAAATTAAGATATTTTTGATGAAATCCAATGGCTCAGAAAGGCCTTCATTGACACCAATGTTATGACGTCTTTAGTGTCTTTATGGGTCTTTAGAGGAAATGACATTGTGTCAAACAAGATTAGGGTAAGTAATTAATGAGATAACTTTCATTTTTGGGTGAACTAACCCTTTAAATTTATAATAATTTTTTTAAACTATCATTAGCTAGCTACTACTATAGGGTTAAGATGCTAAAGATTCTTCGCAGGTGAGGCGGATACGTCAGATGCTCGTGTTCCTTTTCACTTTGAACTTGCTTGTTAAAAAGAAAATTGCCTTTATTTGTGCCTTTTTCACATACTGCATCAACTGCTGAAAACCTCAAAGGCAAAGTCAGTCCCGAGCAGATAAATCAGACAAAAGCTGTTCTATTTTCTAACAGGGGGGGGGGGGGGGGGGGGGGGGGGGCATATCCAAAACAAGTATGGCTGATATCTCTAGAGCCAATTCTGCCTTCCCTTGGGCTACTTGGTAGTTTGAACGAATTAGTGGCTTTTTGCACAAGGCAGACATTATGCCGGGGCAGAGGCTTCCTGAGTGAGTGGGCACAGCACACACGGCGCTCACACCAGGACGGTCCGCGGAGTTGGGTCGCGCTCCAAGGGCCAGTCTCGAGCCACATTCCACCCGCGCGACCTCTGGAATGCATCTGTGCATCTGAATCTGTGAAAACTGGTTTGCCAGAAAAGGTGCGAGCCAATTACGAATAAGCGCGTCCATGATGGAGGAAAGGCAAATCTAGTCTAAAGCACACATGCCTGTTTCTTAGAAAAGCACTGCTTTTAAAAAACCTTTATATACAATTTCAAGAAAAGTATCACAAATAAATCTGAAACAAATCTTCTAATCTAATCTGCCGCGTGTGTCATCTAGCAACTCTCAAAACACTTCTGAGCTGTAAAAGCCAAACACTGGTCAGGCCAATCACATTGCGTGGGCGGGGCTTAACATAATGACGTCCGAGTTGCGCTTGTGTGCTTCTAGTAAACACAGAAACTGGCGAACGGCAGTCTTTCGAATCAGCTTTGACTGCGACTCTGGAAGACTTGGAGTTAAGCTTTTCTCTTAAAAGAAAAAAGAGCGGCACTGAAGTCATTCTTAAAAAGGGAAGATGTGTTCTGAGTTTTGCCGACCGGATACAGCGAATGTTTAATCAGTCAGCGAGCTCTGCTTCACCTTCGTTGCTCTGGTTGGTTGTAGCGCTATCCTATCGCGTGCAGAGGGAGTTTGAAAGACAACCCTTTATCCCGCCCCTCGGATTGAGCTGTCGATGGTGAGTTTCCAGACCAAACATCTTGATGTGGGTCTGGCTTGTCAGGCTACCACCCTTCGCCTATCGACCAATCATGAAGTCAGTAGTGTTTCGTCATCTGGGTTGCCAGCTCGGCTCTATTTACCACAGCTGCAGCTACAAACGTTCCTTCTGGATCCCTGGGTTGGGGGGGATACACCACTCTACAGTCATTTGAAAGTGATTGCAGTACCAGTTTTGGCCACAATCTTACATACACTTCCTTAAGTAATCTGCACATCTGCAGGGGTCTCTGTATGGTGTCATTTCCTGTTTTTTTTCATGACCAGTTTCTGATTTGGTGAACCAAATGCTTTCAGATAATATGCCATTGAATTTTTTTTTTTTAAATCAAAAAAATATATTCATCTGAAACACAAAATAAACTAATTTTTATAAGTAATAAATAATGCAATGTATATACTCATATATTTACTAACATTAAAAAAATGAACATTGAATAAATAGTTCAAAATTATGCAATGCAATTCTGCATCCTACGACAAACTAAATATTTAGGGAGGTGTTTGCTGGAATAAATTAAATAATAATAAATGATGCATAGTTGGTAGTTGGTACCTCTATTTTTGAGAGAGCAGCTTTAGGTTGTGAGAGCATAAATAAGGATCTGAAAGCCATTGCATGTTGTTGACTCTTCACGCAATATGTTCAACCTTTGGAAAAGCAGAATTTTATTCAGAAACACACTGACTGATCACTGCATCATCCAGATGCAGACTTACAGGATGCATATCTGACTCCTTGCACATTGTGAGCGTCAGAAAAGTAAACCACACCACAACTGACGCAGAGCAAACAACGTCACACAATCCTCTCCAGGAAAACGCTGTCCCCTCGAACGGTTAAAAGTTCCATCTTAAACAAAGCCATACAATATGTTACTGGCTGAGCTGCACCACATCTTTATAACTCTCAGGTGAATCAAAAACATCCATTACAGGGTTTGGCGCTTACAGCGCGGTGCACTTCTCAGACATCAGAGGAGAAACCTGGTCCCAGGTGCCCTTTAATCTGCAACAGGTGGCCTTTTAAAAAGCATTCTTAATCACCTGCAGGAGGAGAAAAGGTGTGCTGGTAGCAGCAATGAAAGCCCCCCTTTACCCTCCCACCCTCAGGCACTAATGGAGGCATGCCAGGAGCCCAGCACAGTGGCGTTTTATGGCACACGGCCGTAGAGAGTGGAAACCAAACACTTGAATGGATATTACTGATGTTTTAATGTTTCTATATAGCAATTAACAAATGAAAAGCCACTATTTAAACAGATAGTTATGTGCTCGAAACTTAACATAACTTACCTATCTGAACTATAGGATTATTGTATTACGCAATGAGCTAATGTTTATCTACCGTGCCTGCAAAGCAAACACCATCAATTGATGCCGGAAGGGGCGGACAGGTGGGCCCGTTAGAATGTGAAACACAGGATGTGTGTGAAAGTGTGTCCCAGCTCGTGCGTGTCTGATCTTTCCATTAGAAATCTCCCTGTTCATCCGATTATGCACTTGTTATGGCGCGTCAGGAGAGGAAAACATCAGCCCACGCAATCACCCCGAGCGGGTAATTCAACATCACCGACAGGCTGGAATCAAATGGGTCAACAATCTCAAACTAAAACTAATAAAAACCTTTCTGATAATTGAAAGGGAAAAAAGCAGCAGAAATATTAGTTTATTAATAATAATAAATATTAAAGAAATATTAAGACTTCAACTAAACAAAAAATTGAAATGTTGCCAATACACTAAAGTTGAAGCTTTAAAACGATTTCGGAGCGTTTCGCATGGTAATGGATATGACAATGTTAATATGTCTGGTCTTGGCTGAATAAATCTACGCGTAGTGTTGGTAATCGAAAGAAATTCTCTGGTTCCGATTTCGGGTCTATAAAAATAAAAAATAAAATAGTGATAAGGAAAAACGCACAATACTAGGGTATCGTTTTAATTTGAACGATTCTGATTCTGCTTATCGATTCCTAATTTCGATTAGAAAAAGGTAAAGAAACCTTAGATATTTCACATTTATTCTTATTGCAAAACATTGTAGCTGAATACCATGAACAACAGGCTAGAAACTTTCGCCTTTATTCATCATTCATCATTTCGCCTTTATTAGCATCATTAAAGATGAGTAAACACACAAAGAACAAATAAACAAATGAGCGATTACACAAATAGTTGAACATTTTCAGGTATTCAGGGACAGAAACTGTAATCAAATGTAAAATAACACTGCACTTTATTAATAAAATATAGGCTATATATATTACTATAGCCTATGTTATTAATATAGTATTAATTAATTTTATTTAATATAGTAGGGCAAGGCAAGTTTATTTGTATTTCATAGACATTGACAATGGCAATTCAAAGTGCTTTACATAGAAATGAATTAAAATAGTGATAAATTATGCATAAGAAATAGGAATACCATGTGTAGGAATTAAAAATAAAAACAAGGTGATAAATAGATCGCTATCTGCCTGATTCTCTAAATCCGGGTACCCTATCTGAGATGGAAGAGATGGAGAAGGTTCGCAAACTCCTGGACCTTACAAGTCTGTCCAAGTCATAGCAATTTCTTTAGTTAGAAAAGTTATTCTGTCTAGATCAGCGAGTGAATTGAACCATTACACATCCGTTTAGTCTTTTCTTTTAAACATTCTTAAAACATAACTGACTGTGTTTACGAGAATGTTTAGACATTATTTGTGTGTACGTGTCTGTTCATGTGCTGTCCAAAAGGACGAGGAAGAGAACTCATTATAGTGGACTATACAATATGAAGAGCTGTTCTGTGTGCGTGTGTGTGTGTGTGTGTGTCTGCAGCACAGAAAACAGAATGTCTTTTAAGCTTCAATGGTTTAAAAATCACATAAATCAGAAGCGGAACCGGAATGTGCATTTCTTAACGAATCCCCAGTTCTGGGGAAATTTGGAACCGGTTTTAAAACGGAACTGGTTCTCGATACCCTTTCATAGCTACTGCTGTATGGGACTTGCTACTGCCAATACATACATGACATGCTGCTGTGAGCATGTAAAGGCCCTGATATACTTCAACCGAAATCAGAGAGCAAACTGATCAAGTTCTTTGTAGTTTGTTTTGGGAGTTCGAAACAGCTTGCCAAGTGTACTTACTAGGAAAAGTTTGCTATGGCTAGTAAACACCTTTGTACTCCCATTGGTCCGTGGCGATTATTTAATAAATAGGTGTGAGCGGAGGCGCCGCCTTCTTCCACACAGAACATTTTCCCAGTTAATTTCTCCTGTTCAGTCCGTCGAGTTCAGATGTTCACGAACGGAAAAAAATAAACACACTTGGAGAGCTATATAGTAGAAAATGAAGTTGTACTTCCGATGAAACGAGACACTGACACAGTTTTTGATACTTGTTCATGTTGCTATGACGCCAAGATGCTTTTCTTATTAATTTGGTTGTGTTCATTTTGTTATTGAGAGGAAAGCATGCTGCACATATTTACATTTTCATCTAAACTTCGCTCTCCACGGTGTGGCTGGTGTGAGATGTTTGGTAACAGTATATCGCAGGTCACATATTTCGAACTTTGTTTTACCACTAAGTGAAGAACAAAAAATAACTTTGTTGTGAGTATATCGCTAAAATACTAGTAAATAGTAAATATTAAAAGCTCATGAAACTGTCAAATAGTGTACTTAAGTTACAATAACTCTCTCACACACGCGCAGCCTGGCGCACACACACATGCACACACTGTAAACACATTTTTTTATTATTCAATTTTGTTTCGTTAGTGTGAGAAACACGTATGTGATGAATAATGTCAGGGAAACGACAGTAGGCTATAGTCTATTATGGTCTATTATTGCATCAATGCAGAATCGTCGACATCCACACTGCAATGCAACGGAAATTTCAGCACCCATAATATCAGGGTCTGAAAAAAACCCGCTGCAAATGCTACAGAGAATGCTGACCGAGTATTTAAAGATTGAGGAGCGAGCTCATCGGCTACTGATACAGCAGGAACCAATCAGATGTGCCCTATAGAAAATGATGTGATTCAAGTTTGCAGATTGAGTTAAAGGTCCAGTTCTTCGCGATTCCATCTTTCAAACTTTAGTTACTGTGAAATGTTGCTGTTAGAGCATAAATAATACCTGTAAAATTATAAAGCTCAAAGTTCAATGCCAGAAGTTCCCTTTCAAAGCCTACAGCGAACGGCCGGTTTGGACTACAGCAGGAAGTGCAGGGATGTAATGACGTCACTAGAACCGTTTGTTGACTAACCCTCCGCCCACAAGAACACGCAAAATAGGGGGCGTGGTCTTGTTGCTCTCCCACGTGGAGAAGAGCGCGCATTCAGCGCTTGCATCTCCCCGTTATGGTAAGAGGCGGGACCTTTCCGGGCAAAGTGCGCTAAGCTGCTGTCCAATCACAACACGGGAAGCGCTGGCCCAATCAGAACTCGTTACGTGTTTCTGAAGGAGGGACTTCATAGAACAAGGAAATCATCTGGCTGTTTTTAGGACAGAGAAAACAGCGCTGTACAGATAAGTAAATTGTGAGAAAAATACTGTGTTTTTTTACACACGAAACATGAACTCATGTTATATTGCACACTGTAAACAATCAAAGCTTCGAAAACACGCGAAGAACGGGACCTTTAAGATGTGTCAGCCTGTGCCATCTAAAGTTTCATAACACAGAACTTTGTATTAACTAAATAATAATAAATAAAAACTGAAAACAAAGAAATTAAACCTAAATAATCCATCATTTAAAAAGAATGATAAAATGACAAAAAGCACATAACAAAATTAAATGAATTAAACTAAAATATTAACCAAGCTAATTCAAATCAATATTAAATTCACAAGTTTAAATTCATAAGCTACACTGCATACACTTGTTTCAATGCATAACTATATCGATATTGCCTTTCTGTCAGTTTAGATGGGGTTTCTTACATTTGAATTTAATGAGAAATTGCTTCATGAACCTCATTCTAGATATTAGCATCTCATATACAGTATTCTCATTGAAGAAAGAAATCATTTGTAAAACTTAAACTTTATCTCTATCTCTTTTAAAAGCCTAAAGAAAATAGAACCATAAATAATTATAATATGCTACAAGCAGTTAAAGTACATTAGAAGCCACAAAGAAAGAACCGTTGAAGCGTTAAATCCTGCTGTCACTGGATTGAGCAGTTTTAATAAATGTGCCAGCGTTGAGTTGAGCAGTTGGAAAGATTCGTTAAACCGCACACAGATGAACGGATCACTCCAGGTCTGCAGTGTCTGTCACAACCACAGTGACGGTTTTTTATATGTCTGTTTTAATAACCTCAACCTCCTGCAAAAATGTGGTCAGAAGCAGTGTGGCCTTACAAAATCCTATTTATTAGTTTATTTTCAAAATTTAGATTTTTCTTTTCGTTTTGGGGTTTTGATCAAATATAATATAATACCATAAAATACAACATCAAAACAGAAGTTCATAAAACTAAAAAAAGGGGAAAAAAAATCTAATTTCTATCTTGTAAAAAAAAAAAAAAAAAAAAAATTAATTTTACACATTTTTAATTGTATGTGTGTAATAAATAAATAAATTTCAGTGTGAATGGAACCTAGAGGGCCCTGTCACTAAGAAAAAGAAACAAAAAATTGATTGTTACACAAAAAAACGTGTAAAAAGTACAAAAAACATAAATAAAATAAATATTTTGCATTTAGAATATTTTAATGTTAAGCATTATTATTCTTCAAGACACACCCAGGGCAAGATTTACAGACTCAAGGGAAATCATAACTTGTTGCTCCCTGTGTGCCAGACACATGCAAGCAATCAGGTCATCCATGCTTGACTTGTTTAACTGATAATTACTCGCCTGAATCCACCATCTTTCTTCATTTTATAGTCAGCTAGTCAGGATTATTAGTAAGCGAGTTAGACAATGATGATGTGCACTTACCGGCGTCTGAACATCTCAGCAAAGATGCAGCCGACACTCCACAGATCCACGGGAGTAGCATAGCTGGACTGAAGCAGCACCTCGGGAGCTCGATACCATAACGTCACAACCTACACACAAACACAAAAAGAATTAAAGCTGCGAGCAGCATTTAGCGGGGTTCAAGCCATCTAAGGTCTTTAAGTATTTGACACCTTTTGCATGAAAGGCTTTTAAGCACTGAATGAATTTGAGAGATATCAGGTGAAATGAAGTGATTAACTGACAAAATGTGATTTTAAATATTATAATAGTGACTTTAAAAAGTCTAAATATGAATTGATTAGGAGAGTGCAGAGAATCATACTGCTGTGGTTTGGTTCCGATCAGGCAAAAAACCTAGGACTAGTTTGCAAAACGAGGTTTTTAACATAATTGTGTATATTTAAATAAAGATTTGATTGACAGTATTGGTTATAGAGGCAAAGTTGTTCAGTATGAGAAGATCTATCATAATATATGCATATTATGTGGCTGTTTTAACCCCACATGATTACAGAGATGGAAAATACAATTTACAGGCAATTCACCATAGGGAATACATGGTTTTCAAAGCTTTTTAACACTTATAGCGCCCCCTATACTCCGATCTCCATAAAACTTTGCATGTGTCTTCAACATGTTATGCCACATATAACCAACAATTTTCGTGAAGTTTTGAGTTTCCCCTTAGGATTTATAGGCTTTTGAGTGTATTTTGCCACGCCTCTTTTCTAATTGGCCCTTTTATAGCCATCCAAATGCAAAAAATAAACTTTTTTTGATAATTATTGATCTAGAGAGTCCAGAGAATTGTCCTAGACTGGTTTGGTTCTGATTGGGCAAAAAACCAGAGACTAGTTCGCAAAAGTAGGTTTTTAACATAATTGCAAATATTTATTTAACGATTTGATTGACATCAATGGTTCTAGAGGCAAAGTTGTTCAACATGAGGAGATCTATGATATGATATGCATATTTTGGCGATGTGTGCAACAACACGTGATTGCAGAGCCATAAAACTCGTTAGCGCCAACTAGTGGCCGATTTCTTTCAAAATTCTTACAGACTTCTAAGACCATGAGTCAAACATGTCCACTGAGTTTCGTTCCGATCGACCTCCGTTAACCCTGTCTAATAGGTGCTCAAATTTCATTGGCCGATGGCGGCCATGTTTTTTGAGATGCGCCAATGTTCTCATAGACAGACATGGTACCTTGGGCCAAGAAACTGCATACCAATTTTCAAGTCAATCAGACTAGCGGTCGCGTGGTTATAGCCGTTTTTGTGTTTTTTCCATGTTATAGCGCCACCAAGTGGCCAATCGTCGCGATTTTTTTATCGTGACCAAAGACTGAGCCCATAAACATGTGTACCAAGTTTGGTTAAGATATGTCATTTCTTGCTGGAGTTATAGCCTCTTTAGTAAAAAAGGCTCCGCCTTAAATGTACATTTCCACGCCCCTTTTCGTCCTTGAGTCAAAATTTCAACTTTTTTTTGATAATTATTGATGTTCAGACTAGACAGAACATTTTGGCACTGGTTTGGTTCCGATATGTCAAAAAACCAGGGACTAGTTCGCAAAAGTAGGTTTTTGACAAAATTCAAAATGGCGGAAAAATTTTCATGACGGAAATGAAATCGGAGATATACGTTTTGTTCGCCAAGGTCTCAGCTTTCCAATGATATAAGACACTTGAGTGTGGACCAAACGGTTTAGGAGTTATGAGCCCTTTCGCGCAATTGATTGCTATAGCGCCACCTATAGGCCAATCTGGCTCATAATTTGATAACCTTTCCTCGATTTTTGGACTACCTATTGACCAAGTTTCAAGTCTCTAGCCCTTACGGTTTGGTCTGCACGATGAGTTTTACGGCAGAATAATAAACCGGCACAAATACAATAGGTTTTCAAGCACTTCGTGCTTGAACCCCTAATAACAGAGGCGTAAAAGGGCCTAAAAAGGCTTATAAAAAAAAAACTATAGGGTCTCAGCGCCTGATTTTTGAGCTGCTGGTTACAAAAACTTTATCAAGCGTTCTGACATGGCCGGCAGAGAGGAACACGGTAGATTTTTGCATTTTCAGCTCATTTATCTTGGAAATGATTTTTATTTTTTATTTAAATTTTTTCCCTTTTAAACTTTAATACCTCTACCGACGGCCCGATCTCCATAAAAGTTTGCACGCTGCTTTACAATAATAGGGTGCACATGCTCAGCTAATTTGGTGAAGTTCTGCGCAGAACAGACATTTTTTAGTCATTTAAATGTCATTTTGCATAGGATAATGTAGTTGACCTTTCTAACAGTTAAAGCGCCACCAAGAGGCCAGTTGCCACGTCCTTTTTCAGGTGACCACAGAATGAGCTCTTACATAGCTGTGCTGAGTCTGGTGAAAATATCTCGTTCCGTTGACGAGCTATAGCCAATTAAGTCGAAAGGGGCTCCTCCCACCTCAAACTTGGCGGCCCTTAGGAACCCTGAACCCAAATTTCCACTTTTTTTCAATGATTATTGACATTCAGACTCCAGAGAATCTGCCTGCACTGGTTTGGTCCCGGTTTGGCCAAAAACCAGGGACTAGTTCGCAAGAGTAGGTTTTTGGAAAAAGCCAAAATAGCCGGACATTTTCCCAGGTCACGAGCCAACCCGAGGCATGCGTCTGGTCCGTCTCGAGCCAAGGATTCCAACGGTACAAGGCACTTGAGGCTACGGCCAACGGTCTAGGAGTTATGAGCAGTTTTGCGCAATTGATCGCTATAGCGCCACCTATGGGCCAATCTGGCTCATAATTTGATAACCTCTCCTCGATTTTTGTACTACCTATTGGGCAAGTTTCAAGTCTCTAGCCCTTATGGTTTGGTCTGCACGATGCGTTTTACGGCAGAATAATAAACCGGCACAAATACAATAGGTTTTCAAGCACTTCGTGCTTGAACCCCTAATTACACAAATGTGATCTCCTTATTTACAGGACCTCACTAACCACTGAAGTATAATGGCAGTAGATGCTCTTATCTATATAATCAGTGACAATTCGTTTAGATAAAAATAGTCCAAATACAATATAATACCAACATAAAATCAGATTTTAAAATTATACATATCATATTTCGATTTTAGACATTAATAATAATAATTATACATTTTGTTTGTAACTCACTTTATATTAAACAAAATCTCAAAGTACTACAGATTTAAAACAATCAACAACAACAAAATAAATGAATAAATAAAACTGAAAAATTAAGAAGTAACAAATCAAATCAATCAAAAGCTCTGCTAAAAATGTGGGTTTTATGAACACGTTTAAAAGCATCTACACACAGAAAAATAGGATGTCAAAATTGTACCTTTAGGGGTACAACAGCTTGTCGCTGGGGCAGTACCCTTAAAAGAACAACGTTGTACCATTTTTTACCACAAAAAGGTTCATAGTAGTACCTTAAGGTACGTATTTGTACTCAAAGGTACTAATATGCACCTTTTAGGAGTAAAACAGGTACAAAGATGTCCTTTTAAGGGTACTGCCCCAGCAACAAGCTAAAGGTACAATTTTGACACCCTATTTTTTTGTGTGTACAGTCTGTGGGGTCCGCAAGTGGTCAGGGTCAGGTGTAAGTTACTTATACTTACATTCTACTAAGTATAGGTAACCTTGCAACTACATGTTAACTAACCAGTAGAATAAGTTGACGTAGTTACTGAATGTCTGTTGGGGCACATCAAGATAAAGTGTCATTAGTAGATATTAAGCATACAGTCTCTAATGACGGCTAGTTGTCATGTAAGCAATCAGGTACAAGAGGTTGTGCTGTATTGTGAATAAGTCATGGCTGAAGGGCTCTGTTAGGGTACTGATAAAATGGTTACCACACAATACAAATATCAAAGCCAAACAATATGTATCAATGCAACTTTCATGAAGTAAAATCACTAAAAAAATAGGCCTTCCTTCCACTGAAAAAAATAGTCCATGCCCATGAACAGCAACAGAAGTTACGTTATTACGCCATTAGATAGTGGCAAAGACTGAGTTGGTCAGAAGCGAAGACTTTTATATTGAAAGGACTGAAACTGAAACTTGTGAACACGGAGCAAGCCACAACCGACAAATGCTCTGACTAGCGTTGCCGCTGTCAGGAATGGGAAAACCCCTTAACAGTGGACATTCAAAACGATATTTTATTATGAACATAAGACTGAGGGAAAGTGCTCTATATAAATGCAGGTAATACACTTGAATAATACCGTAAGCTTCATTGAACTATCAGTGTTGCTATGAGTGGTGGCGGCTAAGGGTGTTGTGTTGTGATACACATTGGACGAAGTGGGCATATCCGTGTTTTATTGTTAATAATCAGAATCAAGGACTGCAACTACTTATAAAAGGATGTTTTTATAAGTTGCTGCAAAATGACTTATACTTAGTTACTTATGTCTACAGTGGACTATCAAAAATTGTTACCAATTGTTTTTAAAACATCAAAATAAATAAAACACTATTTATATTATATACAATTATTTTGTCTTTTATGGTTTTATTTGGTTACACTATTTTGATGGTACACATTAGACATTCTACTAAGTAACTTAACTAATTCTCAGTGTATTAGTAGACTTAGGGTTTGAGTAAGCAGAATAATTTGACATGTAGTAGCAAAGTTACTTCAAGTTAGTAGAATGTCTAAAGAGGACCATTGAAATAAAGTGTTACCTTATATTTTTTAAATAACATGCTCATTTTACAATTTCTTAATTGTAATGAATAATCGATTGGAATCACGTTAGAATGAAATAACAGTTGGAAATGTCCACACACAAGCATTTGCTCGGGCTATATTGTATCTACCTCTAAACAGACCCCACCGATTAATCGAAGGCCTTATACAGACTGCAGGAGCCCTGAATACTTAGTTTGCAGTTTGATTCTGCTGTTTACAGCTACAGTAGGGACAGCCTCCAGACAAAACTCAGTGACCCTGCTCCAGGGTGGACGGCTTCCAGGTGCTTTCCCTCCTTAGTGCTCTCTCGCTCCCTTCCCTGTAGGCTCTAGGCCCAGAAACCCCCAGGCTTATCAGCCAAATCAGTCAGGCCTGTGTTTGTAAGCAAAGCCTGGAGCGAATATCAGTGACTCGAGGGTATGCCAGAAGAATTAAAGGAAAAAGAAACCGAGGGTCATCCTTACAGCAAAACACACTGACACTGACTTGGGTAATAAATACAAGATGCATCAAGGACTGGTTTAACTGTGGTAACTTGGACAACTAAGTTACCTTTACATACAGTAAAAAACTGTAAATGGTTTAACATTGTATTATACACTGTCTGGCCCAAAAAGAAGTCGTCACTGTTCAGATTTACATAGGTAAATGCTTAAAAGTTAGTGACTGGATCATTATTGCTGCGATAGTTATGTTTCTAGCATGTTATATATTTAGGAACAGTTCGTCAAACACTTATGCTTTTCATCACATAAACATCCATGTAGGAAGACACAGCATGGCCATATTCCAGGATGAAAATGTCAAGATTCATCAGCTCATGCTGTGAAATAATGGTTGTGAGGGAGCATGAAGGATCATTTTCACACATGAATCGGCACCTCTTGAGTCCAGACCTTAAATGTATTTAAAGTCTTTGGGATGTGCTGGAGGAGACTTTACAGAGTGCTGGACTCTTGCATTGTCAATACAAGATCATGACCAAAAAAGATGCACTTCTTGAAGGACATATGTTGTGGTGTTATTTCCATCAAGAGGTGCATAAATTCTCGGTCAAGATATTGACAATTCAAGAGTCAAGTAAGAAGTTGTCTATTTAAATCCAAACAGAAATGTTTTTTTTGGCTGGAAAGTATGTAATTTGACCATAAAACACTGTCGAATTCATTGTTTCGGCAAAAAACAAAAGGACATTCCCAAAAATCCCAGCCTGACAGATCATATAATTATACTTTATATAAATAGATTTTTTTCCTACTTATTTTTGGGATCCTTTATTCATGTGCTACCATGATGATGTTTTGTGACCTTGTGTGTCGTCCCTATAGCAGTATTGGCCGTGTTTTACAGATATGCTACTCACAATAAACTCTGATTCATCATGTGGTTTTCTAGCCAATGCAGAAGTAAGCTATTTTCTGTGTATGTGCAAGA
Organism: Pseudorasbora parva; assembly: GCF_024679245.1. Taxonomy (NCBI): domain Eukaryota; kingdom Metazoa; phylum Chordata; class Actinopteri; order Cypriniformes; family Gobionidae; genus Pseudorasbora; species Pseudorasbora parva. The sequence goes on from NC_090190.1 coordinate 6,475,140, forward strand.
CTTCCGATTCATTAGCCGCTACAGGTGAATAAATAGAAGAAAACAAAGTGCAGTAAATGTGACTATTTGAACTACAACTCAGTTTGTTAATGACTGCGCTAAAATAAATATCACAACAAATACTAGATGGCAATGTCAAGCAGCATGACGGACAGTTTTTGTAGAGCTAAAATAACTGGAAGTGGATGATAACGGAAACCCTGCACATTCAAGTTACAAATTCTGGACTGCATTCATTGCTATGTTAAAAATAAGGTGGATTTTACCGTCTGTATTATCATGGTGGTGAAAATATAAGATATTGTTGCCTCCAACTGTTTTCTTTAAATGGCAAAGGCCACCTCTGGTGGCTATCAGTACATTTTAAAGTGAAAAGCAGGTTTTAGTGCTTCAAGTACTATCAAGTGGTATTATTAACATTGTCACTTATTAAAAGCTCCCACTTCAGATTAGGGTCCAATTCTCACTATTAACTACCACTTTAGCCTCAATAAACTTATAATTTCTGCTTGTTAATATTAATTATGGTAGTTAAGTTTATGTATTGGATATAAATTAGTGATGTAGAACATGGTCATGCAGAATAAAGCATTCATATGTTCTTCATAAATACTAATAAACAGCCGGTATCCTAGTAATATGCATACTACTAAGCAATTACTTAACAGTGAGAATTGGACCCAAAACTAGTGTTACATAACATAAATATATGATATACAAGTTGTAAAATACACAGGCAACAATATGCCATCACATAATAAACATTGTCACCATATTTTTTAATGGTAAATTTCTAGCAATTACAAGCTGTCGTTTGTTTTTACCATAAATGTAATGGGTGTATTGTTTAATATTAAGCCTAATCCAGAATTAAAATGTAATTTCAATATAATGTCTTTAGGCATCTAGAAAAATGGCCAACAACCATCAGGACAGTGAATTCATTCTAGATGACAGCTACATCCTCAGCTCCAATTCATTTGAATTGAATGCAAAGCATGGGTCTGTAAATCATTCTTATTATAACAGCAAATGACTTATTCATGTTACAATGGTCATGGTGTGAAAAGCGTTCACGTTTTTCTTATGTATAACAGACTATATTTAGTGAGGGGACCGCATGTGCTGTGTTGACGCTTTCTTGTTTGAGTCTTCCTGGTTTAGTGGAAATGGGGAGGAAGTTGAAGGTGAAATAAAAAGAATGAAACATTTTGGCCTCTTTGTTGTCATGTGACCAAAGCAAAAGCACATAACATACTCTAAATTAGATTCCTCTGTCGAATTTCACTTCAATAAGCAGCGCTTTTTTATTATTTATATGACTTTGAGTCAAACCATTTCAGTCAAACTTGGACTCAAATTTGTTTATTTTTATATATATTTATATATATTATATATAAAAGTTAAACGTGACCAACCATCTCAGAAGACAAGTTTGCAGGGCCACCTGACATGTTGGATATTGAGTTTTTTTTTAACTGCAATGAAACAAACCCTAAGCTGTTGTCTTATCTAAACTTACACTACTAAAGTAGAAAAAATGAGGGTACACATTGCATGACTTCTAGGAAGAACCACATGCTCAAGCTGATGTATATCCGCTTGTATGAGTGTGTTAATAAAAGGCCACACCACAAACATAGGCATGCACTCGATGGCTCACACAGCATCTCGCTAGTTGGCTTGCAGCTCTCTTAGCACCGGTGAAGATACACTGCCGTGATTAAACACTGTAAACCCTCACAGGTACAAGATGAACCAACTGATAGCACTACAGATGAATTATCGTCACAAGAGGCATTATAAAACTTAAATGCACTCTGAAAATGTCAGAATGATACGCAAGAGCTGTGTTTTCTTCGATGTTTCTCTCATGGGTAATGCTCAAAGATGGCAAAAGCCACTGTGACATTTCGAGTTCCTCTGTCAAACTGCACATGCCACAGTTTGCATCACGACACCAATGCAAAATGTGGCAAACTGCGGTGGAAGCGAACACCGCAGGGTCCTCACATTATTCAAGCTCATGTCAAACACTAGATAGACATTTATACTCTATGAACTCAATGAATCCCATGTAGCTTCTGACGTAAATGAGCAAAAAAGGGACCAGTTTTATCATCATACTGTTTAAATAAGATAGCAAGCTGTAGTATGCAATTTAATAAACGTCTTTGGGGAAGATTAATTCATTTAATTCTGTTCAACTACATTTAAAGTGCTCCTATTATGCTATTTTAAAGGATCCTAATTCTATTTTAGAGGTCTCCCATAGGTTTACATACATCAAAGATCAAACGTACACTTGAAACGCCATTACCATTTCTGAATTTCAGCTCCGGTAGCGTCCTCAGCACTTGATACACAGTGATACAAACAATAATGATGGTGTCGGTTTTACTGTATCAATTAGAGGCCGAGTCTTCATCCTTTTGAATAGTGGATTCACAGCACTTAAAACAGAGTCTTCTCCACATGAACCAAACTCTTCCAGTCTCAGCTACAACTACAGTGTTTGTGGGCGGGTCAAAGTAGACGTTCACAGCAGTCAATGAAGTCCATAGGCTGGCATTATGGAAATTTGTTACAATGTTTCGCAGGTATGACACTTCAGGGTCATCATCTAATTGGTTGAATTCCGGGAGACGTGCATGTCGTGTTCTGTAATGGTTCACCTGGAAACATAGCCATCATGATGCCTAAAACCCTTGTGTTTACAACTGTGACACATGAAGATCAAGTGAATGCTGGATTTTCAAAAGTATGTAACGTACACGGCATAGACTCTTTAAAAGATTTCCAAGAGTTTTACATGCCAATGTGTTATTGTAGGGACAGTGACTTTACATTTTCACACACTTAAACATGATTCTGAACAAAACAAACTGTGATTGTTTGCTTTTTGTCAGTCAGATGAACGCTGCTATGGAATCCAGAACTTCTACGATCAGTCTGACGGTCTGGCTCTCCGCGAGACTAAAGGTGTGTTAAAGTCAACTTACATCCTTTGAAAGCTTTTGTATAAGTTGCTGAAAAATGTGGTTTTGTTTAATTAATGCTACAATGTTATGCTGTCACAACTGGCATATTTAGTGACCAGTGAGCAAATTAAAATTATCGTCAAATTACGTCAAATTATCTTAACGTCTGCATAATTTCCAATGGGAGTTCCTATATAGAAATATGTGCTCATCGGCTACTAATGTTGCCAAATTTAAATCATCTTAATTGCATGAGAACTGTACAATATATCTAAATGGAGCATGGCAGAACAGAATACAGGAGTTATAAGAAATGTATTAAAAATAAATAACTTACGTTCAAAAGTTTGGGTCAGTATGTTGTCATCACAGGAATAAATTACATTTCAAAACATATTCAAATAGAAAACAGTTGTTTTAAATTGTAAAGATTACTATTTTTACCATGGTTACTTTTGATAAAATAAATGAAGCCTTGCATTCAAAAACAATTAAAATCGTACCCCCGAACTTATAGCAAATAGCATAGATTTACTAGTCAATCTTATTAATTGATTGTTGGGTGTTAGTTAAATAGTCAGCATCATGAGTGTGAACATTAAAGGATTAACATTTTGAAAATATTTCATCTTTGGATATGGTTTGTTTTTTATTTGATCGCATATAGCAGTTGCTTTTGAAGGAATGTCCTTTCAGTGAAAAGATTCCAGTGTGTGTCCTTATTTAAAGTCTTTCTTTCTTCCTCTAAATTTTGAACCATGCTAGTGTTTGTTTGACAGTGTAGCCTACAGAGGTTTTTCTGAAATTGGCCGCTAATAAAAGGGTCAGATAAAGCAGCTATGGCTGACTCCAGATTAAAAGAGAGCATTCTGTGCATTCCTATCTGGTGAGACAGTCCGGGCCCTCTCAGCACGAGGGAAACCAAGAAACTCTTCTCAGCGCCACTGACCAAGCATATCCACAACGGCCCAGCGGCTCAACTCTTGCACTGGGCCACCCTGCACTTCTCCATACCCCACTCCAGCTAATGCACTCTAGCCCCTAAACCCCTCCTTTTGATTCGCCCCAATAGATTTAAAACAATAGAGACACAATGTGATTCAGAATAAGCCTGGCTGATGGAGTTGGCTAGGAGCCTCTGTTTACATTGTCTCTCTCAAAGGAAGCGAAGGATGAAAGGGCCCTTCAACACAAGACGTTCATCCGCATTCTTTCAGGCCGCCCACGGACACTTTTAAAGGGGCAAGTCCACCAACTTGGCAGAGCACAATGCCGTTCGGTAAAAATGAGCCTCGGTGATAGCCCATTATTCAGCTGATAATGGATCAGTGAGTGATATCATTAGCTAGCTCCTGAAAGTCCTCTGAACACTAGCCATGTGCAAAGCAAAAAACATCCAAAAATGACTAGTTGGTTGATTGCATGAATGAATAGCTAGTCAACTAACCAGACTATGAAATTCTTGCATATTTATACATTTCTTATTACATTCAAAACAGCTAGGCGCACTGGAATAATAAATAGTATATATATGAATTTATATGATTTATTTAAATCAAGGATTGTGGCAAGTGTGTGTGTGTCTATATATTATATATATATATATATATATATATATATATATATATATATATATATATATATATATATAATTATAGAAATCAGTTATATTGAATTATAATTGAATTATATTGAGAAATCTATGTTAAGTGGTCTCTTAATTTTTTCTCCAGAGTTGTATATTGTATATATAGTGTATTAAATTAATATAATATACTAAAAATATAATAAATATTTAACATTTATGACTTGTTATAATAATTATAATTATTTATTTATATTATATATATATTTTTTACTAAATTTTATATATTATATTATATTATATTATATATTATATTATATTATATTGCCAAGATAAACTAGCTTCTCACTAATCAGTGATCCATTCCCGTAGACTACTGTATATTGCGCTCTTTACATATATATCCGTATCAAGATTAGGTGCATTTTTGCATGCTTTTTATCATAATTTAGTAGTTATGATGGTAAAATAGCAACGATTAGCTATTTTTAGGTACAGAAAGTTTCAGTAATAAAATATTTGAATTATACACTCACGGTTGGTCTGAGAGAACAGGCTATTTTTGTGTTTGCTGTGCTTGCACATTGCAGTCGTACTGAACAAGCCTCCCTCCTCACCTCCAGCCATGTTTTGTCCTCGGACAAGCCATTCTTTCCCTCCCAGTCAAACGGGCTGTAAACACAGTTATTGTGAAGCCCAAGGGTTTTCCCCTAAAAATCCATTTAAAATGGCAACAATACTACCAGGTTTGGAGATTGGAGAAAGATATATGAAGGCTCAAGTAAGCAGCATTCATAAACTGTATACAGTAAAGAGAGAAAAAAAACTCCACAACTGTTGCCAAAGTATGCAGAGCTTACAGGAATGCTGTATGGGGCCCTCTCTGAGCGAACAAAGAAAGCACAGTCAGACTCCTTTTCCCCAGCGCTACCACATCCGCACATCATTAGTTGGAAAATTCCTGATATATGCTGTAATTTTTTTATTTTTTTGCTCCGGTACAGGCAAGGCTTTAATATCCAGATGCCATTGGATCCTGCAATGTACCCCCAAATCAGTTCTCTTTTCCTGGTTGGCCTGCAGCCATCGGCCCGTCAACAAATAATCCTGACAAGGTCCGGGAGCAAGGGTTCAGCACTCACTGCGGACCGCTAGCAAACGAGGTCACACAGGAAATACCAAATAAGACGCTCCCCGTGCATTGTGCTGCTGCACTCTTTGTGTATCTGTTGGTGTTTGGAGGCCCCCCCTGCTTTTTTCCGCTGGAGTTTTTTTTCTTTCTTTCTTCCTTTCTCCTTTTTGGAATACCGGGGGAGATATCTAAACATTCCCAAAGTGTGCCGCACGTGCTCTCCTGCGTGCCATGTTTTCCTTTTTCCAGACATGCCGCTGCCTCCGAGTCTGTCCAAAGCAGAAGCACATTGTCTGGCAACGAACAAGCTGCTGCGCTCAGCTCAAACCAGGACTGGTCTAAAAAAATTTGGATGGATTCATCTGAACCTAAACAATTTTTCATAATTAAGATTTATGATTTGGACAGAATGTCTTGCTAAGAAACACAACTATTTGGAAACTCAACATACCAACCCCCCGTGTGCTTTTCAAAACTTGTTTCAATGGCAAACACCCATAGCTTGTTTCAGCCTGGCTGCATTTTTGCTAAACCTAAGTATTATGGTCACATGAAAGGTAGGGATAGTTTACCCAAAAATGAAAATTCTGTAATCTCACACTTATGTTGTTCTTTTTCGAAACACAAATTAAGATCTTTTTGATGAAATCTGAAAGCTTTCTTTTCCTCCATTGACAGATACACTACTACCACTTTGATGCTTCAAAAAATTCACAAAGAGATTGCAAAACTAATCCATATGAATTTAGCGGTTTAGTCCAAATTTTCTGAATCGTCTCGATCGCTTAATATGATGAACAGATCGAATTTAGGCTTTTATTAACATATAACATTCATCAACTCACACATCAAATGTGCCAAAAGGAAGCTCAAGCATGTTTTTTCATGTGCAAGAACCAATGAGATTAATTATTGTGTTATGCAGCACGTTTGAGCTTCCTCAAGAACTAATACGATTAATTGGCGTGTTACGCAGCATGTTAGAGCTTCTTCAAGAACTAATGAGGTTCATTCTTGTGTTACGCATTATGTTTGAGCTTCCTCAAGAACCAATGAAGTTAATCTGCATATTACGCATCACGTTTGAGCTTCAGCAATAACCATTGAGGTTTGTTCTCACACCAAGCATGTTCAGTTTAGCTTCTGTTTATGTTCGCTGATCAATGTTTATATGTGAATAAAAGGCAAAATTTTATCTGTTCATCATATGAAGTTATCATGTCTCTGCAGAAAATTTGGACTAAACCGCTCAATTCATATGGATTAGTTTTACTAACTCTTCATGAACATTTTAAAAGTGTCAAAGGAACATTTTTTAAAGAAACTTTTTCCCCCTAGACCTGCTACTGTCTGCGTTTCCTCTGCGCTCTAAAGTACCGTGAAGATTAGGCAAATTTTAGTCCAGTGATGTAAGAATTCTCGCGACTGCTCCTCCCAGTCAGCGACGGACAGTAATCATTTTTGCGCGACACTGTCTGCAACAATAACAAGTATGGAGGAGAATCAAGCTGTGCTGCTTTTGCTGGTTATGTACTGGTTTACTAAAGAGGTAATTCACAAAACGGCAGAAAAGAGCACTGATACTAAAGCGTATTATGAAAACTTGTAAAGCTAGATTTAAAATGACAATGTGTTATTATCAGCTATACGGACATTGACCGTGAGATGGCCGAGACAAACGCGAGCCATCAGAAAGAGCAAGACTGATATTTACTAAACAAAAAACGAACTTCGCAAAAGACTTTTAAAAAAGCTGGTTGAAATAAAATGTGCATGAGCCAAACCAATCAGCATGTTCAGCGCCCAAGTCCCACCCTCGAAAGTTCCTAAACTTTGAAAAAGTACTACCTCACGAGCAGGGCCGGTTGGAGGGGGAAATATTTACCTGGAACTTCTCTCAGGTTTCATCAAAAGGATCTTAATTTGTGTTTCGAAGATGAACGAAAGTCTTACGGGTTTGGAACGACATGAGGGTGAGTAATTAATGACAGAACTTTAGCTCTTTAATACAAACAAAACTCTTTCAGACAAGTAGAAACAATAAAGTACATGTGTCTGTGTATCTCCTGCAAAAGTGTCGCCTCTTTTGAAGTGCAGGAATAGGACAGGGGGTGCTGCCAAACAATGATGAGAATGTCATCTCGTTCCAAACTTGTATCACTTACTATTCTTCTGTAGAACACAAAAGATGATGTGTCTGTTTTTTTATTGTCCCTAAAATTAAAGTAAATGTAGACCAATGTTATCTTGGACCCCACTGACTTTCATTGTGTGGACAACAACAGTTAAAACCTTCTTCTTCTGTGTTCCATAGAAGAACATTATACAGGTTAGTAATGACATTACATTTTGGGGAACTATCCCTTTAAGAAATATTTAATTAAGTATAACTGGCTTACGTTGTCATGACACACAACAAACGTTCCAAACACAAAGCTAAAATAGAAGTACACTGTTTAAACATGTTTAAACTATTAATTTTCTCTCGGACTTCCGTGAGCAAGCTTCAGACTAGTTCAAAAGGGAAGATCTGATTGGATATGCAGTTGGTTTGCACTGGACAGTAAAGCTCAGCTTAAAATGGAAATCCCATTAAGCAGATTCATTTCTTAAAAGGGGCTGAATAATTTCTTCTGTCGAACAATGAGTCATTTCCTCTGCCCACACGTGTACTGAAACAACTACAGGCTCATTTAAGGATGCCAAGCTTCATTTTCAGTCAGAGCAGGGACTTTTAAACAACAGGTTGTCTGTGCGCCTCTTCCTATTCATGCTCACATCACAATGATTATCATCTGCAACAGCCTGCACCCAGGACAGATTAGAAGAGGCGTGAGTCTCTGACTGCAAATCTGACCAGACGTGCTTAATGAGAGGACAGATGGAGTTGACCGTTAATTGCATTATCAGTTTGTTGGACTGTGGCCATTCTCGGTCAAGCTGTTTGGATAGCCAAAAAAGCTTTGCTCATCTCATTGATCTGTTGTATTGAACTGTACATTGTTACAGTTGTCATAAAAGGATTAAGTGCCCATCAATTTGTGTGTAAGTTGATCAAAACTCAAATATAAACAAATAAATTATATTTTTCAAAACTTGCTTACATCACTAGCTACGTCCAAAATCTTAGGCAGCTTACTAAACAGATTCTGTGAGTTTACTCACTATTCATACTAATTCAGATTGTAACTTGTGAGTCCTTTAGAACTTATTTTCAAGTGCCATTTCGATACACAAAAGGAATTGGTTCATACGATCATTTGTTTGCGAATTAAACCACATTATTTGCATAATGTAATCAGGCAGAATGATTTAAACTTGCTTCAAAGTCTTGAGTTTGAATCTTTAAGAACGATTCTGGCTAGTAAAAATTTGTTTGTGCGAATATATCAGTCAGAAGAAAGCTGTAAGTCATGAGTTGGCAAGTCTTTGAGAACAATTATTTAAAAGAACTGGATCAAAAGAGTCATTTGTTCCTGAAATCAAAAAGCCATGTGTTAGTGTGATTCAGTCAGAATCATCAGTTTGGGTCTTTTTTGGACCATTAAGAACTAACTCATAGGAGTCATTCATTTGTGAATCAGCTCAAACGGTCTGATTCAAACCGGTTGCTTGAGCCTTGTATGATTCCTTAAAAAGAAATCACCTCATAAGAGTCATTTATTCGTGAATCAGGCTATACATGGTCACACCAGGTTAAAGGAATTAGTACATCATATAATTTGTTTGTGAATTGAACCACATTATTTGCATGATTTGATCAGGTTGAATGATTCAACCTTGTAAGTCCTGAGTTTGAATCTTCAAAAATTATTCATTAAAACAAATGGCTCATAAATATTTGTTTTGAAACCTTAAAAACATTGGCTCAATCATGTATTTGTAAACTAAAGCCCCAACTTCATTAGATGTCAAATGAAACAATCAGCATCATATTTCAATGTATCCATTATCCACATATGTTCACTGAAACTCAATCAGCATTGAATTGTGGGATGGTTGGGGTTAGAGGACGAGAGTCTAGCAAGCTTTGGGTGCTAGGTGATACAAACATAAGGGATTCATTCTACCATCAGAGGGGAAGGAAGTGACAGGGCCCACAGGACTCCCACAGCACAAACTGTTATGAAGTTTGCGGTATGCCGAAAACGGTTGCAGGAAAAGAGGGATTCTTTTTTATCTTAGCATAATTTGCGCCATGACAGCCACTTGTTCACCAAATCTACACAACCCACCGAAAGCAGCTTGGCCTTGCAGGATTCTAGTGTGCTTTTGGATCACTTCTGCAGATGGCAACCACTTCAGAAAGGCATATAAATATGTTTTATAAGACGATAAATGGCCAAGGGAAGCCCATTCACTTTGTTTAATGCAAAAATGTTTGAAGGTCTTGCAGAAGAAGCATAGCAATAGATTCAAGTATGCTTGCTTAACACTTAAAAGATGTAAAGATTGTACAACAATCAGTCGGAATAATGATCTGAGGCATTTGCCTGCTGTTCTGTAAATCCAATTTCATGAGCAATGCGGTGCACATGATGTTTGCTTGAGCGGGATCCTAATCGCTTTCATGGGACAATCCCAGCTGCCTCCATTTTTACAATCACTCCATTTGGTAGAAAGGAAGAGGTCGCAATTGATCGCTAGATTACAGTTTGCATGCATCGTAGTGTCAAGCACAGCTTCTGACTGTACATGAGCTGAAATAAAATCAACCCATGTAAGAAAACCTATATTTAGGGTGAATTCAGGTTGATTGTGACACTTTGATATGACATTGACATGACATGGAAAAAGTGTCCCAATCACCCTATATCTGTACCTATATTTTATAAAACATATAAAACTCCAAAACATACATAAAACAATTCGCTGCAGTTTCCATCTGAAAAGAACATTAGTGTCAGTGACACACCAACTCCCCCCCCATTTCACACAAATTGTGATTTCAGAGGCAGATTATCGATTAATAAAAAAAAAAAAAATTCCACACAGTTCCTTGCACAATACTAAGTTATGACCTGCAAACTCTTTCACCATAGTGCATGATTTGTAAACAAACGCATTTTGACATTTGCATCACAACCACGTCGAGCGGCTTTTCTGAAGTAGAAAACTTGCTCGAAAGCTCACCTGGTACAACATTGCACTTGCCATGTGAAGTGCTCACTCAGGTACAAATCCATAGACATACGCGTCACGATAATCTTTAAAAGACACTGACTAGACAATTCATACACTCTCAGAAAAAAGGTAGTGCCATCACTAGGGCAGTAACCTAAGGTACAACAGTGAAAAGGCACATCTTTGTACCTTACTCACACCTAAATGGTACATATTAGTACCTTAAAAGTGCGTATTAGTACCTTTTCGGTTTTGCACCTTAGGGTAATGCCCCAGTGAAAGCAATGTTCCTTTTTTCTGACAGTGTACAACCACCAACATAATAAATGTAGCCATAATCAAGTTTATCTTTACACTGGATATTTCGCTTTAAAAGTGTTGCAAAAACATGCCAAAAGCAATGTAATAGGCATGTTTTCCAATGAGTCTGTTTTGGGGGGGAAATGCATCTAAATAATGCACTCAAAAAGATAAAAGGGGGGAAATAAACGTTACCATCTTTTGTGTTTGTGCTTTAGACTGTCAATCAGAGATGGACAAAAGCAGAGTCGTTCTAACAATCAACAATGGTACGAACCCATGAGATTTGTAGGGTCAGGCTAATCTCCACCTCTCGGGACACCCAATGGGTGGTCCATCCAGCCAAAGTCTACTTGCATTGGATGTGGTGCACATGCGATTCACAACTACCAGCTAATGCACACATTTAAAGTAGCCTTGTTGACAAGTTTAGGTAAACAAGGGCAAAACATATAGTTCCTTCAACAGCCTGTAGATTCTGATATTGCTTCTTTTGTAGCAGAAATAAACTGCTGGAGAAAAGTTTGGCGCAAAATGTAGCGACTAATTGCACTAGTCATCACAAATATAATTGGAGTAAACAGCAACTTTTACTCTGTGTTTGACTACATTTTTGAATAAGTATATGTATTAAAATATTTTGAAAGTAGCTAAAAAGATACTTGAGCACACCAACTAATTACATTACTCAAATACTTTTACCGCCTGTTTCTCATCTACAATGCGGGAGCAGATGTACTAAAGACGAGTAAAGCCACTAAAGCCTGGTTTCATAGTCCTTAATATTATCTCTTTACCCGCCATTGATGGAAAAATGTCTGGCTTTCCGTGTTTTCGCTATATGGTAGGGGGTGCTATGACATCATCTCAAAGACTACAGAATCCCCAGATCAAAACACAGGTGAAGAAGCAGCAAAACAAGTGATAGCATATGCAGACACATACATATGTTGAATAACGCAATCATCAACAGCATTTAAATCGAAACTGCCTAATGTTACTGAATAAAATATCACCCCAGGACAAGCTATAGGACCGGAGCATTGAGGGTGTTGATGAACTTGATCTACTTCATCTGTGTTTTGATCATCGCTCTGAATCCGATCTAGATATAGTCATAGACAAAAACATGTTTTTCTCAGCTTTTTGCCCAAAATGCTGCTTTGTTTTAGTGAAATGTATCCCCATTCAAGTGTTGATAAAAAATTGAATGCATGAACCTGTAATAAAATTTTGTTTTTAAAGCAGAGGCTCTGTTCCTTCTTTTGATATATTAAATGTTCAGATATTCATACAACATGAACGTTTTGTGAAAATGATAAAATATGCTGATGGTGGCTGGAAACTTTTCAAAAAATGCTGGCAAGGAAAGCGTTAACATCTTTAACAACGATAAAAGTGCATTTAAATATTTTGTAAAGCACTGTGAAATATATACATATAATATTAGCTAATAAGTGACAAACAGCACAAAAAAAACCCCAAAGGGGATATTCCTTTATGCTTTATGCAAAACAGATATAGTTTACTTTATACAAACTGCCTGATTCAACCTCTTTGAGCTGAGAATGGCGGAAAGGTCTGTTTTGAATCATCATAATTCCGTAAGAGTTCTGGTGGGCAGTTATGACTCAGCTAACTGTGTTTGGTCCATTCAGCACTTCTCAAGTCTTCTAATGTACAGTTTATGTCAGCATGGCAAACTAGTAGCTAACACTGAGTGTTGTCATAGAATGAGGAGCCAAAAGCCATAACAGCACGTCTTGCTTTTGCATACACAATAACGACATTCCTGTAACTGCCAAGAGAGAGGAAATGGATTTTTTTAGCTGCTTGAAGGGCGTATGATAGGGGGATTCCAGGCACTGGAACATTAATCAAGAGAGCCAGAGAGTCCATGCTCACTGTAAAGCACCCCCCGCCTTATCTCTCGCACGTTTTTTTTGGTTTCTTAGTATGTTTGGGGTGGGGTGAAACGGAGGGGATATTTTGTAGTGGTAGATTCCCAGGTGAACTCACAGTGTCACCCGCCCTAACAGTCTAACAGCCAGCAGGCTCTTATTAAAGAACTGAAACAACGTTATTTTGCACAGCAACCAAAACCAGCAAAACCACACATACGCTGGCAGTCATTCAGAATCAGCAAACTGAATGAGATGTGAAAAAAATGGGTTAATGTAGCAAACTCTTGCACTCTGTTGTGCATGATACAGCCATGGTAACGACTATAATTAGATAGCATAAATTCAATATTCATATTGACATAACTAAAGAATGTGATAAATCAGCCATGTAAAATGTATACAGAAAAAATATCCAAGCATATAGTAAAAAAAATAAACACCATGTCGGTTCAAAAACAAAATGTGTATCTTTTGACATCAGAGCCATCCTCAAGAGAATGCAACTTCAAAGAGTGGTAGGAGGGAAAAGATGGGACTCAATTTAATCTCGGTTTAGGCCACTTTGTGAGGCCAAAGACACGGGACAGCCTCTGCAGGGATCACTTTACACATTATACGCTACCACATCAGATTGGACATCACCCATATTTGTCTCAGGGGATCTTTTTGTCTGTATGATGGCACATCACACTCCTAAAACTCCTAAAGAAGACATCAAATACATTGAAGATGTCAAGAATGTACTAGAGTAGACAATGTTTGCGGTTTGTCATCTGCATACGTGAAAAGGGAGTTAAGGAACAGAGGGATGAAACGGTGGAAAAAGATGACACTTAAACTTAGGTCACATCCATCAATTATTGCGCAAGCTGCATGCTTTCATAGACAAGGTCATATACTATAAAATGCATACAAAATTTTAAAAATAATAATGTATAAACATATTTTATATTTCGTAAAAGTACAATCGGAGTAAGGACAAAGAGTAAAGCGAGGATATTTTGGCCAGTCCTCACTTTAAAGGCCTGTTTGGGGGTCAAGAGTTGGGTTTTAGGGATAAGGTTATAATTAGGTTTAGTGTAGGTGTAGGGTAAGGCAGTTATTTGTGATGGGGGTAGGGTACGGTTAAGAAGCTAGAGATTGCATAGTGTCATTGAATGGCCTCATCAACAAAGATTTATGTACAAGACTGTATGTGTGTGTACTTGAGAAGGACAAATGTCCTTACTTATATAGTGAAACATTATGACAACCAACTAAGGAGGGCATTTTACTGGCCCTTACTAGTTACAATGTTAAAATACACATTTATTTGAGGGCTAGGTTTAGGGGTAGGTGTTGGGTTAGGTTATAGAAAATATCATTAACATCAAATATGATGAGTGAAAACTGGGTTTGAAGGGAAATAGAAAGTTTGACAAAAAAGTGTGAGTATGTGGAAATCCGTGGAAAGGTATGATGAGTGAAAATGGGTTTAACAAGAAGGGTCTTGTTAAAACTAGGGAATAGGGATTAAAATGGATGTTATGAACGTGTTTGAGAAAGAAATTAAGGAGAGGTGTTCTAAATAAGATGGTACATGTATGTAGACTGTGACCTGAAGAATGTTTTATATTTATTTCAGACCACTATTGTGTATCTGACCATTTTATCTTGACCAACTGTTTTAATTATCCTTTTTTTTCATTTTTAATTTGTACACATTGTATTCTTTCTCTCATGCATATGTTACCACTATTTTAATTAATTTCTATGTAAAGCACTTTGAATTGCCATTGGATACGAAATGTGCTATACAAATAAACTTGCCTTGATATAAAAATCAATGAAAGTATGCAGTGCCCTCACTATGAGTGTGCGCGTGTGTGTGTGTCACCCTATACAATTTTTAACATATAGTACGGCTACATTCACTACAGCAGACACTTGTGCAACTCCGTTACTTACCACAGAAGTAAGAGCCATCTGAAAGCTGTAGATTCGCGCCAGACCAAAGTCAGCCAGCTTGATCTGTCCTCCGCTGGTGACTAGAATGTTTTGAGGCTTAAGATCTCGATGAACCACACGGTGAGAGTGGAGGAAATCCAGACCCTGCAGCAGCTGGTACATCATATCCTGCCAAAACACGACCAGAAGACCTGAACCATTACAAATGTACAAGTCCAAAATATATTTTAATAACTGAATACATTTACATTTGTGCATTTTAATGAATAACTGAAGTGGATCAAATAAAAATTAAAACAGTACGAAACAGATGGAACAGAACTAATATCAAAACTACTTTATGAATGTGGAGGGGAAAAAGGTGAGCATGTCCCTTTAAAGTTCAAGTTAGGCAGATGTTGATAACAAACATGACGCAGAGCAGGAAAGACACGCTGCCGTAAGTCTCCATCCCTGTAGGCCTCTGCTTTCCTGCAGCTGTCCCGGGATCACAGCTAAATGTGAATAGTCTCGTTCTGCCAATATGAAATCAGACCATGATACTGAAACTGAAAAGAAGGTGGGGAAAAGACAGCAACCGAACTGCCATTTCCTTTGGTAGAATTTGGCAATAAAGGCCATGAAACGTCTAACTGACAAATAGATAAGAAAAAAGGGGTCTGCGTATAAGGAAAAGAAGTGGGGTTGGAGTGCCGAGCAGGCAGCATTTGCTCACAGTTGCTGCTTGACTTGTTCCAAAGCAAAGGTATCAAGCAGTGGCAGCCTACCCCTGAGAAACCCGCTGCCAAGACCTCACAAGTGACATGGATCTGAGCCCACAGCACTGTTCATTCCCCGACCAGCTGGTGAGTGATTAAAACCACTGAAACAATGGGGTGCACACTCAAGCAGAAAACAGCAAACGGCGCGAGTCAGAGCGGGCGAGGGGAAGGGGACGAGAGTCCTCACAATGCGTGCGCTGGGGGCCTGCACTAGGGAACGCGTGTGTTAGAGTCAGGCGGCCAGCATAAACAAGGAGCCTTTCTGAATGCCCATCCAGCCATGACCTCGCAGACCTTCAGGCACAGGCAGTTATTCTGGGAGCTCCTAAAACGGCATCACCCCCCACTAGCTCCTCAGTCTTGGCCTAAAATGGCCCACTTTTGCTCGAGACAAAAGTGAAAAGAAAAGGAAAGGTACACAACCACATCGGAAGCGGGACCCAAGGATAAACACTGATATCGACTCCTCCGAATACTTAAGTAATCTTTTATGGACGTGTGACAAACTCTCTGTGTGCATTTTCAGGACTGTTTTTGGAGGGAAGTCTGCAGATTATGTCATTTAAATGCATAAAGTTGTGGCAGAATATAATATTATATAATGAATAGGCACTACTGTTCAAATGTTTGGGGTCAAGAAATGTAATACTTTTACTCAGCAAGGATGCAGAGAGACAGTAAAGTCACAGAAATGTTGGAAATTTTTATCAATTTCAAATAAATGCTGTTCTTTTTATCTTTCTACTCATTTAAAAATATATCATTAAAAAATATATATATATATATATTAAGCAGCAACTGTTTTCAACATTGACAATAAATGTATTACATTATTATAATGTTACATATTATAATGATTTCTGAAGGATGATGTGACACTGAAGACTGAAGCAGCGACATCACAGGAATAAATTGCACTTTAAAATATATTAAAATAGATAGAAGTTATTTTAAATTGTAGTGTTTTTCATAATATTACTGTATTTTTGATTAAATAAACGCAGCCTTGGTAAGTATAAGAAAAACTTTTTTTTTCTTTATCTTACAGACCCAAAACTTTTGTGTGAACAAGCTTCATTTGCAAATGAAGGCCGTTTGAATCCTGGAGAATTTTCCAGGTGCAGTAATTTTATTTAAGGGTTATTATTATTAGATTGATCTGCTTTAGAGATGCTTAGAAAAACACTTTAGTTAAATGGAAGATCAAGCTCGATTTACCTGTCACACAATCTCTCATTAGAATCTCAAAAGGAGTAACCTAACAGGTGGAACGTGGATGATTCTTCGGGAGAAGGTTCTTTGTTGCAACATGCCATTCACACAACAGACAGAGGCGCTGTAATTTACATTCAAAACATTAACGCCATAAATTAAAAACCAACACTTCTAACCTGAAATAACCAGGCTTTGTTGAGAAGCATTCAGAATCGAAACAAAGGAAAGATTTGATAGCACCTGTCCTAAAGTACCTCTTCTCAGAAAAAGAGAGGAAATAAAGCAAAGAAGGAATGATTGGGGGGGAAAACCTCCCCAAAACCAGCAGTCAAAACAGAGCTTCCAGAAGGCACCCCCCTTTCTCATGCTAATTCATGAGAGGCAGCCATATTGTTTATTGTACCCCGGCACAATGCAGGACATCTGCCAGTTAGCGTTAGTGTAATTCCTTCCCCATGCTTCATTAGGCTCTCCTTTATGGGCCAGAGACAGGCTTCGGGAAGGCGCGGGGCCGGAGAGCCTAGCCGCACTCCCCAACGCAGGGCCAGCCGCTTGATCTCCTTCCAGCTCATTTGATTCCCGGGGCCTCTCTCATCAATTAGCATGCGGTGGGTCTGAAATGGGGCAGGAGTGGGCAGTTTGGGGGCTGGAATGGGGTGGAGGCTGGGACTTCTGCAATCTGGTGTCCCGAGGAGGGTGGTGAATAAGGTTGCCGGGCATCTTTGGGAGGGCGGCACAGTCTGCAACTGATGTCTGTTATCTGATGTCTGTGTGGCCTGACAAAATGAAATCTAACTAATGCATATTCACAAGCTCTTAGGTTAAAATATTCAGGATCTGGAAGCCTGTGGATTGCATAAATCAACTATAAATGGCTACTTATTTATAAAAACAAAATAAAAAAAGATGCATATTATCTGTTAATTTTAATTTCATGAGAGGAAACTACACATTTTTTATTGTATGAAGAAATGAAAGAAGTCTCATACTCACATATTATGCTTTTTTTAAATTAAAAAAATAACGGTTAAAGCTGTAAAATTGTGAAATTCAATTTAAAAATAACTTTTCTATTTTATTATATTATAAAATGTAATTTATTCCTGTGATCAAAGCTGAATTTTCAGCGTCATTACTCCAGTCTTCAGTGTCACATGATCCATCAGAAATCATTCTGATATGATTTGCAGCTCAAGAAACATTTAATATTATTATGAATGTTGTAAAGCCTAATTTTTTTGTAGAGACTATTAGAGAGACTTTTTGGGGAACTTTTTGGGATTCTTTGATGAATAGAAAAATATAAAAGTACAGATTTTGAAAATTATTTGTAACAATGTAAAATTCATTCATCAGTCCCTTTTAGGTACTAGTACTAATACTAAGTACTAATTTCCATATTAAAACAATCTTAATGACCCCAAACTTTAATGTAAATTAAGTTAGAACTAAAAAAGTCAAACATTTTTCACTCTAAATAATTCATATATATCAGATAGTCACTGGGGGGAAATACAAAGAAACCACACATTTATCTCTCACATGCAAACCAGAGACTCAAACCAAGACTGCGTTATGTTCAAAAGTCCCTCTCGATACACAATCCTTTCTAACTGATACACAAAACTTGTGAAGGAAACCCCTTAGGTGTCACTTTTTAACTTTTCAAATGTTTCATAGCTTCTGTTTCTATTTCATTTTGGCACAAATGACAAAGAGAGAGATACGGTTCGTTCCAGCACTCCATGTAAGATGTCCTGGGGGAGAGGTAGCGAAATATGATGAATGGATTTGTAAAACTACCATGTGGGAAAAAGTCTAAATAGATTGCAGGAGAGTAGATGATCAGGACCAAAAAAAAAAATCCAACATTTCCGCTCAGACCTTTCTGGATGAACGTAAGAGGACACTGACACGCAGCAGGATTATTTCTAGAGTAATGAAAACGATATCTGGCCTGAATGACTTAAGGAAGCCCCTTGCAGTCCAAAAGTTTATTCTAGTGAAAGGCTGACAGGAAGGCCACTACACAGACATACATACTTACATAAACCCTTCGCATGCACACATGCACTGAAGGAACATTCCTCTGGCCAATTTTTGGTGAAAGCCAGAGCTGAATGAAAATAGAGGCACACAGGCACCCAGCCCTTTAATTAGAAGCCCATCCACCACATGCACTGCCCATCAAAAGGACAAGACTCTGTGATCTGAGGGAGCGCCATCCTTCATCTGCTGACTTAGAAGGCCAAAACAATCATTTTTTGCTCACAGGCCTCAAAGTACAAATTACCCCCCCCCCAAAAAGTGCTTATTTGTTTTGTTTTTTTGTTTTTAATAAAACCGCTGTTTGAAGATACAGAGAATGGATATAAAATCGGCAACACTCATTAATTAACGCAGTTTTTGAATTCAAGTTGCCCTCACTTCGTAGCTTTCTTTTTATATACAGCTTAAAGAGATAGTTCACCCAAAATGATAATTCTTTCATTAATTACTTTCATCATGTCGTTCCACACTTTCATTCTTTCATTCATTCGTCTTTGGAACACAAATGAAGATCTTTTTGTTGAAATCTGAGAGCTTTCTGTTCCTCTATTGACAGCTACACAACTATCACTGATGCTTCAAAAAGTGCATAAAGAGATCATAAAACTAATCCATATGATTTGAGCGGTTTAGGTCAAATTCAAAGAGACTCAATAACTGTATATGATGAACAGATTTAATTTAGGCTTTTATTCACATCATTAATTTAAACTCACACATCAGATCAGCTGTCACTGGAGGAACGGAAAGCTCTCAAAAATATCTTCATTCGTGTTCCGAAGAAGGATGAAAGTCTTACTGATTTGGAAGTAATACAGTGGGGCAAAAAAGTATTTAGTCAGCCACCAATTGTGCAAGTTCTCCCACTAAAAAAGATGAGAGATGCCTGCAATTTTCATCATAGGTACAGTTCAACTATAAGAGACAGAATGAGAAAAAAAAGATTTTTAAAGATTTTATTTGCAAATGATGGTGGAAAAGAATCATTTGGTCAATAAGAAAATTTAATCTCAATACTCTGTTATATACCCTTTGTTGGCAATGACAGAGGTCAAACGTTTTTTTGTAAGTCGCCACAAGGTTTGGACGCACTGTTGCTGGTAGTTTGGCCCATTCCTCCATGCAGATCTCCTCTAAAGCAGTGATGTTTTGGGGCTGTTGCTGGGCAACACAGATTTTCAACTCCCTCCAAAGATTTTCTATGGGGTTGAGATTTGGAGACCCCAGGACCTTGAAATGCTTCTTATGAAGCCACTTCGTTGCCCAGGCGGTGTGTTTGGGATCATTGTCATGCTGAAAGACCTAGCCACTTTTCATCTTCAATGCCCTTGCTGATGGAAGGAGGTTTTTGCTCAAAATCTCACGATACATGGCCTCATTCATTCTTTCCTTTACACGGATCAGTCGTCCTGGTCCCTTTGCAGGAAACAGCCCCAAAGCATGATGTTTCCACCCCTATGCTTCACAGTAGGTATGGTGCAACTCAGCGTTCTTTTTCCTCCAAACACGACAAATTGAGTTTTTACCAAAAGTAAGTTCTATTTTGGTTACATCTGAAATTCTCCCAATCCTCTTCTGGATCATCCAAATGCTCTCTAGCAAACTTCAGACGGGCCAGGATATGTAGTGGCTTAAGCAGGGGGACACGTCTGGCACTGCGTAGTGTGTTACTGATGGTAGCCTTTGTAACTTTGGTCCCAGCTCTCTGCAGGTCATTCACTAGGTCCCCCCTTGTGATCATTTTTACCCCACGGGGTGAGATCTTGAGTGGAGCCCACCATTATCAGTGGTCTTGTCTTTCATTTTCGAATAATTACTCCCACAGTTGATCTCCTCACACCAAGCTGCTTACCTATTGCAGATTCAGTTTTCCCCAGCCTGGTACAGGCAACGAGTGGAGGACAGAGAAGCCTCTTAAAGAAGAAGTTACAGGTCTGTGAGTGCCAGAAATCTGGCTTTTTTTAAGTGATTAAATGCTTATATTCAACCATGATTTGCAAATAAATTATTTGAAAATCAGACAGTGTGATTTTCTGGATTTTTTCTTCTCATTCCGTCTCTTATATTTGAAGTGTACCTATGATGAAAATAACAGGCCTCATCTTTTTAAGTGGGAGAACTTGCACAATTGGTGACTGACTAAATACTTTTTTGCCCCACTGTAAATGACAGAATATAAATTTGGGGGCAAACTATCTATAACATACCTAATAGCTATGTTAAAGTTGCAAAATTAACTTATGCGCAAAATTGGAATATCGCATATTTTTTTATCGTTTTTAGCGTTTCCATCCAGTGTGTTAAATGTAAAATTGGGTTAAAACATCTGTAATAAAATAGCTCTTTTTTTCCTCTATCATAAATGAGATGCACCTCAGAGCAAGCAGACGAAATGCAATAAATGCTGTCATGTGATCTTCCGTTGGATGCCTGGTGTTTGGGAAGGCAATCATGTGAGACACTTCTGGGAGATCACTATACCAAATCATTCTCATGACAGACTTTGGCCCAGGCATTTCAGAATAATCAAACCAATATTTGAGATGCTGTGCAATGAAATTGGTCCACTGGTTAGTCCAGCTATCCAATCACATTCAGTGATTGTAAATGTATTTTCATCCATGTCTTATCGAATAAAATAATTCATAAAAAAATGCACAAACGTTTTTTGCACTTTTTTGTAGAATTTATCTATATCTTTGCTTTTCTATCTAATATTTTTTTCATGTGATATCCCAAAATGTGCTTAAAAATAGGTGGATGGAAATGTTTTAGTTCTGTAATCAGACTTAAATGTAAGAGGACATTATTTTATCCATCACAGTTGACAAAGTATGTGGATGAGAGGAGGTGAAAAGAGAAATTCATGACACCCACAGAAGAAAAAAAAAAAAAGAAAAAAAGAAAAAAAAAAAAAAAAAAAATTTATATATATATATATATATATATATATATATATATATATATATATATATATATATATATATATATATATATATATATATATATATATATTCAAGTTTAGATTTATGTTAAAGGGTTAGTTAACACAAAAATTCTCTCATTAATTAGATCATCTTCAGAACACAAATGAAGATATTTTTGTTGAAATCCGATTGCTCAGAGGCCTATAAAGGCCTTCATAAAATGATTGTAGAATCACTGTAGTGAGATGGGCTTTGTAACGACGTCTTTAGTGCCTTTATGGGTTTTGAGAGAGGAAATGACATTGGTGTCAATGAAGGCCGGTCTGAGCCATCGGATTTCAACAAAAATATCTTCATTTGTGTTCTGAATATGAACGGAGGTCTTCCGGTGTCGAACGACATTAGGGTAAGAAATTAATGAGAGAATTTAAATTTTTAGGCAAACTAGCCCTTTAAATATGTGTATAAAAAGTAATGTTTTTTAATGCACATAATGGTCCATTTGATGATACAGTTCTAGGCTAAAAGCATCAGGTTACAACAGTTTTTTTGCCTGATCAGAAGTGTTGAGATAAACCTGCTGATGTGAAGGTACCTTTATGGTTTCAGGTGGCACTCCTGGATCAGGTGCTTTCTCCAAATATGTGGTTAAATCTTGGTCCACGTGTTCAAAGACCAAAGTTAGTTTGGTTTCCCGGTCAGTCCTGGAAACTGTGCATACGTCAAACAACCTAGATGAAGAAAAGGCATAATCAAGAACACTCATTAAAAGCTGTTTGAGTGACAAGTATTTTAAGTATAAATTTTGACATGGTCATATAATACAATCAAATGAATTATCATATGTATAGTGTATTTATTGTTTGTTTTATGTATTGTTGTAGTTAATTAAATGTCACATTCCCAATTCTGCATTGTTGCTAGGATCTTTGCAAAAACTCCTTGTGTCAATGATGTGACAAAGTAAAGTATGTACATTTTACAGGAATGAAGAGTTTACCAGAGCAGAAACCCTCTAAAAAAAAAGGCAAGATCTCATTTCAATGCAAGAGGGTCAAAACCCAAAAATTACAACAAGGACATGGATACATGCTTTATCACAAGATAAGATATTTGACAAGGGTAGGAGTTTTCTAATTGCCTGACATAATTCGCAAAGATAATGAATTATCCCTAACTTTAAGTGAAAGACAAAGTAAAATATCCATAATCTACGAAAAGATTCTTTTATGGCAAGTTACCCTATCCCATGACATCATAAACTGAACTTCTCCAGGAAAAGCTTCTGCTGGAATCCAGATTGTGCCTCCACAATGAAGCCTCTTAACCAACAAAACATATGGCATGAATAATATTCTCATTATAAGCATTGAGAGGTTGCCTGCACTTTCACAGCGTTCCAAACACGGCCCTATAGGAGTCCCTACATCCGTTAATACTGTTTAGCATTTCATTTGAAACAGGTTTCCTGCATTCTCTTCTCCACTACTCAAAAATGCATTGGGGTCCAAAAGTCGGGAACCCCAATGAAAGAACAGTTTTAAGGGGATGAGAAATACTTCAGATTCTGAACTGTTTTCTAGGTCACTAATCAGATATGCTAATTTATGTCACTAATCAATCTTCCACTGAACCTCAAGATGCCCTTTGGATCATTTTGAATTATGCTGGAGAACATGATCATCAGGTTTTTAACAAAATTGTGGAGTTCATGCACCTTTCGATACACTGTAGACTCGAAAAAGTTGGCAAAAAATAAAAGAGGTAACAGTTACATCAAAGACATTTAAAGTTTAAGTAAGCAGCACTTGCGTATTTTTATTTTGTACTCATGCATTTTAATTGCTCTTAACTAGAAATATTTGAGTAAGCCAATTCATACATTTAGCTTAAAATTAGCATCTTTTATTTAGTAACTTTAACTAGCTAATTGATTAAATGATTCCTTGCTAATTACTAACGATAGCATTAGCACTTGCTGAAAGAGTACAGCAATATAAAACATTTAATCTGTTCTCAATCTAAGTTCATGCTCATACAGAAACGCTTCTAAACTAGCATAACAAAACTTTAAACACAACCAAATCTCCCAGTTATCATTATATAACATCATTTTTGCATTTACTCTCCCTTTTGAGTGTCATGACAAAGTATGCTGGAAAATAGAAATCCCAGCCCAGTTTCAGTTAAATTTAAGTTAGTCTAAATTAAAAGGAACTAGTTTTTATTAGCATTATACTTTATGCCCATGTCTTACTGAATTTTAAAAAATGCACATACGATTTTTATCCACATTTTTAAAATGTATGTGCATCTTTGCTTTCCATCCAATGTTTTTAATGTGATATTCCAACAAACAAAAGGAAATCCCACACACTATCAATACTTGCAAAATATCTAAAACGTTTTATACCAGCAAGTGTGCGATGGTTATTGTGTACTAATGTGATATTCCAAAATGTGCGTAAAAATATGTGGATTCACTACGAAATCTCTCAGATAACATTATAAAACACAATTTTAGCATTTATTCACCCTTTTGAGTGGCATTACAAAGCATGCTGGGAAACAGAAATGGCAGCTCAGTTTCAGTTAAATTTAAGTTTGTCTAAATGAAAAGAAACAACTTCATGGAACTCAACACAAATGACTTAAAATATGTCAGTTTTGTGAACTTAAAAGAAAGTTATAAATACTCTGCTCTACTAAGCTGTTATTTATAAGTTATAAATAGTTATAAAATTAATTTGAACTAATTGGCTTAATTTGAGTTGGCTCTATTCAAACCAATTAAAAAGAGGACGTAACACAGCAACAGGAACGCTGTACAGATTCTTTCTGAAAACAGTGGGCGGAGCTAAAGAGTCACAAACACACACACACACACACACACACACACACACACACACACAGCATTATTCCTGGATAGTGCAGTCAGTGGCTTTCATAACCTGAGCAAAGCTCATTAATAGAAGCTCTCTTGCTCGCGCTCTGGTTGACGTGCACACATGCTTATCCGGGAGAAGTGCCCATACAAGGAATTATGCCCTTTATGAAGTCATACAGGGCCATACTAAGAAAAAAAACTTTCTGAAACTTGTTTCTGAAGGACTGTAAAATCCTGAAGAACTGTACGTGTGTGCCAAATAGCAGAAATAGCAGTTTTAATACAGAAAAAATACAATTTGGCCATGTTTGGCATGAGAATCCAAATCTTTATCAGTGTAAAGAGGTAAGAATGCATGAAATAGCATTAGACCCCCTTTCTTATTTTGAGCATTAGGGTGTACAGTGTGCAAACGAGGAAAACAAACTGGCAAACAATATGAAAAATATCCATCTGCATCTATGGACAAATTACAAACCCCCAAAATGTGCATTTGCAATCCAGACCTTGACTGGTCTAGTCAAAAGAATGAAGTGCACATGTTCAGCAGCTTTTAGTGCGCAATACTCCATAGCAAGGTTGAGGCCTTGAGTAAGGCCAGCCAATGATGCGAGTTCTGTCATCAATTGAATTAAGTAGATAAGCCCTTGAAACCGAGCCATCAATCCATTAGCTGCAAGAACTCCCAATAGAGACGGCGGTGATTTTCCACCTACCCATTTTGACATTTATAAGCTTCCAAGCTAAAAAAAAAAATCAACACACATTACCAAAACAATACAAAACGACCTTGATGCCAGACACAGACAATGAGGAATTAAAATGCATCTTTTGAGAAAGACGGCCGACTGCTCACAGTTATATGCGCATCAATGGTTTCACATCTGCACATAAAGGTCAACAATGGATATCGCTTCAGTTGACCAGGAAAGGCGAATTGTCAGAGAGGTGCTTGCGTCAATGGTACCATTTGCATTTGACAAGCTAATTATCAAAACAATAGGACCTGCAAAGCTGTTCCTCGAAGACATCCTCTACTAAATGTTTAGGTTGACTAGATGATCTTTTATAAAACAGTTAGTTCCAGTTCTTGATTATGATTATTCACAATAAAACACTGCTATTACTGCTTTACCCAACGGTTCTCTATAACAGTAAACTAAGGCTTCTTGGGACTTATTGCTTTCTTTGCCGAGATGTTTACTCATCGAATCATTTTATCATCACGGCTCGTAATTGATAGATATGGTTACATCAGGGGCCAGTACTGATAATATTGCAAAAGACTTGCAAAACACTCAAATTAAAGTAACAGTCATTTGAGCAATAACAGCATATTTTCTGAAAATTCTATAAAAAAAATCCTGAAAACTACACATCGGTCTTAATTGGCTTAAGTTACAATGACTATCATCCAATGCCAGTAATCTCAAATTGGCTAATAAATCAACATATTACTAACTGAATTACAATTTACCCACATTTGAGCAATTTCAGTACCTGAGAAAACCCTGTAGGTGTATTGCTCCATAATAAAATAGTTGAATCAACCAAATTTTTGCAGTTCAATTGGAAGAAGAAAAAAATGCTTTTCTCAAAGTTCTTAGGGGACCTCCCTTAAACATGGGTCGCTGAGGGCAAAATGACGTGACAGGAAATAATGTGTGTGAAATGCCTACACACTAGATATCATTCAGCCAAAGCGCTTTATGGATAGGAGCTTGTGACAGCTGCAACCCTATTGCCAGATCTCGCGTTGACATGTATTAAAAATCGGCATGAAACGGAAGTTGCAATAGTCTTTTCTTCCCTATACTGTGACGTATATCTGAAGGAAACAGCTTCTGGAACAAGAAAAAAAATTGTAGGACAGGATTTGATTTTGGCCATTTGGGGATTGATTGGATCCTTGGGGTTTGGTTAGATGCCATTTTGATGAAAACAAGGCGGAGAGGGATGAACTTGCAGTCTTTACAATGGCAAAGGTCCTAGATCACATAATTTCAAAACTGGAGTTTTGACATTTCATCAGCTGAAACGTATGTTGTAAACCACAGTACAATTAATTGAACGCACTGTAATTCTATCCATCACAGCCTCGGTTTCACTCCTGTCAGAACTTCAAGGGACAGCTCACCTTAAAATGAAAATTTGATGTTTATCTGCTTACCCCCAGGGCATCCAAGATGTAGATGTGTTTGTTTCTTCAGTAAAACACAGATGAAGATTTTTAACTCCAACCGTTGCTCGTATAATGCATGTCAATGGGGTGTTTTTCTATGTGTGTGCCACTATAGGAGTAAAAAACACATACATACGAATCCATATTAAACCCCGCGGCTTGTGACAACACATTGATGTATTAAAACAAGAAACGATTGGTTTCTGCGAGAAACTGAACAGTACATGTTATTTTTTTAACTCATATCATATGAGAGGGAGAGAGAGATTCCTCATTAGCTCATTAGTGCCTGTGCGGATCGTTTGAAGGAGGCATCTGTGTACATAGATGATAGCGCTGTCATTTTGACCTTCTCTGGCAGAAGTAATGGCATTGGGAATACTGGATGAGATTTGTCTGATATAAGGTAAAAAAAATACCATAAATACTGTTCGGTTTTTAGCAGAAACCGATCATTTAGTGTCTTAAGACATCAATGTGTCTCCACAAGTCACAGGGTTTAATATGGATTTGTATGTCTGTGTGTTTTTTACTCTCATAGTGACACTCATAGAAAAAAAAAAAACATTGGCATGCATTATACGAGCAAAGTTTGTTGTCAAAAATCTTCCATTTGTGTTCTACTGAAGAAACAAACAAACCTACATCTTGGATGCCCTGTGGGTAACAGATAAACATTTCATTTTTGGGTGAACTATCCCTTTAAATATGGCGCTCCCCTGAATAAGTTCTATTGCTGTGATGTCATGTGAGTGACAGGTCTTCCCACCCAGACATTTTGATTAAAGATTATGAGGAAATAGGAATTTTAAAGAAACAATGATGTGTACAGATTAAAATAATTTATAATAAATACTGTGATATTCCATAAAAATAAAAAAAAACATTTAACAGGAAAAGGGTAAGTCAGCAATCATATTTTATATTGAGGGACAGAAAAAGGTGCAGGAAATGAAACTTCTGATATGAGGAATAAAGTTATTTTCATTATAAAACCACACTTTTCTTTGCAAAACACTATTCTGGATGTAACAATGCCCTCTGCCTCAGTTCTTTAATCCCTGTTTTTTTATAATATCAGGATTGTCTCCCTGCAATATGTCCAACTTTCAAACAAACCTACACCCTAGCAGGAAACATATTACAAGAGGCAGTATGTGACGTTATCATCCTCAAAGAAAAATCAGGACCCCCTGCTCCCCCTTTTTCTTACCTGACCACATTGGGATGCTCAAAGGACTCCAGCTGCCTCAGCACCGCCACCTCGCGGATAGTTGACAACGGCATTCCCTCTTCCTCGGTCTGCACCCGAACTCTTTTCAGGGCTACAAAGCGGCCCCCGTTCTTCAAATCCCGTGCTTTGTACACCTTTCCGTATGCACCTTCGCCGATCTCAGCCACCGGCTCATATTGTTGGGTTAAGCTCTCTTTGTCCATTTTTTCACACGGCGAGGTACTGCGGGGAATCCCGAAACGTGACGAGTGCGCGGATATTTCACAAAGGCATTATTGGGAGAGCGGCGCTGGCACGTGCACTGCCTGTAGAGCGCGAGCACAAAAGCAGGCAGAGGTAAACACCAATGTGTGTGATCAGAGTTGAATCAAATCTTATCTACACACTGAAGATAACATATATGGATCATAAACCATACTACAGCATACACAAAGCTAGCTTAGCCGCTTTTATAGGCAAATATAAAAGAAAGTTCAGTTAATAACTCAACATCTGGAGTCCACAGTAATAAAGAATGTGGGTGAATGATAATGGTACGAATGATATAAAAGAGAAAAGGGTCACGTTTCAGCATTTGTTGTATTCACGTTGGTTTCACATATTTTACAGCACACAGGCTGTAAGTATCTTAAGCTAATGACACATGTCAAGTGGTGAGACCACCAAGCAAAAAATATAGGCAATTTGGAGCTTGAATGTGTGATTTTATACAACTTGGTCATTGTTTTCAACATGTTTTCTATTTTTGTTTTGTTTTCCCACAAACATTTTTCAAGTCAAAAATATGTGAAGGTTATTTGTGTTATTCAATAGGCTATGAATTGAACAAAACATGCTTTTTCGTTAAAAAGTCAATATGATATTTATATGATATTACCTTGACACAGTTATGCAGGTCTACAGAAGACCTCACTGTAACATCATTTTCTGTTTTATAGTTTTTTCATGTCACATGACAACAAAATGGCTTCCTACATGCTGGTTAGACTCAGGTTAGACCACATTGACATACAGTTTTAAAAATAATATTACAAATAATAAAACCTACTTTAAAATCACAAATGCAAATAAATACAATTTAATAAATAGTTAAAAACACAAAAAAATAAAATAAAGTAAAATTAGTGTCTTTATTAAGACCCCCAGCAGAAGTTAGACCACCCTGACAGATTTTTTAAAATTTATTTTAGGCCCCACAAACACATATATTGTATAAAAATTATAATAATTAAAATAAAATAAAATAGCCTACAAATAAAATGTAGCCTATGCATAACATTTTTTAAATAATTTAAATATCACCACATCGTTTAATTCAGAAGTTGAAAAATATATCCAATTAATGATTTGCTTTTTAAAAAAATTAAAAACTTCACGTCACTAACACAGAATTACTCGGTAACCTTATACATAACATAACTCATTTCTGCACATTACCGAGGTGATTGCCTTGAGATCTGAATCAAGCACGTGCGCATATTGCCAATAAAATATAAACGATTTGAGGTTTACTAATGACAAGTCCTGCTCTTCTTTGTGCCACGAGCACGTGGTTGTCTACTGATTGCATTGTTTAGCTGTGCATATCAATAAACGCTGGAACTAAAGCGCATACTTTTGCTTCCGCACTCGAATAAAGCATCTAGCTTGCATGCATATCCCCAGATGTACCCTACCTATGCGCAATGAACCTACACAAATCTACAAGTGAATGAGAGTTTGCCCAGTATAGTTACCCCGTTTGCTAGCCTGTATTCCGCACGGAGAGTCGCGTCATTCATAAACTTCAGTAACTTTCCCAGCGTCTCCACACGCATCACAGCTCGTGCAGTGTCCTCGCAAAGGGCCACACAGGTAGTCGGATGGTGCACGCGCTAAGCCCCATCCCAGCAGTACCACATACACTGCAACTGCAGATCAAGAGAAAGATCGTCTGATCAGTCCCTCGAGAAAGCACAACGGATCGAAAAGTGACTGATTTTCATCGATCTGCCGCGGCCGTCCTTCCCCCTTTATGTTTTTCCCATCTATGCAGGAATATGCAGCGTGTGTGTGTGCTCGGTCTCCTCCTCGCTTTCCCACGCTGGCTGAATGTGCCTTGACCCCCTTCAGAGCAGTTTGACACAGAGCAGGAGCGTTTCCGCATTCCTCACCGACTACAAAGACTAACCGCCTCCTCTTGCTTTCTCCCTGCCTGCTCGCTCCTTCACCATTCATACTGCTTTTTTGTTTTTGTCTCGGTGTCAAAACGGGATCACCGCGGGGAAAGAGCTGGGACGCGGAAAGGTTATTGGATGCATCTAATTGAAACTTTGTGGATCTGCGTAAATCCACATTTGTTAGGCAACAGATTAGCCTATCTCTTCTAAATAATGCATACTGTAAATGTACCTTATCGGTAACTGGTTGTTAAAAAGACTGCGGATGGATAAGCTGAGATCTCACTGTGCAAAATGTGCATAATTTTATAGGGGGTAATGCAAAAATAAACAATACAATTGTTCATTTGGTAATACTTTCACTATGGCCTTTACAGTGAAAATTTATAGTCATTTAACAGGACATTGCATGCAATTTTGCTAAGGGTTATGAATAGCATTGTTTCTTTGTAAATTAAATTTTATGGTAAAAATTATTTTAGCAGATATGTACATTCACTGATTCATGTTACATGTTAATGCATTATTTTAGTGTCACTTGTTTTTAGTGTTATGAGCCATTTTGTCATCTGTAATAACCCTGCAAGTTCAGTTAAACCATCAAAATATGAGAAGATATTTTATATTTTTTAAATATGAGGGAAGAACAAAACACTAAACTTGATTAAGGTATTATCTGACAAAATAAAAGCAAACAGCTACAGGTTCCATTTGACAAAAATGCAAAGCAAAAAGCTCACAGGAAAAAGTTAGAACATAATCAGTTATTCATTTTTCATTGGCTCTTGTTTTTGCATGTGTTGCCTGGCATGGGAGCAACTCAATGCTAATGTATTTAAACATGTACACGTGGTCAAGATGATCTGCTGAAGTTCAAACTGAGCATCAGAATGGGGAAGAAAGGTGATTTAAGTGACTTTTAACATGGCATAGTTGATGCCAGACTGGTCTGAGTATTTCAGAAACTGCTGATCTACTGGGATTTTCATGCACAACCATCTCTAGGGTTTACAGAGAATGGTCCAAAAAAGGGAAAATATCCAGTGAGAGGCAGTTCTGTGGATGAAAATTGCCTTGTTGGTGCCAGAGGTCAGAGGAGAATGGCCAGTCTGGTTTGAGCTGATAGAAAGGCAACACTAACTCAAACATTACAACAGAGGACTGCAGAAGAGCATCTCTGAACACACCACTCGTCAAACCTTGAAGCAGATAAGAAGACACGTCACACTCCTGCCAGCTGAGAACAGCAAACTGAGGCTACAATTCGCAAGGGCTCACCAAAATTTGACAACAGGAGATTGGAAAAACAGCTGTCTGATGAGTCTCAACTTCTGCTGTGATATTCAGATGGTAGGAATTTAACATAATTTGACAAAACAACACGAAAGCATGGATTCATCCTTCCATCTATCAATGGTTTAGGCTGGTGCTGGTGGTGTAATGGTGTGGCACATATCTCTTTGGACACGTTACGACCAACTGGACATTGTTTAAACACCAAAACCCGCCTGAGTATTGATGCGATTAATGCTGACCACCTCCATCTCTTTATGACCACAGAGGAACATCTTTTAATGGCTACTTCCAGCAGGATGACTTGCCATGTCACAACGGTCAAATCATCTCAAATTGGTTTCTTGAACATGACAATGAGTTCACTAAACTCAAATGGCTTTACAGTCACCGGACCTCAATCCAACAGAGCATATCTGCGATGTGTTGGAACAGGAGATTTACATCATGGATGTGTGTGATGCTCTTATGTCAATATGGACCAGAATCTCTGAGAAATGTTTCCAGCACCTTTTTGAATCTATGCCTTGGAAAATTAAGACAGTTCTGAAGGAAAAAGGGGGAATTAACATCACAACATTTATGTCTAAGAAGTGCATACATTTTTGGTCAAGATCTTGTATTGACAATGCAAGAGTCCAGCACTCTGTAAAGTCTCCTCCAGCACATCCCAAAGACTTTCAAAGAATTTAAGGTCTGGACTCAAGAGGTGCCGATTCATGAATCTTAACATTGTCATCCTGAAATATGGCCATCTGTCTTCCTACATGGATGTTTAAGTAAAGAAAATCTACACACTCAATCAATTTGGTTAGAAGAACTGATGCCAAACATACAACATAAAAATCACTGTCATAATGATACAATCATTGACTCTAAGGGATAGTTCACCCAAAAATGAAAATGTTATGTTTATCTGCTTACCCCCAGTGAATCCAACAAGTAGATGTTTTTGTTTCTTCGGTAGAACAGAAATTAAGATGTTAAAAAGATTTATCGCGTTGTATTTTAGGTAAAGCAATGATCTAAATACAGCTCGATTTCTCACACAATCTGATCGTTTTGTGTCTTAAGATATCAATATGTTGTCATGGTTCAGTCATCATGATTGTTGTTGTTTTTTTGCTCTCATAGAATTGTTACCCATTCACTTGCATTATATGACTGGCACAGCAATGGTTGAAGTTAAAAATCTTAATTTGTGTTCGACTGAATAAACAAAGACACCTACATGTTGGATTCACTATGGGTAAGCAGGTAATTATAAAATTTTATTTTGGGGTGAACTATCCCTTTAAGCATTTGCCTTAAGGTAACATAAATGTTATCTTTTGCCATGAAGTTGAATTAAACGTGATAGTGGTAGGTATGTGCATGTTTTTAAACACTATTTCACCAAAATACTTTTAGCTGTTCATTTTATAATTTATTTAAAAGCCACATGAAATCACAGTTAAGCCTGTTCCTCTATTGCACTTGTGTTAAAAAAGTAAATGGATGATAATCAGGCAAAGAATATGGGTGTATCTTCCTAAATGAATTGTATGGCAGGGGGGCTTTGTAGTTCGGTGAGGTGAATGAATCTGCTCGTCTTCAGTATTCAGAGAAACTGAACGCTCGTTGATTTGAGAGAGAGCAGTTCGGCATGGGGGCAGATGATGAGTTTGAAGTAGGTTTGTCTGCCAGTACAGTTTCCCAATGCGTGCCCCCTCTTGTCAACTTAAAATTCAACTTTTTTGCATCACAAAGCACACTTTACACACAATGGCCTCTAAACCAATAACTGCAAAGGCTTCCCTGTACATTTATGCATCATGATTGTTCATTTTAAATGAGCCCTGAGAGCCATTTCCCAGATTGAATACATTACCATGCATACACATGCTTATTAGGCAGTGAAAAACAAAACAATTATATTGGTTTGTGTGTGGTATGCTCACTGTCCTTTGAGTAGTCATTTTGAAAAAGGAGAAACAGTGCCACATTCTGTGTGAGACAGATGTCATAAAACAAGACTCAAATGAGTCACTGGATGGACACGTAAAACAAGAATGCAGCAAATATGCAGAGGATATGATCAAAATATGTAACATTAAATCATTCTTGGGGACAAGAACACAGAGATGAATGTACCGGTATGTGAGATTTATACAGCATGGTGGTGTGTGTGCTGTTTTAACATTTGTCTTTTTGTGTAAGGATGAAAAGGAATTTTGTGGTTGAGATAATTATCTCTTACCGAGGCATTTTAATTGTCTCACAGTAAAAGCTTTAATGGTTTTATGAAAACAAACACATGCTTCAAATCAAAAGGGAACCATTTAGTCAGAATATGTAAATGCGGTGATAATTTTTCTGTTTTGGTTTTTACAATTAAAATTGATTTTCCAGTGATTTTTTTGGACAGCCTTCACAATATTCATGTTTATATTGTTGTGTATTATGAATGGTAAAGGTCGCACAGTATTGCATAAAAGCATCAGGAGATATGTTAAAGCGTTCAGGCTTTTGAGTTTTGATTAGAAAGTAACTGGATTAGCCGTTTGTTGCAGCAGTTCAATCGTCTTATGTGTCTTTTTGCATATGCTTTGCTTATCGTTACAATGACTGGCTGAAAGGGTCCAATCATACACTATCAGTGCTTTTTAAATGACAATCTCTGCGGTTATTTGAGAAGCTTGAGTGACAGATGGGGATCAGTCTGTCTATGTAAGAGAGACTCTCTCCATTGGAGAACAGGTGACATTCTACCAGATTACCTTTCCACCCCATACACTTCTGACCAGACACCAGTCGGCCCGACAGCAGCCTTGCAGATCAACTTTCTCAAATCAGATTCAGCCGCACATGGAGGCAGCATTTGTGAAAGTGATCCTGATAGTCCTCATGTTACTCTTAGTCGATTCACTGTCCCCTCTGTGCACAGAATAACTGCTGACCACACCCGAAACGCAGCGTCTGTGTGCTTTGTTAATGATAAAAGCCTTATGTTTGGTTTGCATCTATGGATGAAGAAGATAACATATCAAAAAGCATTGGTCAGAGAGTTATGCTTTTTGATTTGTAATCTTCTTCATCCATAGATGCAAAGATGTTTCGAAAATATCTCTGTGTTTTGGTTTGTTTTTGTCAGCTACAATTAAAGTCAAAGGGTCCAGTAATGTTATTTTAGACCCCACTGACTTTCGTTACATGTTCTTCAAAATATCTTTTGTGTTAGAAGAATGAAAGTCATAGGCCCTGCTTACACCTGGTATGAAGATGCGTTTCAATTGATCAGAGTGGATGATGCTAAACACAGGTGAAAACGGGGAATAAAACATTTTGAGTATGTCCACTTTCAACCTCTTGTAGTCAAAAACGCAGTCGACTGGATTGCTTTCATAGTGTAAACAAACGCTTATGTGGTCGAATGTGTTCGAACAGGCACAAAAGACCGTCTACTCTACGTCTGCTGACTTAACGCAGAAAAATTATGGGATTTAAACATTGGCTGGAGACCCAAGATTGGTTTTATTGTGGTTGTCAGACAGATGCTCTCCGTATGTTTTTTCGACGTCTCTGTGTACGTTCACATGTAAATTATGTTTATTTCATCCGTTAGATCTAAAGATCTGAGAAGTCCATACGTTTACCCACCTATAGACTCTCCCATCAAAGAAATCAAGGACAGAAGTGGTCTAAGAAAAAAACATTAATACCAGGTCTAAACAGGGCCATACAGATGCTCATCAAGGCTACATTTATTTGATCAAAAAATACAGTAAATTAATTATCTGATGTTTTACAAACATTTTAACAATCTAATGAAGTATCTTTATTCATTTTTTAAATATTCATTAGATTGTTAAATGTTTGTAAAACATCAGATAATTAATTATTTTGTCAAACACATCCAATCTAACAAATCTAACTTCATGTTTTGCAGTCCTTATATTATACAGTCTTGTTCAAAATAATAGCAGTACAATGTGACTAACCAGAATAATCAAGGTTTTTAGTATATTTTTTATTGCTACGTGGCAAACAAGTTACCAGTAGGTTCAGTAGATTCTCAGAAAACAAATGAGACCCAGCATTCATGATATGCACGCTCTTAAGGCTGTGCAAATTGGGCAATTAGTTGAAAGGGGTGTGTTCAAAAAAATAGCAGTGTCTACCTTTGACTGTACAAACTCAAAACTATTTTGTACAAACATTTTTTTTTTCTGGGATTTAGCAATCCTGTGAATCACTAAACTAATATTTAGTTGTATGACCACAGTTTTTTAAAACTGCTTGACATCTGTGTGGCATGGAGTCAACCAACTTGTGGCACCTCTCAGCTGTTATTCCACTCCATGATTCTTTAACAACATTCCACAATTCATTCACATTTTTTGGTTTTGCTTCAGAAACAGCATTTTTGATATCACCCCACAAGTTCTCAATTGGATAAAGGTCTGGAGATTGGGCTGGCCACTCCATAACATTAATTTTGTTGGTTTGGAACCAAGACTTTGCCCGTTTACTAGTGTGTTTTGGGTCTTTGTCTTGTTGAAACAACCGTTTCAAGGGCATGTCCTCTTCAGCATAGGGCAACATGACCTCTTCAAGTATTTTAACATATGCAAACTGATCCATGATCCCTGGTATGCGATAAATAGGCCCAACACCATAGTAGGAGAAACATGCCCATATCATGATGCTTGCACCTCCATGCTTCACTGTCTTCACTGTGTACTGTGGCTTGAATTCAGAGTTTGGGGGTCGTCTCACAAACTGCCTGTGGCCCTTGGACCCAAAAAGAACAATTTTACTCTCATCAGTCCACAAAATGTTCCTCCATTTCTCTTTAGGCCAGTTGATGTGTTCTTTGGCAAATTGTAACCTCTTCTGCACATGCCTTTTTTTTAACAGAGGGACTTTGCGGGGGATTCTTGAAAATAGATTAGCTTCACACAGACGTCTTCTAACTGTCACAGTACTTACAGGTAAATCCAGACTGTCTTTGATCATCCTGGAGGTGATCATTGGCTGAGCCTTTGCCATTCTGGTTATTCTTCAATCCATTTTGATGGTTGTCTTCCGTTTTCTTCCACGTCTCTCTGGTTTTGCTCTCCATTTTAAGGCATTGGAGATAATTTTAGCTGAACAGCCTATCATTTTTTGCACCTCTTTATAGGTTTTCCCCTCTCTAATCAACTTTTTAATCAAAGTACGCTGTTCTTCTGAACAATGTCTTGAACGACCCATTTTCCTCAGCTTTCAAATGCATGTTCAACAAGTGTTGGCTTCATCCTTAAATAGGGGCCAC
Organism: Pseudorasbora parva; assembly: GCF_024679245.1. Lineage (NCBI taxonomy): Eukaryota > Metazoa > Chordata > Actinopteri > Cypriniformes > Gobionidae > Pseudorasbora > Pseudorasbora parva. Next base: position 6,512,116 of record NC_090190.1, read on the forward strand.
CTGATTCACACCTGTTTCTTCACAAAATTGATGACCTCAGTGATTGAATGCCACACTGCTATTTTTTTGAACACACCCCTTTCAACTAATTCAACTAATTGCCCAATTGCACAGCCTTAAGAGCGTGCATATCATGAATGCTGGGTCTTGTTTGTTTTCTGAGAATCTACTGAACCTACTGGTAACTTGTTTGCCACGTAGCAATAAAAAAATATACGAAAAATTATGATTATTCATAATCTTGATTATTCTGGTTAGTCACATTGTACTGCTATTATTTTGAACAAGACTGTATATCCTTATATAAACGGCTATATTTATGACCGTTATTAGAAATGTACATATGGACTACTTTGATGATGTTTTTATTCCCTTTTTGGACATGGACAGTATAGTGTGCATACACTTGCATACACTCTCTGACTAATTATAAAATATCTTAAACTGTGTCCTGAAGATGAACGGAGGTCTTACGGGTGTGGAACGACATTAGGGTGAGGAGTTAATGACATTTCATTTTTGGGTGAACTAACCCTTTAACATGATTTTAATAAAGTACTAGTAAATGTTGAAATTAACATTAACAAAAATAAAGAAAGGCTTTATGAGTGCAGTTCATTATTAGTTCATGTAATAATGAACTAATGACCATTATTCTGAAGTTTTATCACTTTTTTAACGATTTAAGTATTCTAAGAAATAGTCAAAGGTGATACTTCAGTTATCTATTGTTTTATTTTATTTTCATTGATTTTTGACATTTTCCCAGGATTGTTTTTACTTTTATTTAATTGACTCTTTTTTTTCTGTTAGTAACGATTGCTATTATTTGACCTTGTTTGTATTTATTTCAATATTCAGTGTAATAAACAACTTGAAAACTGCAGTTGTAGTTTTATTTTGTAACATTGTATAAATGCTAACTAGAACAACCTGTATGTAAAACTCACAGAAAAAAGTTCACTTGGCATAATTTATTGAAACACATCAACAATGAATTACAAGTCTTTTAAACAAAACAAAAAAACAGTGTTAGCTGAACAAAAAAAAAGAGTCCTGTGAGTTTACTCAGTAATTTGGGTTGAGTGAACAACTTAGTCCAGAGTTGAGTAAACTCAAAAAAGCTGTGCAGCAAGTTGCCTTGAAAATTTAAGTTGAGTCAGCGATGATCATGTTGGTAAGTACTCTGTGTCTCCTTAAATTCTTCTTTTTTTTTTACAACACCCGCAAAGATCGTTTATTGAAGTGTGCATGCAGACAGGGTTGGCAAGTTGGCAAACAAAACACGCCAATTACTAGCCCTAAACAATTCTCGGGGGATTCTCCAGGGAAAAAAATGGCGTTTGGGGGGTAAAATGTGTATTAGTGTGTTATATATCACATTATAGTCGTTCCAACCCGCAGACATGAAAAAACAACCTGCGGAAAAAAACGCGGACTTGGCAACACAGTGCAGTTGAGCTCTGTTGACATTTGACAACTAACGTAATGCGTGGATTCGTTGCTCTGATTGGTTGTAGTTCTATCCAATTGATGTCTTTCCTGGTTCGGTTGAAACACGCCCCATAATCACAGCGGAGCCATTTTAAGACTCATATTCTGACTGAAGCCCCTCCTTCTGGGTTCTAATTGGGCGACTGGACCAGTGTGATGTGATTGGTCAACCACTTTAAGCACGTTTCAGAAATGTCATGCCTCTTATTTAGTTTTATCAAGTTTTAACACACTACGAATTGGCGGGAATTATTTAAATGGGAAATATTGCGACTTGTTTGTTTTACCGAAAGAAAACTCTTTGTAAAAAAGCATAGGACCCCTTTAGATGTACGTATAAATAGGACATTTTAAGGCGATTCAATCATGTGAAAGCCCAGTTCTCTCTCATATGAAACATCTGCTCTGAACATCTCCATTCAATCTCAGCATCAGGCACAGAGACAATGCTCAGTTGTTTTTCCATGTTGGATTGATTTTTCATCTTTTTTTCCCCTTTTTTCTCTCCCCCTCTTCACTAAAGTCCGGTCCAGGCAGCTAGTAAAGCCTTCCCCGACACAGGCCCCTTAAGACAAGACTCTTTCTGTTGAGCATTTCCATGGAAACCAAGTAACTAACTTGAGGAGGAACATAAAAACTTGCTTTTTTGGAGAAAGAAGGAACACCTGCCACCTCTGCAAATGGAGGGCCGAACACACAGCGCTTTTACACATCATACAGAACTCACTTTCACTGGCTCTCAATGAGACCCTCACATCTGTTATCACTTACATGAATAGCCATTTATCAGTGATTTGTGAGGGGACTGTGCGCTCGCGGAATAAACATCGTAAGGATATCCCATAGATCTCAAAGCTTTCACTGTCGCAGCGGAGAATCAATGCTAACGCTGTGTTTTGCAGCAGATCTGAATTTATGTTCTAAGCAGAAGCTTTCTCAGCACAGGAAATTGCATATATTGTGATGATTACATCAGCATTTGGGGCTAAACACAGTAACAATGTTGCTTTAGTACTGTTTAAACATGAAAAAGACAGCCAGTCCATACCGTGCTGACTCACGCGTATCTGGTGTTTTTCAGGGGGGACTGTAATGATACAAATAGTGACTGAAATTTTCTGCCTCTCCTTCCCAAGGCACTTCTACCACAGACCTGTGACGAGGGGCCTTTAAGGGTCAACACATCGCTGGCTGTGAGTGAAGAGTTCTGGAAAGTATCAAGAGCTTTCTTGATTTGTTCATTAACAGCATTAATCATTAACTGAGGTGCCATTGTCCCAGGCCAGCTGTCTACTGTTTATTCTTGGGTTAGCAAAGCTCACACAGAGCTGCCCCTTTAACTTTCTAAACTGACAGCTGCTCCTCACATTCATGTGAAAATGAAGCACTGTTCCAAAACCAGGGTACATTTGGAGAAATTTAGATACTGTACATCATTTCATAGGCTGAGAATTACTGTGAGAGGGTTCATTTGAGGTCAGTTAGGGTGAATCTCAAACTCTTCAGTCGAGAGAAGTGAATATTAATTTGCTTTATTTGAACTGAATAATAAGGGCTATATCGTATATCGGTTTTCGAGTAATGAAAGCCCTCGATAGTAATTTGTTAAGACTGATCCAGCAAACTCAAAATGTTCCCCTAACCATAAAAAAGATTCCAAGAATGTAGCTGGGATGTTATTTTTAAATAACTAAAAATGATTTAAACTGAATGTTCCCTTATTGTTGTTTTTAGGTTATTATTTTGCAACTATAAAATAATGTTCACAGAAGATTGCAGGGTGGTTATTATTAAATAACCTAAAAATGTAAAAATAACTCTGGATGATTACTGACGTACAGTGGGGTGAAAATATCGGAGTAAAGAGTTTCCAGGTTAGAATAATGTTAGAGCAATGTTAAATCAACATTAGGGAAACGTTAGAATAGCGTTCTACAAACCAAAAACCAATGTTCCATTTCCGACGAGAAAACTTGCCTGGCTAACCAAAAACAAATCTTAGAAAAGAACATTCTGGGAACCAAAAATTGTTAGCTGGAGACCTTTTTACTCCCGCTCCTCTTTACATTGGGGTGCGACTCTACAGTCAGTGTTGGGTTTAATTAGTTACTAAGTAATTAGTTACTGTAATTTAATTACTTTTTCCTTGAAAAAGTAAAGTAAGGGATTACTCTTATTTTTTCTGTAATTTAATAACAGTTACTTCTGATGTAACTGAACTAAATACTAAATATAATTATACATAATTCAATAGTGGGCTTAACATAAACATTCAAAGTCTTACACAAGTCTACAACCCAATGTTGGGTCAAATATGGACTAACCCAGCAATTGGGTTGTTTTAACGCAGCGATTTGGTTGTCTTAACCCAACCGCAGCGTTAAAACAACCCAATCGCTGGGTTAAAACAACCTAATTGTTGGGTTAGTCAATATTTGACCCAACATTGGGTTAAAACAACCCACCATTTTTTAGAGTGTAACTTTAAAATGCATGTTTTTATGTATCCTCCTCACATTTGTAATACTTTGGTCAGTTAATAAGAGTAATTTATGTTGTTTTATATTATGTATTTGAATTAATTAAAAGAGCCATTTCATGTCTAACCTTGATTTGCTTAACTCGAGGTTGATTTAGGATTTCGAAAGTAATTAAAAAGTAATTAGTAATAAGTAATTAAATACTTTTTGGAGAGAGTAATTTGTACAGTAATCTAATTACACTATTGAAGATGTAATTAGTAACTGGTAATTAATTACTTTTTTAGAGTAACTTTCCCAACACTGTCTACAGCGCTACGACAAAAGCACCCTTATTTATCTGAGGTAAATATCCAAGGCACGTGGTATGAAATAATGTCAAGAATACGCATCCTTCTGTTGAGTTTACATCGCAGGCTGCACGATCAACACAGATAATAGTTTGAATTGATACAAGAAATAAATTTTGCAAACCAATTCTTTTCAGCGAATCAAAAGCATTGCGGAACAGTCCAATTCCAGAACAAATGGGAAGGTCTTTTTAATGAATCGTTCAATCGTTCATAGTGAATTAATTGGCTAAATAATAGCAACTGAACAGTATAGTTTTTTTAAATTAATATTTTATAATGAAACGTTAGAAGTTTCCTTGTTTAAATTGGTATAAGCTGAGAGACAACTTATTTAATTTGTAAGCTAAATGGACATAACTGGAATTTCCACAGCTGAATCAGAAATTGAATTGCGAATCAAACAAATCAGCACGACTGACACAGCTCTTCCTTAGTTTGAACAATTGGAGTATGCTTTCATATCTTTATTCAGTTGAGAGTTTTTGTTTATTTTAAGGTGAATATCTACTGTAGGCATTTGAGTGCCACTTGTTACATCAGTTTTGCACTGCAACAGCAAACATTTACCTAGAAGCAACCGACATAGTGAAGGAAGTGAGTTGGTGTCATTTTCTTTGTGTAAGATGAGTGCAAGATATCTGATGTTGTAGCTCAGCAACAGCTTTTGCTTTTGCTTGCTTTGTCAACAATGACATTCCAGTGGACACAGCGGTTCACATTCTTACTTACTTTGCGTTATTCCTTTGTCACTACCCGTATTGTGCAATATGCCTAGTATCCACACTGTATAAATATTGTAGTCATAAATTCATATAGTTCTTTGTAGTTCAATCCTTTATATATGCCATAAAAGGAAATAAAGGATGGTTTTATCTTTAAGACTTTGATTGGGCCTTTGAATGTGCCGCTACCAGTACTTTGATTTAAATGTGCATTTTACAAATACAAAGCATTATGCCGTGTCAGTTTTTCTCCAGTCATCATGCCTCCTTGAATGATTTACCTGAATAAGATTTAAGAGCTCTTTTTTTTCAAAATAATGAAACCACATGTTTAGAGATCTATCACATTTACATGAATCACGGTTGTGTTAACCACAGAATGTAACATTGAACCTTTTGGTGAAGCAATTTGGGTGTGTGCCGTTAAATAAATCCCATCTGGCATGTCTTTTTAAATAATTTGGTGACAGAGTAAACACATGAGCCAAAATACCTCTGGCTCTTTCTGTCTGGCAGCTAACGCATGCATGCTGAATATTTGGAAAACCATGTCTTTTGATTACATCACATGAGTGCAAACTTGCCCTGGCTTCCCTCTGAGTGTTTTCATCATATCTTGATCCACTCAGTCTGTGAGGGAGGAGAACAACACGTGAGTTGTGTGAGTGCATGTGGGAGGTCAGGTGGGTACTTGCATTACATTTACCACAGCTAAGCAAAATTACTTGACCTGACAGAATGATTTATAGCAGCTACAGGTCTCAAATCTCAGATACCTCATGAAGACATTGGCTCTTTTACTTCCAAACTCTTGAATATGACATAATATTTTGGGAGTTTGGATGGACTATGGTACATTCTCTTTCAAATATACAAAGACTTTGTCTTGTATCTCTGGTAAACAACGTGGGGTTCACTCCATTTTATCAATGTAAAAGGGGTCATGAGAAATAAAATTTTCCTTTAGCTTTTGATATATAAGAGGTCAACATACTATAAGAATATCCTGTAAGTTTCATATCTGAAAACTTCCTTGTTAGTCCAAAAACAGCTTTTATTGTAACCAAAGCCCAGCGAACGACTTGTTAATAAGAAAATCAACCCCTACCTCTTCATTGCAGCTTTGCCCCTGCCTGCTGGTCTGTTAGTAAGATGACAAGGAGAGACCAACAGACTAAAAATAACAAACTTCCATAGGATCCTAATGCTAGTAATGTGATTATTTTTCAACAATGTGAATGTCTCAGTTGAGCATTATTTGTTTGTTCTGTAAATTTCTTTTTGGATTCTTTGGTAAATCAGCATCTTGGGACATGTGGTCCACCTCACAACCGGTGGAAAAGAATCGGGCTATAGCACTCTGGCAGAAATCATGTTGATGGATGCGGTTATTAATGTTACTGTAGTGTGAAGCAGAGCAGGACCGAGTGTTGTCGAGCTGAGCAAGGCCGTTGGAGCGATTGTTAAAGGGTTACTTCACCGCTTTTTTATATTAAACTATGTTACTCCCTTAACTAAAACGAGTTGAACCCAGTTCATTCAATATGGAACCAAACAGAGATCAAGTTAGAAGTACCAAACAGCGCAGTAAAAAGTCCCAGTCAAAGCATCTTCCCTCACAGCTCCCCTTCCCCCTTTTGACAGAAATGAGAGAGTGAGGGGGAGATTTTTATCGGCCGGGACCTTTTACTGTGCCGAGCCGACGTACTCTCAGAAGTGTTATTCCGCCATACATTGTAGTTCTCCTTTTTAATCCGATTAGAGAAGCGCCACATTTTATTTTGTCACCATACTTGATCGTTCAACTATTCGTGCAACTGTATTTGAATAGGGAAAATGTGGAGGTGTTTGGTACTTCTAACTGATGCTATCAGATCGCGTCAGAGAGATTAAGTGCACGCACAGAGACAAAAGAGGTATGTATCAACTCGTTTTAGTTAAGGGAATAACAGTTTAATATGAAAAAGCGGTGAAGTATCCCTTTAGTGAGATGAACAACACACGCCTGGCGAGCAGCGGGACTTTTATTATAACGGGACAGTCGCCGGGCGCGGACGCTATTTCTGCTTTTCCGGTCATAAGTAGAAGGTAACGTAGCTCTGTTTATCATATTAGATTTATTTGAGTATGCTGAAAAATTGTGTTATGACGTTACTCTGTGTGTTGGCGCGGTGGCTGCTGTGACACTTGTTGCACACTGCTAAGGGTAAAGCACTTCTGCTAAATAAAACCGGAAACCGAGGGGAACGCAGATATTGACAGGCAACTCCCTCAGACGCTATAGCATATATGCTCAGACGTCCCTGCTCCTTGGTTAAAGGAACTGTATGTAAGAACGGTATTTCAATGAATCATAAAATGGCCCTGATATGTCACTATAGACATTAAGAAATCTTGTTAATTTCAAATACTTATATCACTGACAACAGTAGTCCAGCCAGGATATTGTTATTTAAAAGTTGTTGTTGCATCCCTCAACTGATGTTGATGTTGACATGTTGTGTTTTGGCCTGAAGCACCGCCCTCCACCTATCTACCAATCACGAAGTCAGTAGTGTTTCGGCATCTGGGTTGCCAGATCTGCTCTAGTTACCACAGCTGCAGCTACAAACGTTCCTGCTGGATCCTGCAGCCAATCTGACAATCTACACCGCTCTACAGTCATTTGAAAGTGATTTCAGTACCAGTTTTGGCCACAATCTTACATACACTTCCTTTAAAATAGCAATTTTTGCACAATTTACAAATAGTTGGATAAATTTGGTATACTGTAAGTACTCAACTAAACAAAATATATAACACTGGCCTAGTGGTTTTTGGGTATTTTACTGCAAATATACTACATAGTGCACCTGTAACCTTGAGAGCTGTAATAGTAAAAACATGCTAAAAGTATTTTAGAGAAAGAGTTCCACATGTAATACTAGTTATTTCCATATGCAAATATGTTAGCCAATTACAGCAGTGGGCGTTTACACTGAAATCTCATGGCAGACACGCCCCTTCAAACGTGTTCAGATCAGATGCTAAAATTGGGGTAGGAAAAATGCCTTTTATTTCTAAATTATGACCATTTTTGATGTAAAAAATCTAAGGGCTCTGTGATCTAGCTGTAGAAGAGTGGTGTGGAAAGCTGGCTAGTCTTCATGCTGTCAAGTTGACCAGTGTTCACACCAGTCTTCTCCTGTCTGTGTCCCTGAAAGCAGAGCAGACCAAACAACAATGACATCATTTGAGATCATAATGTGGCACTCTAAAACTCAGCTCTACAGAAAAAGCTCAGCTCTACAGAAATACAGCCCAGAAATGTCAGCACTAAACACTTTAGGGAAATCTCTCTCTCTCTCTCTCTCTCTCTCTCTCTCTCTCTCTCTCTCTCTCTCTCTCTCTCTCTCTCTCTCTCTCTCTCTCTCTCTCTCTCTCTCTCTCTCTCTCTCTCTCTCTCTCTCTCTCTCAGCTAGTTAACAGATTAAACTTTCGCCGTATCCGGTCGGCAAAACTCAGAACACATCTTCCCTATTTAAGAATGACTTCAGTGCCGTTCTTTTCTCAGAGAAAAGCTTAACTCCAAGTCTTCCAGAGTTTTTTCGCCACCGTTCGGTTATGTTAAGCCCCGCCCACCAACTCTATACACGATGTGATTGGCCCGACCAGTTTGGCTTTTACAGCTCAGAAGTGTATTAAGAGTTGCTAGACGACACTCACAGCAGATTAGATTTGCTGCCGCTAGGGTGCGTCTAGATTTCAAGGCTAGTGTTTTGCAGCAAGTTTATAAATAATTGTTAATGGAGTTACTGTGAAAAATGTTTTAATGTTTTGTATTTATTGTAATAAATGCAATTTTGAAAGTCAAAAAAGTCTCTCTCTTTCTCTCTCTCTCTCTCTCTCTCTCTCATATATATATTTATCCCTTTAAATTCTTCATGAAATGGATGTTGTGATAGATTTTTTCTCCCCAACTGTGATGTATATTATCCAAGTAAAACAGCTTTTCAAACAAGAAAAAAATGTAGAGCGGGGCTTTATTTGTCTACTGGGAATTGATTGGATGGTTGTGGTTTGCTATTGCTGTGATGTTATGTGAGTGACAGGTTTTCCCACCTTCATGCCAATAAACAATTTCATCAGAGACCAGAAGAGATGTCGCTCTTAAAAAAAAATAATGACGTAAACAGATAACTCATTTATAGTAAATACTACAATATTGCAAAAATAAAAAAGATTAGCCAATGTTGATTTCACTGTGACTTTAAAGGTGCAGTAAGCAATTTTTGAGAAACACTGAACACTGTTGACATTTGAACCCAAACAAACACACCCCTCTCTTCATTGCTCCGCCCACGCAAAATAAAGCTTTGTGAAAAGTAAAGAGAAGAATGACGAGGAAGAACAAAAAATGAACATACAGTACACAAGTAATTACAAACAAGTTGTTATTTTTTTTTTGTTGTGTAAATCGCCTGCATGCAGCACACACTCAAAACCTACCGGTATGTATGTTACTCACTTATGTAAAGCAGAAAAAACGCAACCTCAGCATCGGCTTTCAGGCCTTCCTGCTTAGGTCTCGCCTGTGCCGGAAAGCTTTTCTTATATTAACGCGGGCCCTAAAGCTCTTGCCTGATCATCATTCCTCTGAGCCTTTATCTTTTGTAATGTCTCTCAGCCATCTCTATTTCTACAGTCTTTCTTCAACTCTCCCACTCTAGTCTCTCTATTGGACACGCCCCCTAGAGCTGATTGGCTACAAGTGTGTTGTGGTGCTCAGTCCGATCCACTTTCAACAGCGTTTCTCAGAAATTGCGTACTGCACCTTTAAGGTTACAAAGCTATGCATGTGAGGGATTGATGCAAAACCGAAAGCTATGGAAAAATCCTGTATTTATCCCAACTTTTAATTTAAGAATTCTAGATCTATAAAGGCAAAACAGCTGGAATTGGACAACGTGGTAATGCTCGACGAGCTTTGAAGAAGGCCTTCTTGGAGAGCGTGGTGCGTTGCATAGCTGAGTGCTGGATTTGACATCCTTGATTTCCTGTCACTGGCAGTCACATGCCGACTGTGTGGGCGAGATAGCTGAGTGAAAGTGGAATGCGTTAAAGAGGCGAGGCAGAAGTACAGACGTCGCCGTCTCTCTCACTCTCTCACTCTCACACACATAGACACTACTGTTCTGACTGTGTGAGCCGTTACGAAGTAAAGAATGTGAAGACGTTTTCAGGCAGAGCTGTGCAACAAGTCATCAGGGCGGGCAGGCTGAGGCCAAGTACTTGGAGAATGAGGGAAATGTGCTTGATGTGGAAAAAAAATCACTTATGCACACACATTCATTCTTGAATAAATCTGTACTGTGTACAATGTTGCCCAAAGTGTGCATATAAATAAATACAGCACACAAATTATATATATATATATATATATATATATATATATATATATATATATATATATATATATATATATATATATATATATATATATATATATATATATATATATATATATATATATATATATATAATTATATACATATATATATGTGTGTGTGTGTGTGTGTACTGTATGTGTGTAATTAGTGAGATGAAGCTAAAAAGCCTAAGATTGATTTGCTAGGAGTGCTATGCCTCCTTACATCCCATCTAAGACTCTAGTTATCCCTTCCTCCTTTCTGTATATTTTGTTTTTTCATCTGTATTTATGAATGGAGAATCCAAGCGGCTTTTATAGGCATTAGATGTCTAATTAAATTTGGAAAAACCAAAACCTCCTTTCACAAGAGGTTTCTGACAATGAGAACCTTTAATAGCTCTGATCTCTTTATCATGGCACCTGTTAGTTGTTGGGATATATTAGGTAGCAAGTGAACATTTTGTCCTCAGTTGATGTGTTTGAAGCAGGAAAAATGGGCAAGTTTTTATTTTTTGGGATTTTAGCAATTTTGACAAGGTCAAAATTGTGATGGCTAGACAAGTCAGAGCATCTCCAAAACTGCAGCTCTTGTGGGGTGTTCCCGATCTGCAGTGGTCAGTATCTATCAAAAGTGCTCCAAGGAAGGAACAGCGATGAACTGGTGACAGGGTCATGGGCGGCCAAGGCTCATTGATGCACGTGGGGAGCGAAGGCTGGCCTGTGTGATTTGATTAAATAGACGAGCTGCTGTAGCTCAAATTGACAGAAAGGTGTCAGAATACACAGCGCATCGCAGTTTGTTGTGTATGGGGCTGCATAGCCGCAGGCCAGTCAGAGTGCCCATGCTGACCCCTGCCGAAAGTGCCAACATTGGGCACGTGAGCATCAGAGCTGGACCAAGGAGCAATAGAAGAAGGTGGCCTGGTCTGATGAATCACATGTTCTTTTACATCCCGTGGATGGCCAGGTCCGTGTGCGTCTGGGGAACACATGGCACCAGGATGCACTATGAGAATAAGGCAAGCTGACAGAGGCAGTGTGATGCTTTGGGAGATTTTTTGCTGGGAATCCTTGGGTCCGGCCATCCATGTGGATGTTACTTTGACATGTACCATTTACCTAAGCATTGCAGACCATGCACACCCTTTCATGGAAACGGTATTCCCTGGTGGCTGTGGCTCTTTCAGTAGGATAATGTGCCTGCCACAAAGCAAAAATGGTTCAGAAATGGTTTAAGGAGCACAACAACGAGTTTGAGGTGTTGATTTGGCCTCCAAATTCTCAAGATCTCAATCCAATCGAGCATCAGTGGGATGTGCTGAACAAACAAGTCCAATCCATGGAGGCCCACCTTGCAACTTACATGACGTAAAGGATCTGCTGCTAACATTTGGGTGCCAGATACCACAGCACACCTTTAAGGGTCTAGTGGAGTCAAAAACAATGAAAAAACTGTGCAAATGCTGGAAAACTACCATGAAATCATGATCCTAACTTTATCTCTTAAATTTATACCAAAATCTCAGATGGCCAAAGAGTGTTTTATCTTTTAGTTTAATCCTTAAAAATGTTTGTGTCCGGGACACTGAGAGCACGGAGACTGTACTGTACACCTTAAGTTTTTTAATGTTTTCTTTAGATGTGCAATATGAATAAATAATAAGATAAATAATTAATTGAGATAGTATTCTCAAGAGAAACGTGTAGAAACTTGGACGCGGTCAAGACTTAACAGGCAGATAGTCTAGTCTCCTGTGCGCTTTGCATGGGGAGTGGCTGTATTTGTATTTGCTATTTCTATATAAAGTGTTTAAAAATAGGCTATCACTTATTAGATTCGATCTCAGTTAGGATCATGCCTCTGTTCAACAACAGAGTTACAGTATAAAAACATGCAGCTTCAGGCATGACTAAGTACATTCAAGCATTCTTACGCCAAAAACCATCAGTCAAACACAGCATTACTAAAGAAACGTGGGAGGAAAACTACAGCAGAATATGACGTCTGCATGGCTAAAACCTCTAGAGTGCACAGGGCCGCATGTACAGTCATGTCATTAAGATTGGACGTGCCGGATGATTATCTCAGGGTCTCACATGTTGTGGGATAAAATCCTGCCGTTGTGGGGAGAATAACTGACCAGTGAAAGTGCCAACCAGATTGCCTGACTGCAATGATAATCAAGAGAAGCGGAGCCTTTTCCCAGCCGCAAGTGTGAGGCACTGTAGGGGCTCAAGTCTTGATGTTGGCTCCTAGTGTGAGTTAGTGCTGAGAGTCTGCAGCTGGAGCTTTTGGCCTCAGAGCGGAGGGCGTCTGACAGGGAGGACTTCGATGTGTTTCTGTTGGAAGAACAGGGTCTTATTGCTAGTGTAAGGCAGTGACATGCAGCACATCACCTGCAAAACTGACCCGACAAATGACCTGCATTATCCATATGTGTCCTTTGTGGTATTTAAAAAAAATAGTCAAAGTATTTAAGGATGTTTGAGTGCAAAACAAGTGTAATAATACATCATACATGCCTATTTTAAAAATGAGGTTTCTGAGAAACTAAATTTGTTTAGCTAATGTGGCTACAACACAAATGCACAGACATCGCTAAAATGCATTAATATTTAAAGAGGAACGCTATGCAACATCAAAACATTAGTAATGCACTTTTTGTGCCATAAGTCGCATGCACCTTCAACCTGTGACTCTTGTCCTTGTTCTTGGCTCATTTTGACTGGATCATTGACTCAAAAACAGCTGTAATCGGATCAGTTCGATTCACAAACGAATCATTCAGATGTGATTTGTTAACCAAGTAAGCAGGTTCTTTGGAAAGAATCTAATTGTTCCCAAATTGGACTATGATATTATGCTTTGGAATGTAGTGAAGTGAAAGTGAAATTTTCTAAAAATAAAAATATTCTTGATTAAGTGCTAAAAAACAAAGTTACTGTCAGTGTTCGCCACTCAACTACGACTATATGTCAACTAAGGCTGCGTTTACACTGCAGGTCTTGACTTAATGGCCAAATCTGATTTGTTGATTATATCATTTTTGATGACCAGTTGATCTTTTAAAAGTGACCCATGTCCGTTATCTACACTTGGTGAAAGAACTCAAGGTAGACGTAGGCTACTGACTGACCCATAAAAACTTAGGCCGAGAAGGAAGTAAAATCTGCAAGATTTGCAATGAAGACAAATTATATGATAATACAAGCTTTTGCTTTTCACAACCTATTTAAAGGTCAGGAAAACATTGAGAAGAGTCATGTGGTGATGGTCGGTGTCCGAAATCATTCGTCACCATCAATTTTTTAATGGCGTATGCGCATTGACGGGAATATCTGATCCGTCTGTTTACATGGCAGATGCATGCATCCCAATCATATCAGATTTATTTCCACATATGAATGAGGTCTGAAACTGATATAAGAATATCAGAATCCATACACTTTATTCCTCCTTACATATCGGTGTGTTATGTCCGATCTGTGCCATATGGGAGGACAAAATCAGAATAGTATCACTTGAACAATGTCATGTAAATGCGGCTTAACTCTCCATAGAGTAGGCTTTTAGACTGTCTGCTTATTATCTGCTAACACTTTACGTTGATGGTCCCCAACAGAAAGAACTATAGTATCTTATATGTACAAGTATCTTTGCAATACAAGTTAACTTCTTCTACCAACCCGAAACCAACCCTAACATCTAACCTAAGAGTCTGCTACAGTCATCTAATACTCTAATGAGAGTTAGCTGACATGCAGTTTATAGAATGTCTAAAGTGGACCATCGAAATAAAGTGTAACCCTTCTCAGATCATATGAGTAAGCAATAGCTCATCTTCATTGAGATGGGCTGAGAGCGGGACGCAGTGGCTTCCCTCCAGTCTCTCTTGGCCCAGGCCGTGTCTTTCCATCCTGCACAGCGTCAGTGCAGGACGAATGCTCATGACAACTATCCAAGCAAGTGTCAAAGTGTGCAAGCCATTGCAAAAATAACTGTGTGCACATACTCATTTAGATACAAACACTCACGTATCTTAACATCAGCCTTTGTCACAGTACAGGAGATGATCTTTTTGACTGTTTTCCAGTGAAGCTCAATGCCCTGCAGCTCAGTGATCAGTTGACATACAGTGATTCAATGGCGCCATCTTGAGGTTGATTGTGGTACAATCAGTGGTGGAAATGGCTGGAATTCAATGGGCAAACTGTAGTTTGGAAAAGTGTTTTTTTGTGTTTTGTTTTTTTTGCACAGTTTAAGATACCTTCTATTTAATTTGTCCTCAGGTTAAGTGACGGATATGTGAACAGGGATTATTTTGACAATGTTTTCATCTCAAAATGTTTTCAGTTTTTATCACATCATTGTCATGTGAACCCATGGGCGTCGGAGGCAAAGTAAAAAGTTTGTGGGTCCCAATAGCAGCTGGTGAAAAATATTCTAGGTAATGCTTTTTTTTGTGCGGGGGGGTTCTCCCCCAGAAAATGTATTATTTTGTAGATGTGATTTCCTGCATTATGGTGCGTTTGAGGCCATATCCCTTGCCTATACCAATAAAAGACCTGGTATATCAAACGAGTCAATACCAATAGTCTAATAAAAAGACCATATTAATTTAACTGTCATAGAAATCAACAGTTTCACAGGTAGCTAATGATAATGAACAAGTTGCCTGTTTATTATGCTCCGTGTCCAGATAGAAATAGTGCTGTTAACTAAATGATTGATTGGGCCAGACAAAATTACAGAAATCTCTGGGTTATTTATCATGCCTATAGAGTAGGGGTAATACGCATGCATCAAACTTTGCAGCAAATAGATCACAGGATCGAATCCGCCTTTTTTTTTTTGTAATAATATTTTTATTACATTTTCTTGAACACACAACAATGTACATCACATGTCTGTAACAACACACATAATGTACAAAAACAAAACAAACAAAACAAACAAAAAGGGGCTCATATTACAAGACAAGTGCAAGAGCACAAATCGACATTGGGTAATACAATATGTACTTTGGAAGCCAGGGTTGACAATACATTACAGAGAACAATAGTTACCCAAATATGTAAGCAATAAAGTAGGGTTAGTATGTTGTACGATAAAATACATTTTTATATGAATATAATACCGGTCCGGTCCATAGCAGACATGGTGTTCTGTGTTCGTCAACTACAGGAAAAGTGTATCGAACAGCAAAAACCTCTGTTCTTGGTGTTTGTAGACTTGACCAAGGCTTTTGACTACGTTAGTCGATCTGGACTTTTCCTCATCCTACAAAGACTTGGCTGCCCTCCAAAGTTACTGAAGGTCGGAGTTTCATGAGGGCATGAAGGCAACTGTACAGTCTGAAGGCACTTGCTCTGAAGAGTTCCAGATAAGGTGTGGAGTAAAGCAGGGATGTGTCCTTGCTCCTACCCTTTTTGGAATTTTCTTCTCTGCCCTACTACGCCGTGCCTTCCCTGATGACTCGGGTATCCTGCTACACACCCGCAGCTCAGGAAAACTGTTCAATCTGGCCAGGCTGCGGGCGAAGACTAAAGTGCGCCATGTTCTGGTACGTGAGCTGCTTTATGCTGATGATGCTGCCTTTGTTGCCCACTCAGAGGGAGATCTACAACTACTCTGCTCATCTTTTTCCGCTGCATGTCTAGAGTTTGGTTTGCAGATCAGTCTTAAAAAAAACAGTTATCCTTGCCCAACCTGCAACCCTGAACCCTACAGTATACATTAACAACATACCTCTATCTGTGGTAGACAAATTCACCTACCTGGGTTCCACAGTATCAAATAACAATAACCTTGACGCAGAGCTTGACATGCGCATTGGGAGGGCATCATCGGTGTTTGGAAAATTGAGCAAGCGTGTCTGGCACAACAAGAACCTCTCATTGCTCCTCAAAGTCCGTGTATATCATGCATGTGTACTTAGCACCTTGCTATATGCAAGTGAGACATGGACAACTTACAGAAGGCACGAACATCGCCTCAACGCCTTCCATTTTCGCTGCCTCCGCTCCATACTGGGTGTATGCTGGAAAGACCAAGTGCCAAACTCTGTCATACTTGAGAGAACTGGCTCCAGTGACCTGTACACCATCCTTCGTGAACGCCACCTCCGTTGGACTGGGCATATCTATCGAATGAAGGACACCCGCCTCCCAAAAATCTTGCTGTATGGCGAGCTGGCAAATGCCCCCCGCAAACGTGGTCGCCCCCATCTACGTTTCAAAGACGTCATTAAGAGGGATCTTCAGGCCTTCTCCATCAACCTGGACAACTGGGAGGCACTTGCATTTGACAGAACCAACTGGCGTGCAGCAATTAACAACGGCCGTAGGGACTCTCAGGAGTCCTATAAGTCATTTCTGGAAGAGAGACGCTCTAAACGGGAAGCAGTTCGTCGCACTCGACATGAACGGCCATAGTAGTAGTAAAGTAGGGTTAGTATGTTGTACGATAAAATACATTTTTATATGAATATAATACCTCATCCGAGATTCTGTTCCTCCTCTATTATATGGTTAATATCCTCATGTTCAATAAATAACAAAAAGGGACTCCAGACCCTCTTAAATTTGTGTTCTTTATCCTTAAGAATATAGGTTATCTTTTCCATTGCGATGCACGAAGATACTTCTCTTAACCAACGAGTTATAGTAGGCCTTTCTGTCTTTTTCCAATAAATGGCGATGAGCCGTTTGGCTTGTAGAATACACATGTCAATCAATACTTGAATATCCTTTTTAATATTCAAGTTATCTGGATGAATTCCAAGAATGAAAACTCCAGGATCCATTGGTAATCTAACAGAGACTATATGCCAGATCATATTATTAATTTCTTTCCAAAATTCTTTTATTACATCACATTCCCACATGCAATGAATTAATGTGCCTTTTTCACTGTTACATTTAAAACAAGTATCTGGTATGTTGCCATAAATTTTGTTTAATTTTACTGGAGTCATATAGGTACGCATAAGCCAATTGTACTGTATCATTTTCAGTCTGCTACTAACTGTCTCTGTTTGGGCCTTTAGACATTTTTGCTCCCACTTTTCTTTATCTATCATCAATCCGAGGTCTTGTTCCCACATGGCTAATCTGGATGCAGATGACTCCTGAGAGCCTGATAATAGCATATTGTATAAACAAGATATGTGCCCTCCCCCTTGGCTTGGTTTTGATATACATTTCTCCAGAATAGTTAGTTCTGGCTCAGCAAGTCCTTGTCCCTGGGCAGTACGTATAAAATTCCTAATTTGCAAATATTTATAATAGTGTTTTTTAGGGATTTTGAACTTATCAACAATGTCAGCAAATGACATTAGAACACCGTCTTTGTATAGGTCTTTAACTTTCCACATACCATTTTCAGCCCAGAGTCGAAAGCCTAAATCCTTTCGACCAGGTATAAAGTGATCGTTCCCCCATATTGGGCTAAATACTGATAAAGAATCTTTTTCCTTTAAATGAATTCGTACTTTCCCCCAGACATTTATCATGTTCAGGACTATTGGATTAAATGATATTGCCCTTAAATTTTTCTGTAATGTTTTTGTATTGGCTGAATAAAGATATAGGTTAAAAGGAATCTTAGATTTCACAAATGAATTTTCCATTTCTATCCATTTAGGAAAAGCGCTTGTTGAAAAATGAAACATTATCGCCCTTAGCTGGGATGCCCAATAGTATGATTGTATATTTGGGAGTTTCAATCCTCCCCTCTCATATGGTAGGTAAAGCAAAGACATCCGGACTCTTGGGTGTTTATTATTCCAAATAAACTGGATAAACATTCTTCGTAGGTTGGTGAAAAATGAAGTATTTGGGGGCAAAGGGATATTTTGGAAATGATAAAGTAATTTGGGTAGAATATTCATCTTTAATATATTAATTCGACCAATTAATGAGATTGGTAAACCTGACCATCTATCTATAGATTTATTAATAGAGTCTGTTAGGGTGTTGTAGTTCAATGTGGTTATTTTTTCTACATCTGACATAACCTGAAGTCCTAAGTAAGTAAATGAATCTGTTACGTTAAGACTGGAAGTTAAGTATGATAATTTAGACTTTTCCTCTTGACTAAGAAATAGAATAGAGGATTTAGATGGATTAATCTTATAGCCAGAAAATGTCCCAAACCTTTTAATAAGATTGAGTAAAGCTGGAATAGATTGGATGAGCTCTGTAAGAAATAATAAAACATCATCTGCATATAAGGATATGCAGTGTGTTATTGAGCCAATCTTAATTCCTCTTATGTTCCTTTCAGCTCGTATAGCAATAGCAAGTGGTTCGATTGCTAAGAGAAACAAAAGTGGTGACAGAGGACATCCCTGACGGGTGCCTCTATTAACTTTATAAACCCTAGAAATGATTCCATTGGTCAGAATCTCTGCCGTAGGGCATGTGTATAATAACTTAATCCATGAGCAAAATACTTCCCCAAAACCAAACCTTTGTAGAACCTCCCAGAGGTAGGGCCACTCCACCCTATCAAAGGCCTTCTCCGCATCTAAAGATAAAATTGCTGTATCTGGAGAGTCCTTCTTACAGTGTAAAATATGAAATAACAACCGGACATTGTGGAATCCCTGACGGCCTTTCACAAATCCATTCTGATCACGGTCCACTATAACTGGCAATATATTTTCTAGTCTTTTTGCCAATATCTTACTAAGTATTTTTGTATCAGAGTTTAGTAATGAAATTGGACGACAGGATTCACACTTTGTTTTTAATTTGTTGGGCTTAAGAAGGAGCATTATCAGTGCACCTCTTAAAGATGGTGGCAGTACACCTTTTTGGAATGATTCTTTAAACATATTTAAAATAGGAGCGGCTAATTTTTTCTTAAACTTCTTATAGAAATCAATAGGTATTCCGTCTGGTCCAGGAGATCGGCCTGCTCTCAAATTCTCAATAGCACTCAAGATTTCCTCTTCTGATATATCTGCTTCAAGATCATCTTTTACCTCATTAGAGATCTTCGGAATTGTAATCTCATTTAAAAAGGTTTCTTGTTGTTTCCTATCTTCTGTATATTCTGAGCTGTATAAAGAACAAAAAAATTCTTTAAACACATTATTTATTTTGACAGGATCCGTTGTAATTTCTCCCCCATCTTCCTGAATAGAATTAATTGAACTTTCTGATTGAAACTGTTTGATTCTCCATGCTAAAAGTTTCCCTGGCTTTTCTCCTTGATCATAATAGCTTTGTTTCAGTTTCATCATACTGCTTGCCACTCTAGAGGCGGACATCTCTTCATACTGGGCTCTAAGAAATAAAATTTCCTGATTGATTTTTGTATCATTAATTTGATTTTGAAATTGTCTTTTTTCTAGGTCTTTCAATTTAGAATCCAGAAGATTTAACTTTTGATTAAATAATTTTGATTTTGTTTTAGTGAAACTAATTATTTGTCCTCTAATAAAGGCTTTAAATGCTTCCCACCTAATACCGGCTGATGTTTCTGAAGTGTTCATATCGAAATATAGGTCAATCTGTTGTTCCACATACTCAATAAACTTTGGGTTTCCTAGCCATTTAGGATGCAATCTCCAGTTTGGTGGGTCACTTCTTAAATTAGCATCCACATATATCAGAGATATAGAAGCATGATCTGATAGTACCATACTATCATACCAACAGTCCTGAATTTTTGACAGGAGTGGTGCTGATATGAGAAAATAGTCAATTCTTGAGTGGGACTTGTGCGTATTTGAGTTACATGAGAATTGAATATTTGTGGGCTTTTGGTTTCTCCATAAATCAATTAAATTTAAGTCATTCATAAAATTATTTAGCACTTTTCTTGTTTGATTGTGTGACCGATCTACTCCAGAAGATCGATCTTTACCTGGATCTAGGGTGCAATTAAAGTCACCTCCCATTATATAGTGGCCATGATGTGAGGAAATAGTTAAGAATAAGTTGGTAAAGAATGCAGCATTATCTTCGTTGGGACCGTATATACTAATTAAGTTCAGTGTTTCTGACAAAAGGGTTCCCTTTACAATAACATATCTTCCCATAGTATCATAATTTACCTCAGACATCTGAAATGGTATAGATTTATGAATCAAGATAATTACCCCTCGTGATTGACTACTATATGATGCAGAAAAAACTTGTCCATGCCATCTCTTTCTGACCCTCATTATATCTTCAGATCTTAGATGTGTTTCTTGAAGGAACACAATCTTGCACTGCAATTGTTTGAGTCGCAGCATGACCTGCTTAAGTTTTGTAATACTGTTAAGTCCCCTACAGTTCCAGGATGTTATCTTTAGATTTACTTCTCTAGACATTGTTTTATGCAATGCACCATTGTTCTCTATTCAACCCCTGCATGTCTCCAACATAAAACATAATGGGCATCTTCGTAAACTTGAAAACCCCAAAAATAAAAAGCAGCCCCTATAGGTAAAGAACCATTATACATAAAAAAAACAAACAAAAAACAAACAAACAAACAAAAAACGAATAAACTAAAACAAATTTCCCAGGTCTCCTCGACCACCCTTATACCCTAAATTTAACTTCACTATAGAAACAATCCGGGTCCTCCAACTAACTTCTTCACGAGGAACCGTTTTTGTTATATCAACACCTTGCCATCACTTCCATACTTAAGCTCTTTAGGATTTTGCACACTTTTTACACTGATATTCAATATAAAAATAAATAAATAAATAAGATAAAATGAAATAAGGGGGGGGGGGTAGAGATGAGTGAAATTATACATTTCTCCCCACATCCCTTTAAATTAAGTCTAACGAATCCGCCTTTTACCACACTCGCTCTACTACCTTTTCCCATCACATATCAGATCGGAAAGGCATTTATTTTCAATTAAAATGGAGACAATTATTAGAAAAGGGGAAATAAAGCGTTTAACATGTTTAATAATAAGTGTTTCCTGGTTAAGGGTAGGTAAACAGACATGCTGAATTAGAGACGATAAAAGTGAGTGGTCTAAAAAATGGGTGGGTCTTGTCCCACACACACACACACACAAAGTTTCCTACACCTATGTGTGAACCCTAAAGTTACAATTTCCACCATGCTAGAGATATTACATGTTACTTGATGAAATAAGTAAAATAATAATGGCCAGGTAAACTGTTGCCTTGGCAACACTGACGTCGAGGTCCTGTCACCTGGTCCTCTGTTTGGGGTTTCATGACAGAATGTATTTAACCATACAAATATAGTTAGACATCACATTCAAGCTTATTTTTTTTATTTATTCCTGAACTTTTTCACCTGCATTTGTTTGAAAGGTATGTTTAAGCTGCGTCCTCTACTGTACAAGTGTGAATTAGCAATTCCTTTTGCACTTTTGGTGTGGGCCTTTACATATGCCAGAAATAGAGTTTTTCTTATTAAAAAACAAACAAACAAACCCAGCCCAGATGAGAAATAGTAATGTAAAAGTAACAGAACACATTACTGTCCATTAAAAGTAAATATAATTTTTTTTAGGGAGTAAAGCCATATTAATTATAAATATAAAACGATGCTAGTAAGAAGCCCGTGTGATCCAAGTTGACTGTGTGTGATTTGCAGTTTAAAAAAAAAGTTAATTAAAAAAAAGTTGAAGGAGAGAACGTTTGCTTGCATCTTTCCTCTTTAATTACCTTTGCCCTGTATTCTGCAGGTGCGTTTACATGGATCACTGCAATTGGTTTAAAAGTCCAATCCGAAGGAAAATGCTACATATAAACACCTCAAGTGGAATAAAAATGCCCAAACCGAATGAAATTGTAATCGGTTTGAGAGAGGTGAGATAAACCTTTTCATGAACTGATCAAACGAAAAATTCCACCATGTAAACGACCTGACTGTTTACTGATCCGATTACGGTAATGTAGTCCTTCTGTGACGTGATATACAGCGCGCGCCTCCACAACTGAAGAGTAGTAGTGGGGAGTTCGGATTATTTTACTGACTCTTTACTCAATTCTGATTACTGTATCTTTAAATCTCGTTAAGCAAAATGAACAAATCTTTTTTCAAGTCATTTCGTACATCATAAAGCTAATTAAAATGTTGCATGTTAAATTTTCCAACACAGTTTATGAGGCGCCACGTAGGATTTAAATCAAACTTCGCTTATCAATACATACATAACACACGTGCATATACACCTATGCATTAAAGCAGACTTTATTTCATCTATTGGGACTCATTCTCAGCTCAGCCTCATGGCCCTAACTGAGACCTGGATCAAACCAGAGGACACTGCCACTCCTGCAGCCCTCTCAACCAATTATACTTTTTCACACACTCCTCGGCCTATTGGGAGGGGTGGGGGTACTGGTTTGCTTATCTCAAATGATTGGAAATTTGATCCATTACCGTCTCTACCGGCCAATTCATTTGAATCGCACTCAATCACTATTACTCACCCTGTTAAAATCCATGTGGTAGTGGTCTATCGTCCTCCAGGTCACCTCGGTAATTTTGTGGAGGAGTTGGATGTGTTACTTTCTAGCCTGAGGATGGCACTCCACTGATTCTGCTTGGTGACTTCAACATCCATCTTGATAAACACCTAGCTGCAGACTTCAGCACTCTACTGACTTCATTTGACCTTAAGTTAGTATCTACTACGGCTACTCACAGATCAGGTAACCAATTAGACCTCGTCTACACACGCAACTGCTCCACGGACAACACTTTAGTTACTCCATTACACACCTCAGACCACTTTCTCATCACTCTTAACCTCATACTGACTCCTGATACAACACGTACTCCTACACAGATTACCTTTCGGCAAGGGCGTAGCACCAAATTTTGGGCCCTGGGTACAAACCATCTTGCTGGGCCCCCGTACCATGTATGTGTATGTACAGAAAACTGACTTCTAAGGCCCCCCCCCTGCCTCGGGCCCTGGTTACTCAGTACCCTTTATCCCCCCAGTCCAACGCCCCTGCCTTTCGGCGTAATCTACGCTCACTCTCTCCCTCTCGCCTATCCACTATGGTTTCATCTTCACTCCCTCCACCTGCTCAGTTCTCAGCACTGGACACTAACAGTGCTACTGACACTCTTTGCTCCACTCTAACATCCTCCTTAGACAGTTTTTGCCCCCTTTCATCCAGACCAGCCCGCCCCACCCCATCTGCCCCCTGGCTGTCTGATGTTCTCCGTGAACATCGCTCTGGACTCAGGGCGGCAGAGAGGAAATGGCAGAAATCTAAAAACAATACTGACCTTGCCTTTTATCAGTCTCTTCTCTCTTCTTTCTCTACAAATGTCTCCACTGCTAAAACAACATACTACCACAACAAAATCAACAATTGCTCTGACTCTCGCCAACTCTTTAAAACATTCTCCTCTCTCCTTTGTCCTCCTCCTCCCCCTCCTTCATCAACTCTTACAGCTGATGACTTTGCATCATTTTTCACAAACAAAACATCCCTCATTAGCAAACAGTTCTCCTCATCACAAACTGACACGCACATCTCAACAACTAACATGAACACGCTTCCATCCTTCTCTCCACTCTCTGAGGCAGATATTTCTTAACTCATCCTTTCCAATCACCCTACTACCTGTCCACTTGATCCTATACCCTCTCCTATCCTTCAGGCCATTTCTTCTTCAATCACTCCTGCACTCACTCACATTGTCAACACTTCTCTTCACACGGGAACCTTTCCCACAGCATTTAAGCAGGCTCGGGTAACCCCACTGCTTAAGAAACCCTCTCTGAATCCAGCACTTTTAGAAAACTACCGACCGGTCTCCCCTCTGCCTTTCATTGCATAGACCCTTGAGCGAGTTGTGTTCAATCAACTCTCTATGTTTCTTGAACGGGACAACCTCCTAGACAACAACCAATCCGGCTTCAAAAGCAGCCATTCGACCGAGACTGCCTTGCTCTCGGTAACTGATGCACTGAGACTGGCAAAAGCAGCTTCCAAATCCTCAGTGCTCATTCTGCTGGATCTGTCTGCTGCTTTTGACACAGTTAACCACCAGATCCTCCTGTCAACACTTAAGAAGACGGGGATCTCAGGAACTGCTCTCCAGTGGTTCAGGTCTTACCTCTCTGGTAGGTCCTACAGGGTGTCATGGAGAGGTAAAGTGTCTAAGTCACATCATCTAGCTACTGGGGTTCTCAAGGGGTTAGTCCTTGGACGCCTTCTCTTCTCCATCTACATGTCATCATTAGGTTCTGTCATTCAGAAACACGGCTTCTCCTATCACTGCTATGCTGATGACACTCAACTCTACTTCTCATTTCAACCAGATGATCCTACAGTCAGTGTTCGTATCGCTGCCTGTCTGACAGACATTTCTGACTGGATGAAGGAGCATCACCTTAAACTCAATCTTGCAAAGACAGAATTACTTGTTGTCTCAACCAACCCAGCACTTCACCAAAATTTCTCCATTCAGCTTGGTTCATCGACCATAACTCCATCAAGGACAGCAAGAAACCTTGGAGTTGTGATTGATGACCAGTTAAACTTCACTGACCACATTACTGCAACAGCCCGGTCCTGCAGATTTGCTTTATACAACATTAGAAAGATTAGACCCTTCCTATCAGAACAGGCTGCACAACTCCTGGTTCAAGCTCTTGTTCTCTCCAGACTGGATTATTGCAATGCTCTTCTGGCTGGGCTTCCAGCATGCACTATCAAACCCTTGCAGCTGATCCAGAATGCAGCGGCGAGAGTGGTCTTTAATGAGCCGAAGAGAACGCATGTTACGCCTCTCTTCATCAAACTGCACTGGTTGCCAATGGCTGCTCGCATCAAATTCAAGGCACTAGTTATCGCCTACAAAACAACCACTGGCTCTGCACCAATATACCTAAACTCACTTGTTCAGACTTACACACCCTCCAGAAGCTTGCGTTCTGCGAGCGAGCGGCGCCTCGTGGTTCCATCCCAAAGAGGCATGAAATCGCTCTCACGGACATTTTCCTGGACCGTTCCCACCTGGTGGAATGACCTGCCGATCTTAATTCGTGCTGCCGAGTCTGTAGCCATTTTTAAAAAACATCTTAAGACACATCTTTCCCATTTGCACTTGACCAATACAGAATAGCACTTACTGATCACCACAGCAACGACCAAAAAGCACACACTCCTGGATCATATCTACGTCTCTCATCCGGATTTGTGCCTTCAGGCGGGTATGTTACATAGTTATCATAACTATCAGAATCCAGTGTTCTGTATTTTGCGTACGTGAGTTTTTGTTGTAGATGGCTATTGCTGCGCGTTTAGCTAGAATGCCATACAAAACCAACCCATTGGGCCACTGAATCTGCATTAACGACTACAGCTGGGGCAACAGCCTTAGTCCTAATGGGTTGTTATCATAGCTATCAAAATCCAGTGTTCGGCATTTCGCGTACGGGAGTTTTTGTTGTAGATGTCTAAAAAAAAAAAAAAATTGTTGTGTATTGTGCTAATTAATTGAGATTTCTTACAGCTCTTACAGGTTGTTGGCCTTGTCTGTTTCGTTGCTTCTATTACTCTCCCCTTTTCTGTAAGTCGCTTTGGATAAAAGCGTCTGCTAAATGATTAAATGTAAATGTAAATTACTCGCATATACATGTCTACTATTGGATGTTCAAAATACATATATGAAATACACGTGCACACTAATATGAAATCCATACCAATACATATAATGTTAGTAATGAATGCATACACACTAGTGAATAACTTGCATATGCGTATAAACTTGACACACGCATAGACCTATAAATACTCGCATATACATATAAACTTCCATGCATATACACCTATAAATACTCACATATACATATAAACTTCCATGCATATACACCTATAAATACTCACATATACATATAAACTTCCATGCATATACACCTATAAATACTCACATATACATATAAACTTCCATGCATATACACCTATAAATACTCTTATATACATATAAACTTCCATGCATATACACCTATAAATACTCGCATATACATATAAACTTCCATGCATATACACCTATAAACACTCGCACATACATATACACTCACTGCATGCAGACACACCTATACTCACTCGCACAACCATAAAACACTCGCGCACACATACAAAATAAAATGTGGATGCATGCTTTAGTTCGATCTCAAAATGGGCGGGCACAAAACGCCCCTTTCCTCTGATTGGTCTACCAAAGATCAAGCCGCGCCTTTCTTATCTCCAGAACTCCGCTCCGCGCAACAGAATATATCAAATTCTGTTGCGCGGAGCGGAGTTCTGGAGATAAGAAAGGCGCGGCTTGATCTTTGGTTGACCAATCAGCAGAAAGGAGCGTTTTGTTCCCGCCCATGCTGAGATCGAATATTCAAGCTGTTTATCCATTTTATTTTTTTCCCCCCATTTGGCGGATTAGAACAGAGTGTGATTAAAACAAAAATAAAAATATGAGGGGGAAAAACGACTCGAGGTTTGTTTATTTATTCTCATAGGGAGGGTCGAATATATGATAAATGAATGCTTTCTTAGTTTTTCCGTTTAGAAGACAAAAAGGAAAAAAAAACAAATTATCCGAAGGTACACGGACCGCCAAGTAAGCACATTTCGCAAAATTCTATTGCTTCAGTTGTAGCACGATCCCTCTCCATGATTGCAAAGTTGTAAATGAGGTAAATATAGGCAGGTTACTTCCGTGTACACACAAATGACTTCCTTTTACACTGAAATGACTTCCTTTTACACTGAAATGACTTCCTTTTACACTGAAATGCCTTCCGTTTGCACTGAAAAGTGGCGCCTCATAACAGTTTTTTTTATTTTATTCCAAAAGTACTAATTACGTTAATGGCCAAACTTTGAGAAAGAAATTAATGAATTGCTTAGCTTGCTTCAGGCTATATGCAGCCTGTTAGTTCACCTTACCTGCCTATCCAAATTGTTCTTTCTTTTGTCACTTCACATTTAATCACGTCTGTTCCCTGAAAAGATTAGTTTACCTCTCGTGACTTCTGGTTTGAGCTGTTAGTTCTGTCGTCATGTCTGATCTGGGCCGTGTCAGAATTGATTAGTTCACGAAGACAGAGTCTTCGAGTCATTCGTTCATCAAGTCCCAGCCCCATAGACAAGGCAGTCACCGGAAACAGAAAAGATTAGTTCATCTTTCGAGTCTTCGAGTCCGAGTCACATAATTATGTGTTTATGCGTCAGTTTCACACGTTTTGGCCCTGTTGGCCTTCCATACAGAACTGCTCTTTGTAACGTCACGGACACAACATCCATATATATTTTTTTTAAGTCTATGGTTAAATTACATATTTCCTGGCAAAGGTGTGTTACTGATTGAATGGCATTTTCTTTACCTGATCTGCTCCTCCTCTCCCTCTGAGTCTGCTGACTTTTCTACCCTGCTTCTCTATACCTCAAATCTGTTATACAAAAAAACATGTTAAAGGGTTACTTCACCGCTTTTTCATATTAAACTATGTTATTCCCTTAACTAAAACGAGTTGATACATACCTCTCTCGTCTCAGTGCGTGCACTTAATCTCTCTGACTCGCGGTGACGATCTGATAGCATTTAGCTTAGCCCACTAAGCCCAGTTCATTCACTATGGAACCAAACAGAGATCAAGTTAGAAGTACCAAACACCTCCACGTTTTCCCTATTTAAATACAGTTACACCAATAGTTGAACGATCAAGTATGGTGACAAAATAAAACGTGGTACTTCTCTAATCGGATTAAAAAGGAGAACTATAATGTATGACGGATTAGCACTTCTGAGAGTACTTCGGCTCGGCGCAGTAAAAAGTCCCGGCCGAAACATCTTTCCTCACACCTCCCCCTCACTCTCTCATTTCTGTCAATAGGGAGATGTGAGGGAAGATGTTTCGGCCGGGGCTTTTTACTGCGCCGAGCCGAAGTACTCTCAGAAGTGCTATTCCGCCATACATTATAGTTCTCCTTTTTTAATCCGATTAGAAACGCGCCACGTTTTATTTTGTCACCATACTTGATCGTTCAACTATTCGTGTAACTGTATTTAAATAGGGGAAACGTGGAGGTGTTTGGTACTTCTAACTTGATCTCTGTTTGGTTCCATAGTGAATGAACTGGGCTTAGTGGGCTAAGCTAAATGCTATCAGATCGTCACCGCGCATCAGAGAGATTAAGTGCACGCACTGAGACGAGAAAGGTATGTATCAACTCGTTTAAGTTAAGGGAATAACATAGTTTAATATGAAAAGGCAGTGAAGTATCCCTTTAAGAGATTATACACCTCATAACGTTATGAAATTTGTGTATAATCATTCATAAATATCATAAACAGACGGCTGCGTTGGTAACTTGTTAACGTTATACTGGTAGTTATAGCTAAATACAATGCAACGGATTAGCTATAGCTAAAATATTTGTGGTGTGTACTTAGCTATTACACAATATCATCATACCTCATTCTCAGTACATGCTTTATTTTTATTTTATTTTATTGCATCCCTCTTTGAGCAGCAGTTAAATATAGTCCGCTGTGCAATTCCCTTCATTTTCGGCGCTAAGGTTACCCGCGTGTTCTCCCATTAACGTTAAACCATTTAAACACCACTCGCGTTGTCTGAAAGTGCGACTTATTGGTTGGGCGTTACCAATCGGTTCAATGAAGGGGGATTGTCGGATTTTTTGTCTGATTTATTATGACAAACTCATTTTTGATTAGGAACAATAGTATTGTTACAAAATAAATTAATACTACATATTTTTGATTTGATCTACTGTGATTGTCCTGTTGAAATATTGGTGGTGGTGGTGGGGGGGCACCTCAATAAACTAGTGGGCAGTATAGATAGCTACTATATGCTACAACAGTAAATTGTACAGTAGTATGGAAGTAAACTGTTCTAATCTGAATGTAGCTGTGGAGACTAAGTAAAGAAAAATATGAGCCAATATAAGTCAGTGTGTGAAGTGAAGGAGAACGATTTATTAATTTAACAACAAAATACCATGAATGGATGGATGATTAAAAATACAAATACTTTTTCAATGCAATCATTTATTAAACGACAGATAAAGTTGACTGTAATTCTGTCTTTAATTTGTTTCACATGAATTCAGTTTAGATGTTAATAATAGGGATAATCTATTCCCTCGAGAGTTTGAAAGCCTCTTGCACTTTTCCAGTCTTTGATAAGAGGTTCACAGAGGTCATGGAAGTGGTTTACTTACAACACCAGGCCTATTAAAAACAGAAATACAACTTTTAACACAAGCAAACACAAATTTTTACATTGCATGAGTTATTATTGTAATGAGGTTATATAAAATCATAAAAATATTTCAAAATAATGTATCCACATTTATTTTCAGTTTGATGATTAGGCATGATTAATACAGCAGCATGAAGTTAGTTTTACCGCTGCAGCACCCCCACTGGCCAGATGCTGTCTTGCAGCAGAACTTCTCAGCTGGGCAGTAGACATTTCCTTCACAATGAACTGTCTCAGTCTCAGTCTTGGTCTGACTTTCAAGAGTCTGTTCATTTCCATTCACAGGAATCATGTCAGTAAACACATAACCAGAAGTTCACCTGCTAGAAAAATCCCTAAATGGACCATTTACATTTGTACAGCTCAAATGTATAGCCTAGTATAGTATTATATAATGAACTAAAGCAAATTTCTGCTTTTAAGCCACCCAGAAATCATTGCCCGATTGTTTATTTTAACAAATTGAGGGATAATCTCAAATTATTATTTATGATAATTGAGAAAAAATAATTTGTTTAAACCCTGAAAATAACTTTAATTGTTCCAAAAGTCATTTTTTTAATATCATATATATTTATTTTATATCATATCATATTCCCTTTTTTAATGTTTGCAGCAAATAATGATTAGAAGTCATATGACATTGTCTGTAAAGATGATCAAGGTCATTGTCAGGTCATTGATACATGATAGGTTGGTTTGCTACTAAAGTCATATACAGAATACTGACATACCTGAGTTTTCTGGATAGCTTTGGAGGCCAGTTGAGGAGAAGATGGCAGTATCAACCATTCACTCACACAACGGGTCGATGTGGAATCACAGAGAGAACTAGCCGGACAGCAATGAAGTCCGTCTCTGCAGCAATGACCCTTAAGTAGTGGGCAGAAAAAATAGAAAATAACATTACAATTTATATGAATAAAGTTAAAAAAATTAGCAGTTTCATTCACTTACATTTGTGTATGGACAGCAGGCCCACACTCCATAAGGACTCAGACAGCACGTTGTTCCATCAGGACACACAGTAGAAGCATCGCAGTACACCACTAAGACAGAGGCACTATCAGACTCTACTGGACCTGAGAGATCCATCAGTGTCTCATCTGCAGCTACAAGAGCTGCCATGAGCAACATCAACACTGGAACCATCTGAAAATATGACATCAACATTTTATGTGAAATAATATGTTACTGAATAAAAAATAAAACAAAACAAATTATTGAAAAAAAATGTTTTAGAACAGTTACCTTGTCCATAGGCTGGGTCTCTTCTTTGTGGATGGTGTTTTCTGCTGTCTGAGCTGTCCTGTGATGTTCTGTTGTATCTCTATATATGTATACACACGGCTCCTCCCACTGGAAAAAAAAGTATAATTTAAATTCCTCCCTCCATTTGTTAAACAATGGCCCTGTCACGGGATCTATCAGAAATCATTCTAATATGCTGATTTTAGTCCTAATCTCAACCCGATAGAACACCTTTGGGATGAAGAGCGGAGTCTGCAAGCCAGGCCTTCTCGTCCAACATCAGTGCCTGACCTCCCAAATGAGCTTCTAGAAGAATGGTCAAAAATTCTCATAAACAAACTCCTAAACCTTGTGGAAAGCCTGCCCAGAGAAGTGGAAGCTGTTAAAGCTGCAAAGGGTGGGCCAGCTCCATATTAAACCCTACAGATTAACAATGGGATGTCACTGAAGTTCATGTGCATGTAAAGGCAGGAGTCCCAAAACGTTTTGCACTATAGTGTATTTGAAGTGGCCAAATACCAAAATGAAACATATATTTATACATATACATACCATAATTTCCACTGAAAAGAGTACCAGTTGCCTAATAAACGTTAAGACAATATTAGATTTTTCTCTGTGATTTACTACCTATACTGCATACTGTTAGCCTGACAAGCCAGACCCACATTAAGATTAGGTTTGCTGCCGTTAGGGTGCGTCTAGATTTCTAGGCTAGCATACTGTTGCCCTGGGGCAACAAAATAAAATCTTTTTTATTTTTATTCTGTTATCTTAAATATTCTAGAAAATAAGATTAAATATTGCAAAAACATAATTCATGCATTATAGTGTTATATTAAAAATTAAATGTGTCATGAAACTTTTTTTTAATGTTTGATAACAGGTCAGGTGTTTATGTCAAGACCACAAGAAAACAACTTCTGTTATGTTGCGATCACAAGAAAACAAACTTTTCATGATGTGGACATCACAAGACGATGTGATAATCACTTTTTCAAAGTCAAACGAAACAACAATTAATTGTCTCATGACTTATGCCGTTTTCTCTTAAGTTTGACTCATACAAAAGCAGAAGTGCCTTTAATGTAGGCTACTGATCTGTCATTGGACACTGAATCTCACTGCTGTGAATTGTTATAGTTTGCAAAATAATGGAAGATGCTGAGCAATTTTTTTAAACTAGATTTTAGTAAACCCATTTCACATCCCATTTTGTAACCCATTTCGGAATAAAAGAGGAACTTTATTTCCGAACAAAATCGTATATCTTTTACAATGCTGGTTTCGACACAATACAGTGCAGTTTATTTAAATCCCAGTGTTTTAGAGTTGGCTTGACTTGATTAACGAAACATGAACTTGAATATGAACATTAACATGATAATAATAATAGGCCTACATTTTATTTGTAACGCACTTTATATTAAACAAAATGTCAGTGCTACAGATTTAAAACAATCAACAACAACAACAAAATATATAAATAAAACAAAAATGAAGAAGTAACAAATCAATCAAAAGCTCTGCTAAAAAGGTGGGTTAAGACCACGTTTAAAAGCATCTACAGTCTGTGGGGTCCGCAGGTGGTCAGGGAGAGCATTCCACAGACTGGGGCTGCTGAGCAGAAGGCCCAATCTCCCATAGTAGCCTACGGAGTTTGGTTGTGGGAGTTTTAAGAAGATATAGTGAAACCGAGCGGTTAAGTGTGGACGTTTGTGTGGTGAGGAGTTCCTTGAGACAGGTGGGTGCGTCACCATGGATGCACTGGTGGGTAAGAGAGATCTTCGATCCTGAGCGACACAGGAAGCCAGTGGAGTGATTTGAGAATGGGGGTGATGTGGTCATATTTGCGCACCCTCATGAGGATCCTAGCAGTGCTGTTCTGAATACACTGCAGCTTCTGGAGATTTTTGCAAGGGATGCCGATAAGGAGCGCATTGCAGTAGTCCAGCCTGGAGGAGACGAAGGCATGGACAAGCTTCTCCACATCTGCCAGAGTTAGTACAGGACGAAGGGTGCGCCTAAAATTTTTCCTAGGTCGCACCAGTGCACCTAACGTCCTTGCGTCTGCTCAGCTCAGCTGCCTCCACGAACGAAGCGTTTTTTCTCCTTTGACAGAACTCATACACTCATGGTTGGATCATGTCGTGGTCTAAACCAATCAGAGACATAGATGGGGCGTGTTTGTGAGCCAATTTTACTCTGTGTGTGTGTGTGTGTGTGTGTGTGTGTGTGTGTGTGTGTGTGTGTGTGTGTGCGTGTAAGATAAAGAGAGAGTGCGTGTGTGTGTGAGAGAGAGAGATCACGTGTGTGTGTGTAAGAGCGAAAGCATGTGTGTGTGTGTGTGTGTGTGTGTGAGAGAGAGAGCGCGAGCCTAAACTTCTTCGTTGTCATGATAACCGCCTGTCAGCAGAGTCAGTGTCAGCTCAGGCGGCGCGAGAATCAACATCTAGGAATAGATGTTTTAAGCAGAGGTGGAAAGAGTAACAAAATATTCTACTCAAGTAAAAGTACTGTTACTTCAATGAAATTTTACTTAAGTACAAGTAAAATTACTGGTATAAAAATGTACTCAAGTAAAAGTAAAAAGTAGCTCATTTAAAATGTACTCAGAGTAAAAGTTACTTAGTTACTTTTTTAACAGTGGGGGTGGGGGACTCTCCCCTGTAGGGTTGTGATAGAATGAGATTTTCACGATATGACAACTATCTCAGACAACATCATCATGGTATTAAACAATTATTTAATAAATAAACTGTACCTATTATTAAATTATGGTTATCATCACTAGTTAAAATGATGTTAAATGAAAGATGATTGGTCTTTTTTTTTTTTTTTTTTTTTGGTTGAGCAAATGCTTTATTATAAAAAACTTAAAACCATTTGTTTGTTTTGTTTATTAAAATTCCAATAAAATATGTCTAATAAACTTAATTCAATAAATGATTATGAATTAGATTAACTTATTTTTATCATTAATTCATTAAAATGTTTAAAAATAATAGTCCTGTATGTAGTCGGAGCAGCTCATTCACAGAGACAGAACAAGCAGATAATATTTTCATATAGTTTTGTCCTTTAATATTGACAGACCATGTCGTGATTTAATTTATTCTAGGCCTACAGCTCTACTTTTGAGTTATTCGTTCATCCATCAGTTTGCATGGATTACGTGAATTCTACGTTAATGTAAAGTTAATGTTCATGACTGGATTCCGGGATTCCCTCTGCGTCACAGAAATCATTCGGCCTAAGTAATAAACATACCTTTATCTGCACAGAGGGATGTGTTCCCGAACATGTTCTATGTGTTTCTTCATTTGCATCCACATTTTGTGCAAATTTGATATCCTCCAGAACACCACGTTATTTTTCAAATAACCAAAGTCCAAAAGTATTTACATACTAGCAAGTGCTCACGATGGCGTTTTGCTTTCACCTGGATCTGCGTCACTGACATCTGTCTTGTTCGTCCCTGATATTTGTGCGCTTGTTCTCTCCCGCCCCCTCTCGATATAGTCGTTTCCTGATCGCGTTTTTCCTCCCTTTTGCATTAATGATTTATTTACTCAGTAACGGATGTAATTTAAAATGTAGCGAAGTACAATACTTCAATCAAAATGTACTTAAGAAAAAGTAAAATTACAGATTTTTTTAAAAAAGACTTAAAAAAGTAGAAGTAGGCCTACACAGAAAAACTACTAAATTACAGTAAAGCGAGTAAATGTAATTCGTTACTTTCCACCTCTGGTTTTAAGCTAATTAAAAACAAAGTCTAACGTTACCATTAAAGTAAAAGAGCCCTATACTCACATCGTCAAGCAAACCACCAAAACAAAATCGTCGTGTGTAGGCTACTCTTGAGTTTTGACGTTTGCTGTTTGTAATATTCCTTTGAAGACTGGATCAGAGACTGGCAGATCTCGCTGCAACATTTCCCTCAGCTACGGTAACGCTTAAGGTTAACCCAGTCGGCGTCACTACGGTGATTGTGCATTGCTACATTATATTCCAAATATAATCTCTTTGCGAACGATATTTGCTGATATATCTAATGTCCTAACTGAAACGCTTAGTTGTTAATTTGTTGTGCCTGCTGCAATGTTACGTTCTGGCTCTTCGAAAAAACTTTCCTGTGGAGCTATAATATAGCAGGCAGAGGAAATAAAAAAATCTGTATTTTTATTTATTTTGAGTTATTTCATTTTTTTATTAATTTATAATGCTTTGTTAAAACTGTAGTTTTAAAATAGTAGGCTGATGTTCAAAGCATTGTTTTCCTTGATTTTAATTCCTGTGTTACAGCATATATTATGTTGTCATTTACAAAATATATATTAATTTATATGGAACGTGATAAAAAGGTGACCTTGAAATTGGTATTATGCAAGCCGGGGAAATTTTTGGGTGCACTTAAATATTGGGCAACCAAGGCAAAAAGTTAGTCTGGAGCATGGTCTGGAGGCCTGCTTACACAGACCCTTACACAGGTATCCTTCCAATTTTCCTGTAAAGCTCAACACACATTGAATCAAAGTGATTTAATGGCTGCATCTTGAGGTTGATTGTGGTACAAACAGACTGATAAATGGCCATAAGCAAGGTAAATGTTCTTATTCTTACAGTAATTCAATTTATCAATGAATTTAGACCGTCACATTATCAGTAATATCGCATGTTAAAACAGATTAAAATAGTTCCAAAAACGGCAAAAGCTCTTTATGTACCTATTCCAAAAATATATAGATGTAAAAATGTTAAACTGATCAACTTGTTGAAGTGATGGAGAAAAATAATGGAGCTTTAAAACTAAAATGTTTATTATTTATTATTAATCATTTAATATTTCAGTATCATAAATGATTAATTACGCTTATTATTGATAAGTTTATGTTCAGGTTACCTTGGGTCTTTGTGTATTGTAGGCTACATAATTTTTTTACATTTGTTTGAACAGGCAAGATTATGAGGTCTTGTAAAAACCATGGTCATGACGGCCATGCCAAAACTTGGGTACACAATGAAGTTTTAAGAGTGCAGCAGAAATATTCGCAAATCTGTCACAGACTCATTCTGATTCTAATTTTGTTCAAGTTCAAATTCAAGAGTTTTATTTGTCACATACACATACATCAAGTAAAAGAAATAAGAGATGTGGAATAAAATAAGTGAGATAAGTAAACTGGAGACTATAAAAATAAATACGTGGATAACAGAAGTGCAGGAGTGTAATGTGCAAACAGCATTATAATGAGTAGTTACATGGAACACAAGAATAAAGTGCAGTGCAATATCAGTATGTGAGTTTGTTAATACTGAGTGAGGTGAAGTCACATGTTGTTAAGTGACAGCGTTCAGGAGTCTGATGGCCTGTGGGAAGAAACTCCTCCTGAGTCTCTCAGTTTTGGCCATCAGGCTACGGAAGCGCTTACCAGAAGGCAGCCGGGTGAAGTGGGGGTTGGCCGGTTGATTAATGTCCTTGATGATTTTTGTAGCTCTGCCTCTGCATCGTTTGATGTAGATGTCCTACAGAGACGGGAGAGCTGACCCTGAGATGCGCTCGGACAAGCGCACCACTCTTTGCAGGGCTTTGCAGTCGTGACTGGTGCTGTTACCATACCACGCTGTGATGCACTGAGTCAGTAAACTTTCTATTGCCCCTGAATAGAAAGTTTTCAGGATAGCTGGTGAGACCCGGAATTTCCTCAGCTGGCGCAGATGGTACAGTCTTTGCCTGGCCTTTTTCACCTGAGACTGGATATGTGCAGTCCAGGTCAGGTCCTCGGAGATGTTCACACCCAGGTATTTGAAGCTGCTCACTCTCTCTACTGGTGTCCCGCTGATCATGAGAGGGGAATATGACCGTTGCTGTCTCTTCCTGAAGTCCACAATCAGTTCTTTGGTCTTGTTCACATTCAGAAGGAGACAGTTGTCTTGGCACCATGATGTCAGTTGCTCCACCTCATCCAAGTATGCGGTCTCATTGTTGTCGGAAATGAGGCCCAGGACAACAGTATCATCCGCAAACTTGATGACAGAGGTGGAGCTGTGTGTGGACAAACAGTCATGCGTATAGAGAGAGTAGAGCAGGGGACTGAGGACACAGCCCTGTGGAGCTCCCACACTCACCGTGATGGAGGTGGAGGTGAACTGTCCTACTCTCACCACCTGAGGTCTGCCAGTGAGGAAATTTTCAATCCAGTGACAGAGAGAAGAGTTCAGTCCGAGATCCAGGAGTTTGTTAGTTAGCTTAATGGGAACTATGGTGTTAAAGGCTGAACTATAGTCAATAAATAGCAGTCTTACATAGTTCCCATTCTTGCTGTCGATGTGTGTGAGGGAGGAGTGGAGGACGTGAGAGATGGCATCTTCAGTCGATCTATTGGGACGATAGGCGAACTGAAAAGGGTCCAAGGTGTCAGGGATGGAGGAGCAAATTTTGTTTTTGATGAGTCTCTCAAAGACCTTCATGACTAAAGACGTGAGAGCAACTGGGCGATAGTCATTTAGGCAAGAGGGTTTACTGTTCTTAGGGACAGGGATGATGGTGGATTTTTTGAATGAGGTTGGGACCACAGATGTAGCAAGGGACTCATTGAAGATGGATGTGAGGAGTCCAGCGAGCTGATCAGCACAGGACCGCAGGACACGACCTGAAACGCCATCCGGACCAGCAGCTTTCCTAACATCCACACGTTTGAGTGTCCTACGAACTTCATCCTCCGAGACAGAGATCACGTGATTGTTGCAGCTCTGAGTTATTCTGTCTGACGCGTCACTCGGCGGTGTCGCGCTGCCGCGATTGCCATCAAAGCGAGCATAGAAAGAGTTTAACTCGTTCACAAGCAATGGATCAGCTCTCACTTCTGTAGAGGATTTCGTTCCAAAAGCACAGATGGTCCTCAGTCCCTGCCACATCCGCCGGGAGTCGTTGAGTTGGAAATAAGACTCCACGCGATCCCTATAACGGAGCTTTGCGGCTTTAACGGCGCGTCGGAGAGCATAACAGGATGATTTATAATCCCTCATATTCCCTGTTAGTAGACCGGCGTTGTATGCGGCAGTGCGGGCGTTCACTGCAGCGCGGATTGAACTGTCCACCCACGGTTTCTGATTAGAGAAGGACGTTATAGTTATTGTTTGTGTGGCTTGCTCTGTCAGTGTGTTGATGAAGCAGAGCGCCACATCAGTGAACTCGTTGACGTCCGATGAACTCGCCCGGAACATGTCCCAGTCAACGTCGTCAAGAGCTGCCTGTAGCGTGATCTCTGAATGAGGCGACCAGCGTTTAACTTCCCGCCTCACCGGGGGTTCCTGGACGAGCCTTTGTTTGTACTCAGGTGTAAGGAAAATGGCGGCATGGTCCGATTTACCAAAGGCTGGTAGTGAACGAGCCTTGTAGGCATTCTTAAACAGAGAATAGCAGTGATCCAGTGTGTTTGCTCTTCGTGTGGGACAGGAGACATGTTGGTGAAAGTTAGGCAATACTTTCTTAAGGTTGGCTTTGTTAAAATCACCCGCAACGACGAAAGCCGCATCGGGGTGGCTGTTTGTGGAGCTGCTGATGGCATCATGGAGGCCAGATAAAGCCAGTCCCGTGTCTGCCTGTGGTGGAATATAAACCACAGTGGCGACGACCGAAGAAAACTCCCTAGGCAGATAGAATGGGCGACAAATGATTGATAAATGTTCCAGGTGAGGCGAGCAGGATCGCGAAAGGATGGAGATGTTTCTGGGATCGCACCATTTCTTGTTGATCATGAAACACACTCCGCCGCCTTTGGTTTTACCGGCCTCGGCTGTTCTGTCCATCCGGAAAACAGAGAAGTTCTCAGACGGCGTCACAGCTGTGTCCGGGACCGCGGGCGTGAGCCATGTTTCGGACAAACAATAGATGTTGCAGTCTCTCATGTCCCATTGAAAACTTATCCTGGCTCTAAGATCGTCCATCTTATTCTCCAAGGATTGGACATTTGCGAGCAGAATGCTCGGGAGAGGGGGACTGAATGCTCTCTTCCTCAGTCTGTTACGGATCCCAGCGCGTTTCCCGCAGTGTTTTTTGAATCTTCGCCTACGAGTCGGGTGGCCTTTGTTCAACTCGGCGTTCCGAAGAATCTCAGGTGGCCACAGAGGATTGATGAAAGCGTCTTGAACCAGGTCAGTGTAGCGATAACCTATATCCAAAAGTGTTTTGCTATCATAGCAGACCAAGGCTGAAGATAGATTAGTAAAAATCGAGAACAAAAGAGTGTAGAATAATAAATAAAAGCAAAGTCTCAGAGGAGCGACCTGAACGGCGACCGAACACGGCGGCGCCATCTTGGCGCCATTTTGTCTGATAAGAACTGAACATATCCGAAATGCCTTACTTTGTTTTTATTTATTTAATTTTTTTCTGGAAGAATACACTTAGTTTTTTTCTGAGTTTACAACTATTTGATGGTAGGTGCATACCTTTAACTTCACTCAAAGCATGTGTAGCTGCTTGTTATTTACACCTACAAACTTATTCTGTATATGATCACACCATTTTTCATGCAACAAGGTTTCTACAAATTAATAAACATTGTGGCATGAAAAATGGTGTGATCATATTTGTTCAGGTAAGACTAGTGGCAGAATGTCAATTTTTAGACATACGCCCGATATGTGTTACGGTGTTGCAGCACAAAGGATGAGGTTACCATGACTTCCAAAACACTCAAGAGTTTTATTTTATTTCGTGAGGCCATGGCAGGTCTGGAGTCTCGGGAGGCCATGGCGGGTCTGGAGCCTTGTAAGGCCATGGTGGGTCTGGAGCCTTGTGAGGCCATGGTGGGTCTGGAGCCTTGGGAGTCCATGGTGGGTCTGGAGCCTTGGGAGGCCATGGTGGGTCTGGAGCCTTGGGAGGCCATGGTGGGTCTGGAGCCTTGGGAGGCCATGGTGGGTGGCTGAGGTGGGCCGTTCGTGGGCGTCTTCGAAGCCGGGAGGTGGCGGCTCTGTGAAGCCGGGAGGCGCAGGTTTGGGAAGCCCAGGAGGAGGAGGCTCTGGGAAGCCGGGAGGAGGAGGGCTCTGGGAAGCCTGTAAGAGGAAGCTCTGGGAAGCCGGGAGGAGGAGGCTCTGGGAAGCCTGGAGGAGGGAGGCTCTGGGAGGCCTGGAGGGGGCTCGTGAAGGCCTGGAGGGGGCTCGTGAAGGCCTGGAGGGGGCTCGTGAAGGCCTGGAGAGGGCTCGTGAAGCAGCGGAGCAGGCTCTGGAGGCAGCGGAGCGCGCTCGTGAAGGAGTGGCGCGGGCTCTTGAGGGAGTGGCGCGGGCTCTGTCCAAAAGTCCATAAGCCAGCCCTCCTGTGCTGGCTTCCCGATGGCAGAGGCCCCCCGGGCAGAAGCGGCCGCCGCGGAGAAGCATGTGGAGGGTCCCGGAATTAGGTGAACTGGAAAGTCCTCTGGTTGGCGGGGATGGACTGGATGATCACGACCTGAACTATTCTTACCGACAGAATCAACACAGAAATCAGATTGAGAAGAAGAACATAATTAATGGTCCTTTACTGACTTATCGCAAACCTCAGGAGATAATAATTTTAAGAACAGGTCATTATCCAGTCCATCCAGGAAGCACGCATTCACCATCGGATCTTTCCAGCTCACCCGATCGAAATATTCCAGAAATTCCTTCACATACATCTCCAGCGGGCGCCCATGTTTGAACAGGAAAGATTATGAGGTCTTGTAAAAACCATGGTCATGACGGCCATGCCAAAACTAGGGTACACAATGAGGTTTTAAAGGTCCCATGGCATGAAATATTAATTTTATGAAGTTTATCAACATTAATATGAGTTCCCCTAGCCTGAATGTTGTCCCTAAGTCGCTAGAAATTTTGATCAGTATAAAACGAGATCTGGCTGTCTTTCTCTGCCTTTGAAAAAATGAGAGCTCAGACGAGCTGATCTTGAATTCTTCTGTTATGACGTCATACCAGGAAAGGTTTCCGCCCCTTCCCCTGCATTGCCCACCCAGAGAATTAGTAGAGAAAGGAGTCAGTTTATCAGTGGATGTCAGCAGCACATGTTTTACCATATG
Source organism: Pseudorasbora parva (assembly GCF_024679245.1). NCBI lineage: Eukaryota > Metazoa > Chordata > Actinopteri > Cypriniformes > Gobionidae > Pseudorasbora > Pseudorasbora parva. The sequence goes on from NC_090190.1 coordinate 6,553,142, forward strand.
GATTCAACAGCATATGGATTCAACAGCACCACCACAAACAGTGAGTAACAGTGTTCATTAATGTCTGATCTGGGATCAGTGAGTTTTGATGTGTAGCTAATCATTCAAGTTCACACAGACTTTCTTTCTAAATCGTTTAAAACTGTCAGTCCTGCAGCTGGCCGTCTTGATGCATCAGTGAATCAAGCCAGTGACTAAAAACATCAACTTCACCTCTTTACTGTTAGCAGCATGAAACAAATCTGTTATTTAAATAATTAAACTACAGAGAGCATTCAAAGAACAGTCTTTATAATGTTCGGATTGGTCAATCACACGTTTGAATGGCGCGGCTCATTATGCTCAACAGAAGCTCTTACTGTATCATGTCGATGTCGATGTCGTGTTTGTTGTTAGCTGTGGTGAAAGCATTTTGTGAGAGAAATAACATTGCAAAGTTCACTCGTGTTTATTTAGAGCTCTCAGATACAAAGAAAATAACCTCGCGCTCTCAAAAACTCGGTACAATAACACTTCCTCAGCAATCTTTCCCCAGCTCCGTTTCTCTCTCTCTCTCTCTCTCTCTCTCTCTCTCTCTTCTCTCTCTCTCTCTCTCTCTCTCTCTCTCTCTCTCTCTCTCTCTCTCTCTCTCTCTCTCTGCTCTCTCTCTCTCTCTCTCTCTCTCTCTCTCTCTCTCTCTCTCTCTCTCTCTCTCTCTCTCGACTGGCAGCGCTGCAGCTGCTCAAGCGCGCCAGACTAAACCACGCCCCCATCCACACGTTATCTCATTTCAAATGTAAAGATGTCAGCCAATCACAACAGTGGGTGGTTTCACTGAAGACTACAGCAGACACGCCTCTTGAAACAGAGCATTCTAAACAGAGGGCTAATATCAGTATAGAAAAAAAAGCCTTTTATTTCTAAATTATGACATTTTTGATGTAAAAACCATACTAACAATATAAGTACACCCCAAGACACATTATAAAACAATAAAACAACCCATGCCATGGGACCTTTAAGAGTGCAGCAGAAATATTCGCAAATCTGTCACAGACTCATTCTGATTCTTTTGTCTGATAAGAACTGAACATATCCGAAATGCCTTACTCTGTTTTTATTTATTAAAATTTTTTCTGAGTTTACAATTATTTGATGGTAGGTGCATACCTTTAACTTCACTCAAAGCATGTGTAGCTGCTTGTTATTTACACCTACAAACTTATTCTGTATATGATCACACCATTTTTTATGCAACAAGGTTTCTACAAATTAATAAACATTTTGGCATGAAAAATGGTGTGATCATATTTGTTCAGGTAAGACTAGTGGCAGAATGTCAATTTTTAGACATACGCCCGATATGTGTTACGGTGTTGCAGCACAAAGGATGAGGTTACCATGACTTCCAAAACACTCAAGAGTTTTATTCACAATAAACTTGATTTTTACACAAAACAGTCACACCACATGGGGATAACGGGTTGTATAACTGAGAGTATAACGGAGACCGGACCAGGAAGGACCGAACACAAGGGTACTAAATATACACTGAAGACAGGGCTAACGAGGGGGCCAGGTGGCGCAGATGACTAGACACAGCTGACATTACTTAACAGACGAGGGGAATGAACTGAGGCGTGAAACTGAAACAAAGGAACATGTGACTAACACAAAACCAGGAACACAGGGAAAAAACCACAACAGACAGACTACATGTGACATAACTCCCAGGGGGGGGGGGGGGAATGGGGGTGAGGCCATGGCAGGTCTGGAGTCTCGGGAGGCCATGGCGGGTCTGGAGCCTTGTAAGGCCATGGTGGGTCTGGAGCCTTGGGAGTCCATGGTGGGTCTGCAGCCTTGGGAGGCCATGGTGGGTCTGGAGCCTTGGGAGTCCATGGTGGGTCTGGAGCCTTGGGAGGCCATGGTGGGTCTGGAGCCTTGGGAGGCCATGGTGGGTGGCTGAGGTGGGCCGTTCGTGGGCGTCTTCGAAGCCGGGAGGTGGCGGCTCTGTGAAGCCGGGAGGCGCAGGTTTTGGGAAGCCAGGAGGAGGAGGCTCTGGGAAGCCGGGAGGAGGAGGCTCTGGGAAGCCTGTAAGAGGAAGCTCTGGGAAGCCGGGAGGAGGAGGCTCTGGGAAGCCTGGAGGAGGAGGCTCTGGGAAGCCTGGAGGAGGAGGCTCTGGGAAGCCTGGAGGAGGGGGCTCTGGGAAGCCGGGAGGAGGAGGCTCTGGGAGGCCTGGAGGGGGCTCGTGAAGGCCTGGAGGGGGCTCGTGAAGGCCTGGAGGGGGCTCGTGAAGGCCTGGAGAGGGCTCGTGAAGCAGCGGAGCGGGCTCTGGAGGCAGCGGAGCGAGCTCGTGAAGGAGTGGCGCGGGCTCTTGAGGGAGTGGCGCGGGCTCTGTCCAAAAGTCCATAAGCCAGCCCTCCTGTGCTGGCTTCCAGATGGCAGAGGCCCCCCGGGCAGAAGCGGCCGCCGCGGAGAAGCATGTGGAGGGTCCCGGAATTAGGTGAACTGGAAAGTCCTCTGGTTGGCGGGGATGGACTGGATGATCACGACCTGAACTATTCTTACCGACAGAATCAACACAGAAATCAGATTGAGAAGAAGAACATAATTAATGGTCCTTTAATGACTTATCGCAAACCTCAGGAGATAATAATTTTAAGAACAGGTCATTATCCAGTCCATCCAGGAAGCACGCATTCACCATCGGATCTTTCCAGCTCACCCGATCGAAATATTCCAGAAATTCCTTCACATACCTCTTCAGCGGGCGCCCATGTTTGAACAGGAAAGATTATGAGGTCTTGTAAAAACCATGGTCATGACGGCCATGCCAAAACTAGGGTACACAATGAAGTTTTAAAGGTCCCATGGCATGAAATATTAATTTTATGAAGTTTTTCAACATTAATATGAGTTCCCCTAGCCTGAATGTTGTCCCTAAGTCGCTAGAAATTTTGATCAGTATAAAACGAGATCTGGCTGTCTTTCTCTGCCTTTGAAAAAATGAGAGCTCAGACGAGCTGATCTTGAATTCTTCTGTTATGACGTCATACCAGGAAAGGTTTCCGCCCCTTCCCCTGCATTGCCCACCCAGAGAATTAGTAGAGAAAGGAGTCAGTTTATCAGTGGATGTCAGCAGCACATGTTTTACCATATGGATTCAACAGCACCACCACAAACAGTGAGTAACAGTGTTCATTAATGTCTGATCTGGGATCAGTGAGTTTTGATGTGTAGATAATCATTCAAGTACACACAGACTTTCTTTCTAAATCGTTTAAAACTGTCAGTCCTGCAGCTGGCCGTCTTGATGCATCAGTGAATCAAGCCAGTGACTAAAACCATCAACTTCACCTCTTTACTGTTAGCAGCATGAAACAAATCTGTTATTTAAATGATTAAACTACAGAGAGCATTCAAAGAACAGTCTTTATAATGTTCGGATTGGTCAATCACACGTTTGAATGGCGCGGCTCATTATGCTCAACAGAAGCTCTTACTGTATCATGTCGATGTCGATGTCGTGTTTGTTGTTAGCTGTGGTGAAAGCATTTTGTGAGAGAAATAACATTGCAAAGTTCACTCGTGTTTATTCAGAGCTCTCAGATACAAAGAAAATAACCTCGCGCTCCCAAAAACTCGGTACAATAACACTTCCTCAGCAATCTTTCCCCAGCTCCGTTTCTCTCTCTCTCTCTCTCTCTCTCTCTCTCTCTCTCTCTCTCTCTCTCTCTCTCTCTCTCTCTCTCTCTCTCTCTCTCTCTCTCTCTCTCTCTCTCTCCTGCTCTCTCTCTCTCCTGCTCTCTCTCTCTCTCTCTCTCTCTCTCTCTCTCTCTCTCTCTCTCTCTCTCGACTGGCAGCGCTGCAGCTGCTCAAGCGCGCCAGACTAAACCACGCCCCCATCCACACGTTATCTCATTTCAAATGTAAAGATGTCAGCCAATCACAACAGTGGGTGGTTTCACTGAAGACTACAGCAGACACGCCTCTTGAAACAGAGCATTCTAAACAGAGGGCTAATATCAGTATAGAAAAAAAAGCCTTTTATTTCTAAATTATGACATTTTTGATGTAAAAACCATACTAACAATATAAGTACACCCCAAGACACATTATAAAACAATAAAACAACCCATGCCATGGGACCTTTAAGAGTGCAGCAGAAATATTCGCAAATCTGTCACAGACTCATTCTGATTCTTTTGTCTGATAAGAACTGAACATATCCGAAATGCCTTACTCTGTTTTTATTTATTTAATTTTTTTCTGGAAGAATACACTTAGTTTTTTTCTGAATTTACAACTATTTGATGGTAGGTGCATACCTTTAACTTCACTCAAAGCATGTGTAGCTGCTTGTTATTTACACCTACAAACTTATTCTGTATATGATCACACCATTTTTCATGCAACAAGGTTTCTACAAATTAATAAACATTGTGGCATGAAAAATGGTGTGATCATATTTGTTCAGGTAAGACTAGTGGCAGAATGTCAATTTTTAGACATACGCCCGATATGTGTTACGGTGTTGCAGTACAAAGGATGAGGTTACCATGACTTCCAAAACACTCAAGAGTTTTATTCACAATAAACTTGATTTTTACACAAAACAGTCACACCACATGGGGATAACGGGTTGTATAACTGAGAGTATAACGGAGACCGGACCAGGAAGGACCGAACACAAGGGTACTAAATATACACTGAAGACAGGGCTAACGAGGGGGCCAGGTGGCGCAGATGACTAGACACAGCTGACATTACTTAACAGACGAGGGGAATGAACTGAGGCGAGAAACTGAAAGAAAGGAACATGTGACTAACACAAAACCAGGAACACAGGGGAAAAACCACAACAGACAGACTAGACATGTGACATAACTCCCGGGGGGGCGGGTGAGGCCATGGTGGGTCTGGAGTCTCGGGAGGCTATGGCGGGTCTGGAGCCTTGGGAGGCCATGGTGGGTCTGGAGCCTTGGGAGCCCATGGTGGGTCTGTAGCCTTGGGAGCCCATGGTGGGTCTGGAGCCTTGTGAGCCCATGGTGGGTCTGGAGCCTTGGGAGGCCATGGTGGGTCTGGAGCCTTGAGAGGCCATGGTGGGTCTGGAGCCTTGGGAGGCCATGGTGGGTCTGGAGCCTTGTGAGCCCATGGTGGGTCTGGAGCCTTGTGAGGCCATGGTGGGTCTGGAGCCTTGGGAGGCCATGGAGGTTCTGAAGCCTTGGGAGGCCATGGCGGGTCTGAAGCCTTGGGAGCCCATTGTGGGTCTGGAGCCTTGGGAGGCCATGGAGGTTCTGGAGCCTTGGGAGGCCATGGCGGGTCTGGAGTCTTGGGAGGCCATGGGGGGTCTGGAGCCTTGGGACTGGCTGGAGGCTTGGCTCTGGCTGGGGGCTTGGCCAGAGCTGACTTCCTACCCCTCTGTTCCCCACCCACGGGCCTATAGGCCTGGAGAGGGCTCTGGAAGCAGCGGAGTGGGCTGTGGAGGCAGCGGAGCGGGCTCGTGAAGGAGTAAGCGCGGGCTCTTGAGGGAGCGGCGCGGGCGCTGTCCAAAAGTCCATAAGCCAGCCCTCCTGTGCTGGCTTTCCGATGGCAGAGGCCCCCCGGGCAGAAGCGGCCGCCGCGGAGAAGCATGTGGAGGGTCCCGGAATTAGGTGAACTGTAAAGTCCTCTGGTTGACGGGGATGGACTGGATGATCACGACCTGAACTATTCTTCGAGGTCCTGTCTTCTGTTACGGTGTTGCAGTACAAAGGATGAGGATACTAAGACTTTCAAAACACTGAGTTTTATTCACAATAAACTTGATCTTTACAGGAAACAGTCACACCACATGGGGATAACGGGTTGTATAACGGAGACCGGACCAGGAAGGACTGAACACGAGGGAACTAAATAAACACTGAAGACAGTGCTAACGAGGGGGACAGGTGGCGCAGATGACTAGACACTGCTGACATTACTTAACAGACGAGGAGACCGAACTGAGGGGACACTGATGCTGCGTCCCAATTCGCCTACTTATACTACGTCCTAAAAGTATGTACTCTTTTTGTGAAGAAAAGGTATATACTTTTGAGTGTGTAGCAGAAAAGTATGCAAGCTTCGGGACATACTACTCCGCCATCTTTAACGGACTCTGTCGCTTAATTACGTGCATCCCGTCACCGTTTGTCTGCCCTGCCAATCATCGTCACAGTTCAAATCCTCCACATTCAGTTTAATCTCCTACCGTATCTGAGAAAAATGTAGCCGCTCGTTGATCTGCCATGTGTGGGTCTTTGTGGGTCAGAGACTCTCCTCATGTGTTTGCAGTTTAAATATAATGATGCATTTAAAAGTTAATGGCCATACGTGTCATTAAAACAGTTCACAATGCTGCTGCAGGTGAAATATAATGTGGACAACACTGAATAAATATATTTTTGTCAGGTTAAATATTGATAGTTGGTCACTCAAACTTCTCTACTTAACCGTCGAACTCGCACATCCGTCATATTTGTAGTTTTTTAAAGCTTTTTATCCGCGTTTGTAGTTCTAATCGAATTCTTGTCCAACTCACAATGGGTTGTGGGCAATATCAGCCGTTAGAGTGCACATCCGTACTTCGAATTCGGACCGGAAATAGTAAACCATCCGGGAATCTTTGGAATACCCTTCAACATACTACGATTTGGGACATACTAATTCTATTTTCGAATACTATTTAGGATGGATAGTATGCGAATTGGGACGCAGGGTGAAACAAAGGAACATGTGACTAACACAAAACCAGGAACACGGGAAAAACCACAACAGACAGACTAGACATGTGACAATATGTCAATATGTCTAAGCCATACTTAGGGTAATTTATTGCATAACATTAGAGTGATCCAGTGGGAAACTGAAACCATTTACATTTTAATTTTGATCAGTTTTATGACCTTATATTGTTTGTCATTACTGCTAAATTAAGTGGTACCACCAGTATTTATAGTGCTATTTTTCAATTAATGCTTTATAACATATAAGGACTCTAGTATATCATATATTTTGTATTTATCTACTTTTTGGAAAGTAAATTACCCTAGTTCATTGAGGAAGTAGTTGACATTGACATGGAAAAAAAAAATCCTTAATAAATATTTAATGAAGTTTATATATGTTTTATGTGTTTTTTAAATATTATATATAGTGGGGGAAAATAAGTATTTGAACACACTGCTATTTTTCAAGTTCTCCCACTTTTTTTTTTGTTTTTTTGAAATTGTTGTTGTAGGTGCATGTCCACTGTGAGAGACATAATCTAAAAATGAAAAATACAGAAATCACAATGTATGATTTTTTTAAAAAATATTTCTTTGAATGATACAGCTGCAGTATTTGAACACCTGAGAAAATCGATATTAATATTTGGTACCTACTGTACCTTTGTTTGCATTTACAGAGGTCAAATGTTTCCTGTAAACCTGGTCAAATGTTTTTCACCAGGTTTGCACACACTGCAGGAGGGATTTTGGCCCACTCCTCCACACAGATCTTCTCTAGATCAGTCAGGTTTCTGGCCTGTCGCTGAGAAACAGAGAGTTTGAGCTCCCTCCAAAGATTCTGTATTGTGTTTAGGTATGGAGACTGGCTAGGCCACGCCAGAACCTTGATATGCTTCTTACAGAGCCACTCCTTGGTTATCCTGGCTGTCCTTTGGGTGATTGGCTCTATCACCCTCTCTCCTCTCCACCTTTCGCTGGTGTGTGGTGAGCGCACTGGCGCCGTTGTACTGTGGCTGCCGTCGCATCATCCGAGTAGTTGCTGCACACTGGTGGTGGTTGAGGAGAGACCCCTGACATGAGTGTGAAGCGCTTTGGGTGTACAGTAGTACATTTGAAAGCGCTATATAAATGCCTCATTCATTAATTCATTGTCATGTTGGAAGACCAAGCCTCGACCCATCTTCAATGCTCTAACTGAGGGAAGGAGGTTGTTCCCCAAAATCTTGCAATACAAGGCCCCGTTCATCCTCTCCTTAATACAGTGCAGTCACCCTGTCCCATGTACAGAAAAACACCCCAGAAGCATGATGCTACCACCCCCATGCTTCACAGTAGGGGTGGTGTTCTTGGGATGGTACTTCTCATCATTCTTCTTCCTCCAAACACGTTTAGTAAAATTATGACCAAAAAGTTCTATTGTGGTCTCATCTGACCACATGACTTTCTCCCATGTGAATCATCCAAATGGTCATTGGCAAACTTAAGACGGGCCTGGACATGTGCTGGTTTAAGGAGGGGAACCTTCCGTGCCATGCATAATTTCAAACCATGACGTCTTAGTGTATTATTACCAACAGTAACCTTGGAAACGGTGGTCCCAGCTCTTTTCAGGTCATTGACCAGCTCCTCCTGTGTAGTTCTGGGCTGATTTCTCACCTTTCTTAAGATCATCGAGACCCCACGAGGTGAGATCTTGCATGGAGTCCCAGTCCAAGGGAGATTGACAGTCATGTTTAGCTTCTTCCATTTTCTAATGATCGCTCCAACAGTGGACCTTTTTTTACCAAGCTCCTTGGCAATTTTCCAGTAGCCCTTTCTAGCCTTGTGGAGGTGTACAATTTTGTCTCTAGTGTCATTGGACAGCTTTTTGGTCTTGGCCATGTTACTAACATGTTAGTAGTTGGATTCTTACTGATTGTATGAGGTGGACAGGTGTCTTTATGCAGCTAACGAACTTAAACAGGTGCATCTAATTTAGGATAGTACATGGGGTTGGAGGTGGACATTTTAAAGACAGACTAACAGGTCTTTGAGGGTCAGAATTCTAGCTGATAGACCGGTGTTCAAATACTTGCATATGTATCATACAAATAAATAGTTTTAAAAAATCATATATTTGATTTCTGGATATTTTTTTATTTAGATTATGTCTCTCACAGTGGACATGCACCTTAAGCCGCGTTTCCACCGCAGGAACTTTACCCAGGAACCAGGAACTTTGGGGTGGTACTCGGTGTGTTCTGACCACAGGAACCAGGGTCTAAATGAAGATCCGGGTAAATATTTCCCCCTCCAAACGGCCCTGCTCGCGAGGTAGTACTTTTCTCGCGAGAGAAAAGTTCCTGTAAAAAAGTTCCTGGTACAAATTGTTCCGGGTAATTTTGGTGGAAACAATTTCAGAGCCTTCCATGATTTCTAAGTAGGAGAACTTGCAAAATAGCAGGGTGTTCAAATACTTATTTTCCTGACTGTATATATGTGTATATGTCTGCTAAATGATTAAATGTGTATACACACACACACACACACACACACACACACACACACACACACACACACACACGGTAAAAATGACCATAAATGACCAGGAACTGGTAACTTCATTGACCTTGATTCTCAATATATATATATATATATTTTTTTTTTTTCTTAAGTCACAAAAGTTCAAAATACTTGTAATAACCTACAATGATACTCCAGGGTTTAAATTTAGAATTTCCAAGTATTTCAATGAGTGCCCTATGAAGGCTATAAAGGGTTCAAATTAAACATGTCTAAAGAAACATTGACATGTCAGATTTTAAACAATGCAAATCAAATCGAAAACGAATATTCTGTTTGTGTCATAAAAGTTAATTATTACTGTGATATTTAAGCCACTAAATTCTTTTTTAGTGACACAACAGTTTTATAATTTGGGAACTAAGAAGTGATAATAGACCAGCCTATTCTAGAATAATCTTGAAATTTGCATTGAAAGGTGATGTGAAAGGGTGGCCCGTTGAGCTGTTGTTGAAATCTTGTACATTTTGAGAGAAAGTTTTACATCTTGCATAATCGTTGGATATGAACCTCTATTTAGAGGTTAGAATGGCAAAATTTCTTGGGGATGGATGGACAATATGTTGCATGATTATTCATAAATATTTATATATATTTATTCATATTAAATATTTTAATATAGTCAAGAAGCATGTATTGTCCCTTTATTGCTTGTTTTGTCCCTGTTTATATACCTTGGTTACCCAGTCCTTCATTATTAGTGTCACCCTGTTTCACCCCTCATTTTGTATAGTATGTATTTATAGCCCTGTGTTTCTGAAATTATTTTGACACCCAAGTTCCTGAGTTGGCCATGCCATGAACTTTAATCATGGTGGAAGGGAGAACGGGGTTGTTTCTTAAAGGGGTCCTTTATTATGATTTCAGTTTTTAAACTCTAGTCAGTGTGTAATGTTGCTTTTTGAGCATAAATAACATCTGCAAAGTTACGACACTCAAAGTTCAATACAAAGCGAGATATTTTCTTTTTAAGAAATCACTTTTCAAGGATGGCTGGTAGGGACAAAAACAAGCTTCTTCCCGGGTTGATGACATCATCAACCCTAACATTCACATAAAGGCCATGTTTGGGTGCATTAGAGGAGACGAAAAGAACCCATTTGGGAGTTTGCTCAAGCTTTTATATCCATCTTTTCACATTTATTGCAATAACACAAAATTGCAATAACCCGGTTTATAGATTGAAATCAAGACAGAATAGGCTAATCAATTACTTGAAGATAGTTAATGCCACATCAGCTAAATTCACCAACTAACTATTCAAAAACGTTCTGTTGCATTCTAGATGTTGCCACTTTTTCTTGAATCTCTCCATCATTGTACGACTCTGGGTTGAACATAAAAGGCTGAGCAGTTTTAGACATTTTCAGTGTGTGTCTGCATGAGGTAATCAAAGCTGCTAACACAAGCTCTTGAAGCTCCACCCTCTTCTTGTAAGGGGGCTGAGAGCAGCAGCTCATTTGCATTTGCTCAACCTCAAAAAGGGACAGTTTTAGTATGCTATAAAAATTATCTGAGGGGTATTTTGAGCTGAAACTTCACATACACACTCTGGGGACATCAGAGACTTATTTTACATCTTGTAAAAAATAATAATACGACCCTTTTAATTAGTATTTTCCACAAAAGCTACATGTAATGTAGTGAACTCTAAAACGATCCATATGCAGTGAGTTAAATGACATGAGACCATGTTCAGAATGAACACACCAAACCTTGACAAAGAGCAAGAATCTGTGTGGTATGAATACTAGAGGGGTAATAGGCAAACAAACCAAACCTGGGAATGATCACAGAACTGATAACTAATGCTACCTTCACGCGTGCTCTCGGAATTACCGTATTTACGAGTTTCCTAGGTAAAAATTGCACATGGACGCCCTCATATTTCAAAATTTGAATGCGATGAGCTCGTAATCACGACTCCAGAAGTCGGAATTATCACATTTCCGATAGCACTTGAAGGTGGCATAAAACGGAAGACTTTTATGTGTTTTGGCCATTCATTTACACGACAACGGCTTTTTGGTGGCCGGAAAACTCAAACTTTCGAAACTTTTTGAAAAGTGCAAGTTTTTGAAAACTTAATTTCTGTGTAAACTACAAAAAACTTGAATCTGTGAAAAACATTGAAATCATGCACATGCGTAGGCTATTACATTTAATCTATAGGCTTTTTTTCTTCTTTTTTGGCAAATAAAAAGATACAGATATTCAGAGGAAAACTTTCTAATTGGGATTACAATGAATAATACTGGCTTTGTGAAGATTTAACCAGAAGACAAAGTAATAAATACAGTATTATCAAGATTAACATCCTAACATCACCAACTACTTGTCTGGCATGCATAATAAAGCGTTATTATAGTCATTTCCACAGAACCGTGTGAACGGGGATCATTTTGATAACATTATCATCTGTACAAAGAAAAAAACCTTTCCGTTTTTAGCACATCATTTTCGTGTAAACGTACCTTAAGAAAACTACAAAACATGATGAAGAACAAGAACCCCCAGTTTCAAGTTTCACGGCTTACAGGGTTAGTTCTGCCAAATATGACAATGAAAGAGCAGAGCGGCAGAGAGATGCGACAGAGTTGCGAAACTGCAGGCGCGGCTCGCGGCTGTTATTTCAAATAGCGCAGCATATTTTAAACTAATCGGTTAACCGGTTTCAACCGGCTAATGAGGCTCGATGGTCGGTCAAGAAAATGTTTAGTTTTCCCCATCCCTACACTGGACTCTGCTCCGTGCCCCACTGGACTCTGCTCCGTGCCCCACTGGACTCTGCTCTGTGCCCCACTGGACTCTGCTCTGTGCCCCACTGGACTCCGCTCCGTGCCCCACTGGACTCCGCTCCGTGCCCCACTGGACTCCGCTCCGTGCCCCACTGGACTCCGCTCCGTGCCCCACTGGACTCCGCTCCGTGCCCCACTGGACTCCGCTCCGTGCCCCACTGGACTCCGCTCCGTGCCCCACTGGACTCCGCTCCGTGCCCCACTGGACTCCGCTCCGTGCCCCACTGGACTCTGCTCTGTGCCCCACTGGAATCTGCTCCATGCCCTCCTGGACTCAAAACAAAATTCTGCAAAACCTGACCTGCCATGGCCGCCCACGGCTCCACCCTGGAGGTCCCCCGGCCAGCCAGGCCCCAGTGTTTAGATAATTGTCATCGTTGTCACCTGTATTTAAGTTCCTCTTTTTCACTCCGTCTCTATCTCAGATTAAGTTAATGGTGTTTGATGTTCTGTTTTGAGTCTGATTTAAATAAAGCCTGTTTTTTTGAAAGTCCTGGATCTCCTCATCTCTGCTGCATCCTACACCCGTAACACTAAGGCATAATCTTGGATTAATCTAAGCCCTGTCTGTGAACCAACAGAAAAAAACTAATAAAATTTGCACTTTACTAACAAAATTGTACTCTGCAGTTGGGTCATCTAACCTCAACTACATCAGGTAATGTGACAGACTGACAACCTCAAGACAGTAACCATGGAAACAAAAGGTTAAATATACCATATTTACTTATGTAGAGCTAACAAACAGTCACAATTTTCATTAAAAGAGTGAAGTGAAAGTATAGGCAGTTAGTGTGGTTTTGAAATATATGTTTATATTCCAAATGTTATGTAATCAGAAAAGGGGAACCTCAACTTTTAAAAAAACTATCCGGTTTGCAAATGTATCGCAATAGGAAGATTTTCATTTGAATCCCCTGGCACAGACATTAAGCTTTGTTCAAAATTGTATTGCTAGGACTTTTTTTTTTAAATCTTGTAATAAAATTCTCAATTAACAATTAATATTTGAATTTCAGATGTTTTCATGGCATTGTGATTATTTTAGGTATCTGTGACAGAACTACACTGCCACACGGTCAGGCCAATCACAATCACATGAACCCCACTGAAAACCTCTGGAATGAGATCAAGAAGAAGCCATCAAACACAACCGAGCTGCTTGAATTTTGGTCACACGGCATCAAAGAAAGCCAAACCGCTTTAATTTTTGCCCCAGGAGTGGCATAATGTCACACAGTAATGTGACGCACAGATAGGGAGCATGCCAAGACGCATAAAAGCTGCGATGGGAAATCAAATTACAGTAATTCCACCAAGTATCGATTGCTGAACTCTTCCCAAGATAAAACATCAGTATCATGTTGTTTGACATCAGTGAGTATTTGTATTTGTATTTTCTTAAAAAAATTTATTCAACAATCAGTAGAATGATTAGTATGATTCAGAAGGATCATGTGACACTGAAGACTGGCGTAATGATGCAGAAAATTCAGCTTTGCATCACAGGAATGAATTAGATTTTCAAATATAAATAAAGAATTTCCAAGGCACTCGAATGGTGTAGAAAAAGTTAAAAAGCCTTTAATTCATCATGGTGTTAGCTTATAAAAACAGGTGACAAGTACACCTACGCGTTGCGGCATAAAGCCTTCGTCAGGGTGAGGCTTGTAAGTCACAGCGCGTAGGTGTACTTATCACCTGTTTTTATAAGCTTACACCATGATGAATTAAAGGCTTTTTAACTTTTTTTACACCTTTCGAGTGCCTTGGAGTTGAACCATCCCTTAGATCCAAAAAGCACAGAGATAAGGAATTCACACCCAGTTTGATACATTTTTAAATATATTAAAATAGAACAGTTATTTAATTTTTATTTTATTTTAAATAAACTAATTAATTAATTTGAATCATTCATTAATTTTGTATTGAGTTTTAAATATATATGTTTGGATGGGAGGAAGTGATCCTCTCACTACCTCATAAGGTCCTGTTTTACCCCTGTTACCATTCTTTCACATCCTATTACATGTTCTACAAGGACTTCCCTATGTTTAAAACTCATAAAGCATTATCTAAACTTCATGGTTAAATTTTGACTCAACAAATGTCCCGTTTTTACAGTGGGAGGAGCCGTGTGTATATGTATATAAGAGATACAGTCAGAACCTAACAGGACAGCTCAGACAGCAGAAAACACCATCCACAAAGAAGAGACCCAGCCTATGGACAAGGTAAATGTTCTTATTCTCACTGTCAATCAATCTAGTACTGATTTAGTCACATTATCAATAATATTGAATGTTAAATCAGTTGTAAAAATAGATTAACATATTATATTATTTCACATATGTTGATATTTTCAGATGGTTCCAGTGTTGATGTTGCTCATGGCAGCTCTTGTAGCTGCAGATGAGACACTGATGGATCTCTCAGGTCCAGTAGAGTCTGATAGTGCCTCTGTCTTAGTGGTGCACTGTGATGCTTCTACTGTGTGTCCTGATAGAACAACGTGCTGTCTGAGTCCTTATGGAAGGTGGACCTGCTGTCCGTACTCAATGGTGAGTGAATCATAGCAAAATGTGTAACTGTTTAATAATCTTACCTTTATTTACCTGTTTCTTCCTGCCCACTCTTCAGGGTCAGTGCTGCAGAGACGGAATTCACTGCTGCCGTCATGGGTATCACTGCGATTCCACATCGACCCATTGTTTGAGGGGGTGGTTAAAACTGCCATCTTCTGCTCAGCCGGCCTCCAAATCTATCCAGAAAACTCAGGTCTATCATTACTCTGTGTAAATGATTGCAACATAAAGCAACTTGTCATGTTACAAAGACGTATACTTGAGTCTATATGTCATATGACTTCTAATCACCGGCAGTAATAAAACAGAGTTGAACATTTTCAAGCTGTGAACAATAAACAGCTATCAAGAAAAAGGCATAAGACTTTTGACACGAATTAACCCTGTGGGGTTCTTCATAGGAGTCAGTCACACTCAGAACCTTCACAGTCAAAAAGTGAAGAACCTTAGAGGGTTATAGAAACTGTTGTTGATTATCATAAAGAGTCATTTTTATTTCTCTCTCTATTAAAATAAAAAATACAGCAATTAATTCTGGTTGGTTTAAAGCAGAAATGTGGTTTAGTTCATTCTATTGTATACTATTCTATTACATTCTGTTTATTAAGTTGTAAAATTATAAATTATCTATTCCGAGATTTGAACTAACATGATTCCTGTGAATGGAAATGAACAGGCTCTTGAAAGTCAGACCAAGACTGAGACTGAGACAGTTCATTGTGAAGGAAATGTCTACTGCCCAGCTGAGAAGTTCTGCTGCAAGACAGCATCTGGCCAGTGGGGGTGCTGCAGCGGTAAAACTAACTTCATGCTGCTGTATTAATGCCCAATCATCAAACTGAAATCTGGATACATTATACATTTAATATAACCTTTAAATATAATAAAAACTCATTCAATGTTAAGTTTTGTGTTTGCTCATATTATAAGTTGTATTTCTGTCTTTTTAGGGTTGGTGTTGTAAAGTAGCCTAAACTAAACAAGAAGCCTCGAGGAGCAGATTATCCTACATACAAGCTGAATAAGAAATAAAAATTGATGGAATTGCAATAAAATGACATTGTCATTTAATAAACGATTTTGTTTTCGGAAAAGTGTTTGGACTTCTAATCATTCATTCATCCATTCATGTTTTGTTTTTTTCTCCGGTCAGTGTTTGATTTTTTTTTAGAGCTAACATTTGTTCTCATTCACTTAAATTCACTGAAATTCACTGACTAATTTGAAGTCACTTAATTACCGTATCTGATGAAGTCTCATCCGATACGGTAATATTCTTCTACTACGACACATTTGACATTTTCAAATAACTCACCATTCAGGAGGACAATGAAGCTGTCACTACTTTATATTTCATGCTGATGTGTGAAGCCAAATCTTGTATCGCCTAAAGGTCTCGTCACTACATTTCTCCGCCTCCATTACGCGTTTCTATAGCAACATCTAACGAAAGGCTTGTGTAGGAACTTGCAGAAAATGTCGGCAATGAACAGAAAAATCATTCAAAACCTCGCTGAAACTTTATGCAAACAAGTCAGACATTGTAGGTATCTACTAACTTATGTTTTCTTCTTCTTATATGTCAGTTAATATTATTCTTTATTGTATAATTCAAATAAAACGTTTGATAGCAGCTGTTAGTTCATTACCCGAATGTGCCCAGCACTATAAAGTCAGTTACAATAAATCCCTTGTTTAATGATCATGTTGTAGTCGATAAAACCGAGACGGAATGTCTAATACGGCTGTTCAACGGTCTGCTGGGAGAGCAGGCGGAGAGAAGAGCGGCTCAAGGACTCGACCGGGTCAGGTTCAGAAATATCCTGCACAACACATTCGGGATGACCGAAGATGTGATGATGGATAGAGGTACGTTTCAGATTTGGATGAAGACTATTATAGACCGTAACATACTAAAGTGGACAGTATAGTATATTAGATTGTGGTGTGTTTATTAAACTGCAAACGAGTGTGTGTGTGTGTGTGTGTATATATATATATATATATATATATATATATATATATATATATATATATATATATATATATATATATATATATATATATATACATACACACACACTCGTTTGCAGTTTAATACATGTAAGGATATTAGTACTTGACAACAATAATAGCTAAATCTTTGTAATATTTTCGTATTCATCAAATTCTGCTAATATAAACGATTCTCTTTGGTCTGAGCCTCGAGAAGGGTATCAAGGACACTTGCAAATTATTGTTTTAACCCCTTGTACATTCAGTTTTTCGTGTCTTTGACAAAGACAATGACACCTACATAAGTGTCAAAGAGTGGGTGGAAGGTCTGTCTGTCTTTTTACGAGGCACACTGGATGAAAAAATGAAATGTAAGTTCTTTATATTTTATCATGTATAAGGTTATGTACATTAAGTTCATATTCCATGTATAATGCCTAGTCTGTTTTGATGTATACGACCTGAATGGTGACGGACACATTTCACGGGAGGAGATGATTCAGATGCTGAAAGACAGCCTCATCAGGCAACCCACCGAAGAGGATCCCGACGAGGGGATTAAGGATGTTGTGGAAATTGCCTTGAAAAAAATGGTACTACTATGTGTCAGACTCTGAAAATGTATATGGTATATTTTACCATTGTTAAGTATAAAAGACGCATTCTTTTTTTAATTTAGGATTATGACCATGATGGGAGAGTTTCTTATCAAGATTTTGAGAAGACAGTCATAGATGAAAACCTTTTACTAGAAGCTTTTGGCAACTGCCTCCCAGATGCAAAGGTAGAAAAATCACAAGCAACTATTTGTGCATGTAAAATGTGTTGTAATTTTAAAAGGACAGGCTCTTAAAGGTATTTTTCTCTCTCCATTTGTTTGCCAGAGAATACGGACATTTGAGCAACATGCATTCCAGGAACCACATAGACATTGAAAAGAACCAATGAATTTTGTATGTAAAAAAAAAAAAAAAAGGTTGTCAAAAAAAATGTTTGTGGCTGTAACTGAAATAAATAGTTAAAATATTATTTAATTTAAGCCCACGATTGTCTTATTAAATTCTTCTGCGTGGCTTTGCAATAGTGGCCTTCACTTGAACAGGTTTGACCTCTGGAACAGATGCAACCTAAAAAAGAAAGAAAAAAAAGATTTAACTGGTTAGTTGTGTTGAAACTCGCAGTTATGGTAAGGGGCATGATACTTCCCAACCCAAACGTGCTTGAATCGCAACAGACTCAGAGCACATTGTGCGTTTTAGAAGGCGGTGCGTCATAGAGACAGGAACTAAACAGAGCGTTACTGACGGACTGGCAAGAGAGGAGCTGCAACAGCCACATTTTCATCCACTTTTTGTATATTGACAAAAGTGAATATGCATAACATTTTTTTTTGCGACATTTGTCTCCAGTCATTTTCCATTTAATTGACATTTTACAGATAATATTATTTTTTATGTTTGTAATGACGTCATTGTAAAACAAAAAAACATTGCCGAATCTTTTTTGCATGGGTCTTTAACATTTTGCGTTGTTACATTTTGCCCAAATGATATTGTATCTTTTGCATCCCACATATTTGTAAAATGAGTAAGAGAGTAATGAGATTATTCTATTTTCACAAATAATACGGTATGCCTCTTTCTAAATTGCAAAATATAAATCAGAAGATTACGACGAAGTGGGACAGTCTGACTGACAGGACTGCCTTTATGTGATGAAGCCCATGGGTTTGGACACAGAGCAGCTTATTTGTCCCGTATGCAATATTTTAGGATCCATAAAAAAGATTGGTACAGTAAAATGTTCGGTTAAATAGCAACAATATGCCTTGAACATGCAGTCAAGCCAGTCGTGGTTCGGCGTGCTGAGCATGTATTCAGATCATTCAAACCAAAAGAGAAATTTGTTCTGGTTTCAATAAAATCGATCAAAAACATCTCATTGCTGCTCATTTTTTCCTCAGAGACAGATGCAGCTGTAACCTAAACGTTTTATTTGTGTAGTCCTATATTAAACTTTTTTAAATGGTCTTTAGAGCTGCAGTCTTAATTCTAAAATAAGTTTAGAGCTTTTAGGATTCAATCCACTTTATTTTTAAATTTGTTTGAGATAAAATTATATCACATAGCCTATTAATAAATTGTAATTATAAAATATTTGTATTAACAAGAGTCATGCACATGAAATATAATGCTTATTTTACCTTTCTTTTTGTCAGTATTGAAAACAAAAACAGCCTTTCTTCATTAACAGACAATCCTTTTTTATAGATGCAGAGATTTAAGGCACTATATTTTTCTCATCCATTTTGAAACAAAACTTTAATATATATATATATTATTAAAATATATACATAAAATTATTTTTATTAACAAGTGTCTTGTACTTTATTATAAAGACTATTTAGATCGGTACTTGATGAAGCAATATTCGGGTTAGCTATTATTTTTCTGATTAACTTTTATTAGATTGTAAAAAGCAGACAAAACTAAAAAAATAAGGATGAATAACATGTCTTATTCATACCAATATTATTAAAATAATGTAATATATAATTTAATAATATGAATTTAATAATGCGCCTTTAAACCACAGAGAAAAGTTGCTTTAGCAGGAGCAATGCCACAAACGCGGACGCTGTATAGGCTAATTCTGTCATGTGACGTCACATTTATTTGCGTTAAATACATTTCTCGAAAAAAAGTGTCTCCAAACTAGTTCACACAACATTTGAAGTATCGACATTTAACAATTTATACGCTAATGGTAAACGAGGAAAGATAGTGTCGACATATTAAAAATGGCATTTCCATCAGGTACGTCTATAACATTTTGATGCACTACCTTTTTCCAAAACTATTTTTGGATGGAAATCCAGCTGGGATTATTTTTTTTTGAACATTCAAGCAGGAAAACCTATTCTAGTCGTCTCCAAAACCAAAATCAAGACTGTAAAGGGCATAATAGGTCCTCTTTAAATAATAATTACAGAAGGAATAAAACAGACAAACTAACCTTAGTCATAGTTTGACGGATCATATTGGCGGTTACATTCAATGAATGATCCTCCATGTCCACCTTGGGCAGCTCTGGTAATTTTGGGCCAATTAGAGTCTCAGTTTCATTCAAAAAGATCACAGTGTCCTCCAATTTTCTTTTTCTACTTTCTAAATGTGTAGTTCTTGGCATAAATCTAACCGGTGGTGAAAGGTTCGCCTGCCTTTTACTCAAATCTCTCTCTTTAACACTTGAAGATGAGGATGATGCACTCTGCTTTGAAGTTTCTGCAACAGGAGGGATGAAATTATGTAGAGAGCCCATCTTATCCTCAGTAGGTAATGTTGTTTCAGTGGTCCACTGCCACTGTAATGGATGTGTAAAATTGTGAAGTCTACAAGAAACATCTTCCGCTGGGGGCAAAGGCTGCACGGGAAAGCCCAAATAGTCAGACTTTACATTCTCCCCTCTGGTGCTCACAAAGTCTTTCTGGATCTCAGGTGCTGCTGCTGCTGCTCGTGTGTCTGTGCTTGATGACTCTGTATTCACTTCCTGTAGCTGATCATAATGTTTTGCTGAAAAAACAACACGCAGATATATTAAGATTTTCTACAGATATAACCCATTAAAAGACATGATTAAAAATACCTGTGTTTTGGCTCGCTCTGTTAACATATCTTCTCCTGTCCTGTAATTTGTGCCTCGTCTCTTCCACGGTTTCGTACTCGGGGGCATAGCAGACATGCAGCTGACCCCCAAAGAAGCTCTTTTCATCAGTATGCCGTTTAGCTACCCTGCAAATTTACACATTTGCAACACATGCATGTCATTCCATGATACAAGTGCTTTTAGAGTCCTTCATGAACATAATGTGTATAAAATAATTACTTAATGAAAAGCCTGCTACAACTTTGTGTTATTATAGACATGGAATTAAAATAATTAAATAAATAAATGTTTAGATTTTTGCTTATGCGCAAAAGAAACTGATAATTTAAAACTGTAGGCTATATTTGTACAACTTTTTAAGATTAAAGGGATAATACACTCAAAAATGAAAATAAGCCTATGATTTATTTACCAAAGTCATGACAGACATTCTTCTTTCAGACGAATACAATCTATCTGAGTTATAGTAAAAATGTCCTTTAATCAAAAGGCCTTTAATAACCATTGCATGTGGGTGGGACAAGACCCACTTTTTACAACCAACGCTATTGGACCCACTCACTTTCATCGTCTCTAATTCAGCACATGTCTGTTTACCTACCAGTAACCGATAAACACTTATTAGTAAACACATGTAAGAGAATTTATTTCCACTTCTAATGTTTCCTTAATTTTTTTATTGAAAACAAATGCCTTTTTGATCTAATGTTTGATGGGAAAAGGGAGTAGAGCGAGTTCGGCAAAAGGCGGATTCGAACCTCGGGTAGAGTTGCGTCAAAACTCATGCAAATTACACACTATTGCCACTCCACATGATTTTTTTTGTAATTTTGTCTGTTCCAACCAGACGTTTAGGAAACACACGAGTATATTTGTACTTAAAAATATTTGCATACTGAGCTTTTTACACTGTTAAAGACTTGGATTCCCATCCTAAACATAGACAAAGTTTCAAAAACTAATGTTGGACGTTTGATGGAGTATTTCTGTGTTAAAAATACTCCTTCTGGTTTCTCACAAGTTTCGGAGAGTTTTTTTCGAGTATGGGTCGGCTTGACGTTAATAGAACGGAAGGTCCTAGTATGGGCCGTAGGGGCTCTTCTCCCGGTAGGGTGACTAGAGCGAGAGAGGAAATGCACGGCCGTAAACACTCTCTCAGCTGCAGATCCACTCGTCCGTGAACACTAATGTCGGTTATAGTCCGCGCCTCGCTCCACTTCATTCCTCCACTTTGACATTAAGCGACTTCAACGCTTCAGCACAGCATTCCGGGAAGGCAGCGCTGCATTTGAACCAATTTGAACGCAGTAAAACTGCTTCAAATGTCTGTGCTGTTGCTTATCGTCGCATGAGTAAACATCAGTAAACGACACGATTGCGTGCTTCGTCATTCAAATGCGCTAACGGACTTCATTGCTGTTCTATGTAACTTATAACGTTACACTAGTCTGACGTGCAAAACCGTTTTGCTTGCTACTAAGGTTTGGTCGCATACAATAGTCCATAAACCGAATCATGTCCTCGTAAACTGAGAGTAAAGACAAATGTTGACAGGCCACTAAATACAGTACATACCACAGAGACGGACGTCCTGCTATTGCTGTTTCTATTTCAGCCTCCGAATTAGATTCTGGATCAATGGATCATATCTATTAGCTGAGATCGATAGCAAGGGTTTCTCCATGCTTGAGGACGTCACCGCTTTGCGCATTAGTCATTCTTTAGTACAGCCCATATTTCTTTTACAAATATAATAAGACTTTTCAGAGATATGAAGGATGCAATACCACTCTATAGGTACTCAAGATTGACATGAGATTGACTGAAACTGAGTGTTTCACACCCCCTTTAATGTAAATGGTATCTACTCCAGTAAAAAAATTCTGAGAGAGGACACACCCACATTTTTTTGCTTCCGACACCCATGCATGGATGGATGGATGCACTTTTATGGACTTCAAATTAGAAACAACCATTTACTGCCATTATACAGCCAGGTGATTTATTTTAATATAACAAAGATTGTATTAGTCTCAAAGAAGAGGGTCATAACCTAGGATGACTTGAGGGTGAGTAATTAATGGGCTAATTTTCATTTTTTCCTCTTTAAATCCTCCTTTAAATTCCAAAAAGTATCAGGACCTTAAGTAAAAATAGATAAAGCTATTAACTTTGGAAGATTGTTTCTGCCACAGAATAAAAAAATAAATAAAAAAAAGGTAATTGTGACCTTCTCTCACCATTTTTTTCTCTGACTTTCAAAAAAAAAAAAAGTATTGCATGATAGAAACTTCAACACACACACACACACACACACACAAGAATTGGAAAAGCCTCAGAATTTGACTTTATAACTCACAATTGAGTGTTTATATCTTACAAGTCTGGAAACAAAGTCAGAATTGCAAGATGTAAACTCGCAACTGTGAGGAAAAAGTTCAGAATTGTGAAGTAAAAATGACTCAGTTTCCTTCTTTTTTCTGTTCAGTGAAAGAAACAAACTTCCACTTCTTACTTTAGTTACAAAAGGAGGAGATATTTCAAACAAACTCTGTTCTGTCTGTTCATTAAAAATACATTTAAAAAAAGTTTTTCTTTAAAAAGAAAAACAGCATCAGTTTCCGGAGTTCTAATAAATGTTTCTAGAACAGCAAATCAGCATATTAGACTGATTTCTGAAGGATATGACACTGAAGACTGGAGTAATGATGCTGAAAATTCAGCTTTGCATCACAGGAATAAATTACATTTTAAAATGTATATTTAATTGGAAAAGCTATTTTAAATTGTAATTATATTTCCCAATATGTCTACCGTATGTTTGAGAAAAACTCATGTGCACATTTTTGTTTAAATCACATATTTTGTTGAACGACCCGGTGAACTAAAAGTGTATGTTCCTTTGTATAACTCTGGCAAAAGCTCACTTTGAACATGTTTTAGTCAGTGTGTCTTTACCTTGCACTTGTCAGCTTCTGGAATTTAAACAAGTAGACTTCAGTGAACTGCTCTGCTGGGTACTCATCAAGTGCCCTGTACTCTTCGATCACTCCATAGAGAGCAAAGAGCTGCACCAGCTCTGCCATCAATCCAATAGCGGGCACTCCTTGAACTAACAGAAACCGAGACTCCAAGTTGATGGTGTACACCTGAAATCAACGAATCAGCCATGGAAATATGCTTAGTATTTTGACTGGCTGTGACACAAAACCTAATGATTGCTGCAGGGTACAATAAGCGAAAACTATTTATAAAATAAACTGACCTTAACAGCTCTGAGGCGTCTTCCCTCTCTGTATTTTGCGCGTGTTTGGGCAACATTTTGTTGCTCGTGGTGTTTATACACTTTTTGTGTGTCCCACACAGAAGGATTAGCGACTGAACTGTCCATTTGTGAGGTGAAGTCAGCGACCCTAAGAAAATAAAACATGGGTTTTCAAAATAAAAGTCTAACTTTTTAAACATTCCTTTTATTTGTTGTCGTGATAATTTGCAGTTGCATTATATTTATAATTATTCATTTAACACATGTAATGTATTAAATCAAAATACAAGGAAAATAGCCTCATCGAAAAGTATACTTAGGTATTTTTGTATTTTTATTCAAGTAACAGCCATTAAAGTTTTGTTCCTATTGAATTTGTCTTTAAATATAATATAATAAAAATACTAGGCCTATATATCGAGCCGATCTGACCTGACGGAAAAATCACTCATCTCACACACACACACACACACACACACACACACACACATATCCCGGACCGCCGCATCAACCTCCCCACCACATTTTGGTGACTACATGACCATTTAAGAGAACTGTAAAAATTGTTACATTTGTAGCAAATGAATGAATGAATAATACCCAAGGGGTATTATTAGGCCTAACTTTAAACATTTAGATACTAAACCTAAAATTATTTAGAGAGGTCATTCCGTGTAAAACTTGCCACCCTGTGTGTATAGGCTACCACTGCCTTACTTCATAAGATAAAATTACATCTGATTCTTGACAACACGATAGAAACATAAGTTCCTCTTTTCATTGATTTCGTAATTTGCTGATACATTAATCGAGAAGCATCCTTTCTGAATCAAAGGCTGAGTAAAATGTCTGAGGACGTTGTCTACTCGGAAGTCGTATTTGTGAGGAGAAATAAAGTCGACAGTAATGATCCAGATCAGTGTCAATTAGGTGAGTATAGGTTACGAGTTGTTTTTGTACATTCTTACATAGCCTAATGCCTTTTTGTAAATGCTCCTGTTGCAATCGAAGAGTGAAGATCAAACAAGTTAATGTCAAGTTTAAAGTAAAATTAAGATATTTGATTTTAATATTTGATATTAATTAATTCGGATTTGATATATAACTCAATATATATAACTATATATAACCTATAAATATAACTCAAGTAACGGGAAGCAACAGAAACTTAAACTGTTAAGTCCATGGCAGGATGTTCATGTTCTTTTGAAATCATGGCAACAGTAGGCCTACAAAAAAACCAACTGGTAAATTTTAAAAATTCGAAAGTTTTTATGCACAGTTGTAAATCTACGAATTGTGTTTTGCATTTGTGAAATTTATTTTATGAATATATAATTTTATTTTTCGCACGTGAATAGTTTTTTGTGCATCTAAATTAGGTTCCAGGGCTGGACTGGTAATCTGGCATACCGGGCATTTTCCCGGTGGGCCGGCGCACTTTGGGGCCGGTATGTTTTAAAAAAATAAAATAATTTTTTTTTTTACCACTGACAACATGCAGCGACAGTGGCCCATTGGTTTGTCTTCTGAATTGACAAACCGAAGCGAGAGACCTCGATCCCCTCCATATTAGGCGCTATTTATTTATTTATTTATTTATTTATTTATTTATTTATTTATTTATTAATTAATTAGGCTATAGTATTTGAGCGCATGGAACTGCAAAAGGCGAATATCCGCACAGCGCAGCCGCCCGACGAACGTACGCTGCGTTTAAATGCTGCTCTATACGGCACTTTGACTCCGAATTTAGTTTTTTACAATCGTGTGATATGGGAACATTACAGGTTCTGTGTTGAATCAGCTGAAAACAGCCGCGAGCATGTATGAGGAGGTAAAGTGGAAAACGACAATTCACACAAACGTTTCACTTTAGTAGCCTACAGCCACAATTTACCTTGCAGCTACTAACAGCGAAGAAATATGGTGTTTTGGAAGAAACATTTATTAAAAATGTTGCTATATTACTTAAATTAATATTGCAGAAGATAAATCATTTTATAGAGGCTGTTTTCGTATTTTCTACAGGTTTACATTTTTTTTTACTTACAAATATAATAGTTTATTATATATGTACTGATACTGACTATTGTAACAGTAACCACCAGAGTGCGCCATTTGGCAGTGTTCCCATTATATTGCTTGTAAACGAATGAAGAACAATAAAGACTCTGAGGAATGGCAGTCTGTGTGAATAGTGCAGTCAATACATGGTACCAGGAGTAAACTCGTAAAACATGAGTGTGATGAATAATATACGCCCACCGGACGAGTTGAAGTTGACGGGAAATGTCCACGCTAACTGGAAAGCCTTTAGGCAAAGTTTTGAGCTTTATTTGTTAGCTGTAGGACTCGACGAAAGAAACGATCGACGAAAGATAGCTCTGTTGCTAACTGTAGCTGGACGGGCTGCGCTGGATGTATACAACACGTTCGTCTTTTCGGAAGAGGAAAGAGACACGCTGCCCGCGGTACTGACCAAGTTTGAGGATTACTGCACGCCGAGAAAGAATGAAACATATGAAAGGTATGTCTTCAGAAACAGAATGCAAATTGAGACGGAATCAATAGAACAGTATGTGACAGATTTGCGCCTCAAGAGTCAATCCTGCAATTTCGGCACACTGTGCAACTCCATGATCAGGGATCAGATTGTAATAGGAGTGCAGGACAAGAGAGTAAGGATGCTGTTGTTAAAAGAAACAGAACTTACCATTGAGAAAGCAATTGACATTTGTCAGGCTGCAGAAAGTACGAAGATACAATTAAAGTCGTTTGAAAACGAAAGTGAAACTGCCGCTGTGGATGCGGTGCAAAAACACAAAAAGAGATTTGATAAACGACAGCCACAGAAATCCAAATGGAAACCACAGGGCAGAGACTGTGATAGATGTGGAAGTAAACATGCTCCAAAAGAATGTCCAGCTTATGGCAAAGAATGTAGGAAGTGTGGAGGAAAAAATCATTATGCCAGGTCCTGTCTCACAAAGAAAAGGGTACATGTTGTCGGACAGAAACGAGAAGAAAGTGACAGTGAGGATGGAGAACCACTGTATGTCGAAGCAGCAATTCTGACAAATACGGATGGTAATAATGATGAATGGATAGCACCTTTGATAGTGGATGGTGTGACAGTGCCAATGAAAATCGACACAGGTGCACAAGTTAATGTCCTGCCGAGAAAATACTACAATAAGATGAACAGAAAGCCAAAAGTGAGACCCAAGAAATTGGACTTAAGGGCATTTAATGATCAGCCGATTCCATATATGGGTGTTTTCAGGGCGAGTCTTTCAGGAAAAGGACGCACCATAAACGCACTGTTTGTTCTAGTTGAAGAGGATAGACAGCCGATTTTAGGACTGAAAGCAAGTGAAGGACTTGGGCTTATAAAGAGAGTTCATGTCATTGATAGCACTCTAGTGACCACTAGGGGTGCAGCACATAGCAAGCAGATGGACATATGTGCAGATTCTACCACTGAGATAGTGAGAGAGTACAAGGATGTATTCCAGGGAATCGGTTGCCTACCTAATCAGTACAAAATACGGCTGAAAGAAAATGCAGAACCAGTTATCCATGCAGCAAGAAAAGTGCCATTAGCCCTGAAAGAAAGACTGAGAAAAGAATTGAAATCCTTGATAGAAAAAGGGATAGTGAAAAAAGTAGAAGAACCTACAGACTGGGTGAATTCTCTTGTCATTGTGGAAAAAAAGAATGGTGATCTGAGACTGTGCATTGATCCAAGAGATCTGAATAAATGGATAAAAAGAGAGCACTATAAGTTGCCAACTAAATCAGACATCACAAGCGCAATGACTGGAGCACAATTCTTTTCCAAGCTTGATGCATCATCAGGGTTCTACCAAGTCAAATTGGATGAGGAAAGTGCAGCATTGTGCACATTTAACACTCCCTTTGGTAGACATTGCTTCCTACGAATGCCTTTTGGAATAGCCTCAGCTCCAGAGGTTTTCCACAGGACTATACAACAAATGTTCGATGGCATGGAAGGTGTGGGAGTCTTCCTGGATGATGTAGTCATATGGGGTGCGACAAGGGCAGAACATGATGAGCGACTGAGAAAGGTGATGGCACGAGCACGACAAACAGGACTGAAACTGAATAAACAGAAGTGTCAGTTTGGGGTGAGAGACATTACTTACCTGGGAGACAGACTGTCTGCTGAAGGAATACAGCCAGATCCTGAAAAAATAAGAGCTATAAAAGAAATGCCACAACCCAAAGAAAAGACTGAGCTGCAACGTGCATTAGGCTTAGTCAACTATGTAGGAAGATTTATTCCAAATCTGTCGGCTAACACAAAGGCATTGCGCAGTTTGCTGGAAAGTGGAACCGAGTGGAGATGGGAGCATGAACATGTGACTGAATGGGACATGCTCAAGAACAGCCTAGTTAAAGAACCAGTGCTGAAATTCTTTGATCCTGAGCTTCCAGTGAAAGTATCTACGGATGCTTCAAAGGATGGACTGGGAGCAGTTCTGCTTCAAAAACATGACTTGGCATGGTTTCCAGTGGCATATGCGTCACGAACGATGACAGAGGCAGAAAGAAACTATGCCCAGATAGAGAAGGAGACGTTAGGAGCAGTTTTTGGATGTGAAAAGTTCCATGAATATATTTATGGAAGAGAAGTGGTACTGGAAACGGATCATAAACCACTGATTGCGATCTCAACAAAGGCACTAGGAGATACTCCTCCTCGTATCCAACGGTTGATGCTCCGTCTCCAGAAATACAGCTTGAGATTTGAGTTCACTCCAGGGAAGCACCTGGTGATGGCAGATGCACTCAGCCGAGCATCTTTGAGCCATACAGGATCAAGTAACACGGAACATGATGTACAGGTTCATGTGGACAGCATACAAAAACACCTACCAGTGTCTGAGGATAAATGGAGAGAGTTGGCTGAAGCAACGGCAGACGACCGTGAACTACAAGCAGTAATAGACAAAATCCACCTGCCAGGAGATCAGAGGTTGACAAATCCGTATCAGAGCTTTAAAGACGAGCTGTCAGTTGTGCATGGTGTGCTCCTGAGAGGGGAACGGATTGTCATACCTACCTCCATGCGCTCACAAATGGCAAAACTCACGCATGAAGGACACTTAGGCATAGAAAAATGCAAGAGACGTGCAAGAGTTTTGATGTATTGGCCACACATGAATAGGGACATTGAAGCACTGGTGCAGCGCTGCGAGACATGTCAGCGGCACAGGTACCAGCAACCTAAGGAACCCCTAATGCCCCACAGTAAACCTGAGGAACCATGGAGAAAAGTAGGAACAGACTTATTTCATCTGGCAGGGAGGGACTACCTAGTCATCATGGACTACAAGTCAAACTACCCAGAGCTGGCGATGCTGACTAATACAACAGCACAGCAGGTGATAAAACACACTAAAGCCATCTTTGCTAGACATGGAATTCCGGTGACTGTGGTGAGTGACAATGGACCACAGTTCAGCAGCCAGGACTACAGAGACTTTGCGGACACTTATGGGTTTAAACATGTAACATCAAGTCCACTATACCCCCAGTCAAACGGCTTGGCTGAAAAAGGAGTGCAGATAGTGAAGCGGCTGCTGAAGAAAGCTGCAGAGACTGGAGAGGATCCTTATTTAGCACTGCTAAACTACAGAGCATCCCCTCTTGAATGTGGACGGTCTCCAGGTGAAATTCTCATGAACAGGAAGCTGAGAACACGGCTACCCTCAGCAGAGCACCTGCTTCAAAAGAGACATGGAGATTATTCGAAGAAAAATAGCCAAAGCAGAACTTATGACAGAAATGCCAAGCATTTATGTCCACTGGAACAAAAGGATACGGTACGTGTCAGATGTGAAGGAAAATGGGGACCTGTAGCGAAGGTCATCAAAGAGACAACACCAAGATCCTACGAGGTACTTACTGAGTACGGTAACACGCTGCGAAGAAATCGCCGTCATCTTCTGAAAGTGCCAGACACCTGTATTGAGAGTACAGATGTAGTTATCTATGATGGACTAACTGAGCAAACACGGGTAGAAGAAAACTCATCAAGCTCTACAGCTGTCACTGAAAGTATCACAGAAAACTCATCTTCCACTGAGGTGGGTCAGGGAAGACCACATCGTCCCGCAAGGAAACCTAGAAGACTGATAGAAGAGTGCTAAGTTGGTTTGAAATAAATGTTTACTTAGTATTTAGTGAGTATTTGCATAGTTATATGCAACAACGTTTTGTGCAGCTAATGCTAGAAATACGCTGCAAGATTGTGTTGAACCTAGTTGTTTTGTGTTATTATGAGTAAGTGCTATTAAGGTTGACAGACCTAGTTTAAGTTATAGTTAAAAAAAAAAAAGGGAGATGTACTGATACTGACTATTGTAACAGTAACCACCAGAGTGCGCCATTTGGCAGTGTTCCCATTATATTGCTTGTAAACGAATGAAGAACAATAAAGACTCTGAGGAATGGCAGTCTGTGTGAATAGTGCAGTCAATACAATATATGTTTTATATAGTTTTAGAAACCATATAGCCATATAATGAGGAGCAAGGTTTTTACAGTCTATGTTTTTTACCCTGTGACTACCATGATCTTACATTTAAATGAAACTGGCCTACAGTTAAACTATAGTCTATAAAACTGTTTTAAAGTCTAGATCCCATGAATTAAGGACAAGGCTTTTTTTTCCTCTTTAAAAGTTGTATTAACTTTTTTTTAATAGATTTAATGAAATTTAATAGCCTCATAAAAGATAGATATCAGTGTCTTACTTAAATGATGTGTTAACTTTTGAAAAATATGATTGTTCAACCCAAAAATGTGATAATTTACTCACCTGTCATTCCAAACCTAAATGAATTTATTTCTGTGTATAAAATAATATAATTTGAGTCTGTTTTTTGTTCATACAATATTCAAATAGTAGCTTAACCAAAATGGCTTGATTGCCAACATTCTTCAAAACATCTTATTTTGTGTTTCACAGAAGTCATACAGGTTTGGAACGACACAAGAGTGAGCGAATGATGACAGCATTTAAAAGAAGTACATTTACTTTACTGCATCCTAGCTCAAAATCATCAGTGCTTTACTGCCAAGGGCATTTATGTGTGACAAAAAAAAGCAATATTAAGTTTATCTGCATTTGCAGCAAATTCGATAATATCTATCATTATTTTTAATTTTGCATTATCTCCAATTTAAGGCCCCAACTCCAGCAAAAACATTCACGGGGAACTCATGGGCCGGATGTGCTGGGTATGCCAGAGCCGAATTTTAGCCCCAGTCCAGCCCTGTTAGGTTCCATGCATGTGAAATTGTCTACACGTGTGTGCATTGTTTTTTTGCGTGAATTATTAAAGAGTCTTTTCTGCTTCCATAGGTTTTTGCATCTGAATTTACTTATCTTTGTGTTTGTAAACTGTTTTTTTGTATATGCTTAATTAAAACTTTGAATTGGTATTTAGCATATTAAAATACTCTCTCATATCAATTCTTGTAGGTGATTCTTCTCAAGCTTCACAAAAGACCAAACCTTGTGTTGACTGTGTTCGACAGTTACTAACGGCTCTGTGCATTCTGACTGCTCTGACTGTTCTCCTCACGGGTGGACTGATCGCAGTCAGCTACCAATGTACGTATACAGGGCTAAAGGCACACCTTGAGAAAAAATAGCTTTTGCAATTTCCATGTGCATCAAAAGCGGTTAAGAAAGTGCTTTTAAACTGAGGATTTTTGTGCTATTCAGTGGTTTAAAACCTTTTACCCAGTGCTCAAGTTTCCCGGGGAACACCGCAAAAGCATGAAAATATATATATTTATCAGAGGTGGACAGTAACTAAGTACATTTACTTGAGTACTGTACTTATTAAGTACACTTTTTGAGTACCTGTACTTTACTGGAGTGTTTACTGGAGTGTTATTTTTTCTGGAAATTTATGACTTTTACTTAACTACATTTGAAAGACAAATATCGTACTTTTTACTCCACTACATTTCTATCTAGGTCGAAAGTCGTTTCTGTAGCAGCTCTGAAAGTCGGAGGACTTTTTTTAGTGTGGTTGTTTCAGACAGTCAGAATCCCTCTCTGTCAGGAATCACTCTTATAAACGTCTGGGAGAAAGAGAAGAGTAAAGTTGGGAGCATATCAGTGTATTGGATCCGTGCATTTGGTCTAAGAGTGAAAGCAGCTTTATAAAGAGCTTTGTAACTTTTATACAAGTATTTAAATGAGTTTAAGTTAGTCGTATGCTAGTACGTCAGATGGAGCATCACTGAATGACTTAAACCATGATGACAGTGTGCATTTATACAACAATAATAAAGTAATGCATTGGCATAAAAAGGAAATTTACTTTGATACTTAAGTACTTTTGAAAACAAATACTTCTGTACTTTTACTTGAGTAAAACTCTATTTTAACAACTTTCACTTGTAACAGAGTAATATTTGACCAGTAGTACTTTTACTTTTACTCAAGTAATAGAGTTGTGTACTTTGTCCACCTCTGATATATATATATATATATATATATATATATATATATATATAATTTTTTTTTTCACCACCATGTCCCTTTAGGTGCTCCATAGTGCTTGCAATTATTTTTTTTAAATCGAGAAATTAATTTAAAAAACTAATTTTGCTAATTAAAAAGTCAGATATAATCTAACTATAGATCCCCCAATTCTGACTTTCTTTTCCCATGTAGCCTAAGTGAAATGAGGTTTAATGAAATTGTGAGAAAAAAAGTCAGAATTACCTTTCTAATTTATTTTTTATTCTGTGGCAGAAACAAGCTTCTATCTTCACTATATACATGCAGGTTACATCTAACTATAATTTTTTTTTAGATGTAGATACAGAGAAAAGGTTTAAAGATCTTGAGCAGCTCCACTCTGCACTTAAGGAGAACTTCACAGGTAAACTCTTAAATTACATAGAGTTTAAAACTGTCCGATAAAGTCATGAATTATATCACTATAAACATCACAGCAAACAGGGAACGTTCAGAAACTTTAGCCAATGCTTTGCTAAGGTTCTCTCAAAGTTCTGAACAAATGTTCTTCCACTGACATTTGTACAAAGTTATCTGGTCTTTAATAATGTTCTCACAAAGTTAGCACATTTATACATCGTTCATGGAACTTTTTTGCCAAAACAATTTAGTTGGATGTTCACTTAATGTTCCCAATGTTTGCAAAATGTTCCCTTAAATAGGCTTTTTTTTGTTTGTTGATTGTTTTTATTATTTTCTCTAGTTTTACTTGTTTTTATGCAGCCCTTTGAGATTCTTCTGAATGAAAAGTTTGTTATAAATAAAATCTATTATTTATTATTATTAAATCCCCTCATAATTAATAATTTTGTCCCTTAAAATCTTTGATCACCAAAATTACATATTTTAAAATGTTTCCTGTGATTTTTTAAATTTAATTTATGCCTTAAAGGATCACGCAGAGTTAAGCATGTTTTAGTTGTTATGTATGGAGTTAGATAAGTCCATATATACCATTCTTATCTCTGTGCGTGCCATAACTGTCTGACGTACCCACCGCTAGCTTAGCTTAGCACAAAGACTGAAGGTAAATGGCTCCAGTTAGCCTACTGCTCAATAAGTGACAAAACAACAGCAACATTTTCCTCTTTACATGTTGTGATGTGTATAGTTTAATTGTGTACTAAGACTGACAGAACATTTTATGTTGTGATTTTCTAAACCAATATGGCTAGGAACTACACTCTCATTTCTGCGTAATAATCAGGGAACTTTGCTGTCGTACCATGGGTACAAGATATTATTTTTCCTGTGAAAATAGGCTTACTTCCATCAACATAAGCAACGTATGTATACGTATCTATGAACTATTTTCCATTTACCTCCAGTCTTTGGCTAAGCTAAGCTAGCAGTGGGTGTGTCAGACAGAGTTATGGCATGTGCAGAGCTAAAAATGTATGTATGGACTTCTCTAAGTCTGGGGGATGCTGTGAATAAGCTAAAATGTTCCTTTCACTACACCCTTGCCTCATTTAGTACACAGATTTATGAATATGCAAAATAGCCCCACCCTAATCACTCAAGAGCTCAGCCAACTTAACTACTGAGGTAAACACTGCACAGTGGTGCTCTTTACAATGTCCACACATAATAATTAATATGATAATTAATATGGTAATTAATATGATTATCATTTTGCTTGAATATGTTACAGCTAATAATGTGTTGCTAATGTTACACAAACCATGTTCCTGTTCACCATCTCAGGCCTCTTCAGTATCAGTCAGTATCCTTAGAAACGCTTTGAACAACTTTGAACGAGAAAGGCATATAGTTCACAAATCCCATTAACACATGATTCACCCGCTATATTGCTCATTCTACACGTTTTTTCATATCAATAAAAAATATATACTCGGATAACCTGGCTTCTTTTGAGACTAATCTACTTCTTCAGATAATGGTACTGATATGCTAAAGCCCACCCACACGTTGATGTGATTGGTTACACAGTAATTTGTGACGTCAGAAACACCAATGATTTCAAACCGCGTTTTTGAGACTGTCATTGGTTCAAAGCATATTAAAAACACAGATATAAACAACATTAAAAACTTTTCTTTAATATTTGCATAACCAAGAATAAATGTTTTTAAGCATTTTTAAAATGTTTTAATGGGAACATTCGAAAAATGTTCTTACAACATATTTTTGTAAACTGGGACTATTTCCATCAATTTCATACAGAATTGTCAGCAGTACTTCAAGACATGGATCACCGGCAACAGAATCTGTCCATGGCTCTGAATAACAGTGGTGAGTGATTATTTTCACAACATTCATCACCATGAAAGAGGAAACAAATTGATAACCTATCTCAAATGCTATAAATTCAAGCGTGTCCAAAGGATTGGGAGTATTATGCAGGAAAATGTTACTACTTCTCCTCAAATAAAATGAACTGGGAACAAAGTCGAGATAGCTGCATCTCAGATGGCGGTCATCTGGTGATCATAAACAGCGGAGATGAACAGGTAAGTCTGTATACTCACAAAATAATTGTGATTATATAAAGTAATGCAATGTAAATAACAAGCCAACATTTTGCCCTTGAAGGAGTTCCTGATGCGTAATCTAAAAACAAAATATAAAGCGCGGTTCTGGATCGGCCTGACAGATGAGAAGAATGAGAACCAATGGCTATGGGTGGACAACACAAAACTTAGTATTAAGTAGTTGAAATCTTTGCTCTCAAAATGCTTCTTTTACAGTTCTTTAAATCTAAACTTATTATATTTGACCCTTTTGACAGGTGCTGAGAATTTTAATTTCTCTCACTGAAAATTTTAATTTCTTTCAGGTACTGGATTAAAAGTGAACCAGATAACTGGAAAGGACCCAAAGGAAATGACTACAAAGGAGAGGACTGTGTTATCATCACACCAGAGTTAAATACTCAAAGCTGGTCTGATGGATTTTGCAGTACATTGTACAGAAGAATATGCGAAACCAGATCCTCCAGACAAATATAGTGGCCATGGAAAGCAACGTATGGCATTGGATTGTTTGGAAAATGTGTATATTTATCGATTTTGGGGCACTTGAGCACCAGTTGCTATTGTTCTGACCTGATTTTTCTTTGGTTGGGAGTCTGTGGCTCCCCACAGTTGTGATTAGGCAGGAATGAGTAGACAGTTTTGCAGTCTCTTATTCAAACCCACTTCTGCTTGAAGGTTTTGAGGCCTTGAGACCTTCCTGCCTTATGCAAAGTTCAGTGAAGTCACTGATTTTGAATCTCTTCTGTTTAAATAGGCCATCTCTACTTTAAAAAATAAGTATTCTGCTCGTATTACAAATTTGGTACAGTCTTTACCAAAGTTAGCTGCAGATGAATTTCATGCAAAAGTTATTGGAGTTCAAATAGCTTCCATTCAACTTGATGTCTGTCAACGATGTTAAGATTGGTGATATTCCAAGAAATGTTTGTTCTGATGTTTCCCAAGAACTGAAATGATCATTCAAATGCAAAGCTTACTATCATGAATTGAGCAGAAACACTTTAGCACACAAATGAGCTACCACTGCAGGAAAGGTGCTTACATTTATATATATTATACTTATTTTGAAATGTAAAAAAATAATGTTTTCTCATGGTCATTGCACTAAACGAGCACACACAGCTGTATCTTTAAACATTTTTTCTAAATATGGTCACATGAGAAACAGTGCAGGTTGTTATAAATACATAAGATTTCTAAAATCACCAGCAGGGCACTGAGACAAATTATAAATAAGTATGAGAAGTTTTGTTTATGTGCTTGACTCGCAATCTGAGTGTGTAATAAGTGAATGTAGTGTGTGTGCTGTGTATGTATGATGGATGTGTTAATGTACAAAATGCAAGTGAAGAGTGCTGCATCTTAAGAAAATTAAAACAAAAGGCTTATAGATTCAGTTTCATTTTTTTAATAACAAAAAAATATATATATATCAAGTTATCCACAGCCAACTTAAGGAACATTCCATTCTATATGGACCAACATGGTTTGCCATGAACAACAAGTTCAAAATCTGTTTTTGGAACAATGCTATCAATGACTTTAGTGTTTTAAAATAATATAAAAGTGGTGATTCATAACAATCCCACTGGTGTCTAACTGCAAGTTTTCTATTTACAATCTTCTTGTAGTTACAAGAATGCCCAATGGCAAACGTGTTACAGCATTCAGAACTAAAGTCAATAGCCAAGAGAATGTGTTGAGGTTTTCTCAGTTGTGCTGAAAGTCAGAGTCGCTGTCTGAATCCGTCTTATTGGGCGTTTTGTCCATCTCCATATGCAGCTCTCGGACAGTTAGGATGCGTGTGAGCATGCTTTCCAGAACCTCGTCACTCAGTGAGGTGGTTGTAAACCACGTAGGACTGCTGGGTACGCAGGAACGCTCGGGGCTCAGGTAGAACTGGGTTGCGTGATTTCTTATGCCTGGTGAGCTGGAAGAAACAAAACGCACCATGACTCAATTGACTAAAGTGCCCCTACTATGCTTTTTCAGAAATAACGTTTCATGCAGTGTCTAATAACTGTTTCTGAATGTAAAAGCTCTGTAAAGTTTCAAAAATCAAAAAGCAGTTTTGTGTCCCAAAAGAAAGAATCAACTTGATAATTGAAGAACTGAAATGAGTTTTCAGTAATCTCAGTCTCACTTCCTGCTCGAACCCACACCATAGACCGTAAAAAATATGGACGACTCAGCATCATCCATTTCTGCTTGCCAGAGTTGAAGCTTTCAGGCGGCCTGCACGGCGCTGACATCTTGGGACGATTCTGTGCAATAGAGATTTCAGGACCGGAGTGGCGCAGTAGAGAGCAGGAAGTAGAGCAGGAAGTACAGTCGTGATATTAAAAGCCCGCCCACACTCTCACAGATGCAGAACAATTAATTATGTTGGTGTGAAATAAAGTTATGAAAAATGTACCTTTGGCACCAATTACAATTACAAATCTTAGAATATGATGCTACAGGTTAGGCACACCTATTATTGGGCTGTTTCACCCACTCTTCTTTTGCAGGACCTCTTAAGCTCCATCAGGTTGGATGGGGAGCATTTGTGCACAAACCTTTTTTTAGATCTCTCTAAAGATATTCAAACGGGTTCAAGTCTGGGCTCTGACTAGGCCACTCAAGGACATTCACAGAGTTGCCCCATAGCCACTCCTTTGAACCTTCACATCAGTCTGAGGTCTAGAGCAGTGGTTCTCAAACCTGTCCTGGGGACCCCTCACCACTGCACATTTTGCATGTCTCCCTCATCAAACACACCTGATTCAAATCATCAGCTCATTAGTAGAGACTCTAAGATTTGAATTGGGTGTCTGATGAGGGAGACATGCAAAATGTGCAGTGGTAAGGGGTCCCCAGGACAGGTTTGAGAACCACTGGTCTAGAGCAGGTTTTCATCAAGGATGTCTCGGTACATTGATGCATTCATCTTTCCCTCGATCCTGACCAGTCTCCCAGTTCCTGCTGCTGAAAAAACATCCCCACAGCATGATGCTGCCACCCCCATGCTTCACTGTAGTGATGGTATTGGCCAGGTGGTGAGCAGTGCCTGGTTTCCTCCAGACATGATTCTTGCCATTCAGGCCAAAGAGTTCAATCTTTGTTTCATCAGACCAGAGAATTTTGTTTCTCATTGTCACAGTCCTTCAGGTGCCTTTTGGCAAACACCAGGTGGTCTGTGATGTGCCTTTTACTGAGAAATGGCTTCCATCTGGCCATTCTGCCATACAGGCCTGATTGTTGGAGTGCTGCAGAGATTGCTGTTCTTCTCAAAGTTTTTCCTCTCTCCACAGAGAAATGCTGGAGCTCTGTCAGAGTGATCATCAGGTTCTTGGTCACCTCCCTGACTAAGGCCCTTCTCCCCTGATCGCTCAGTTTGGCCGGCAGCCAGCTCTAGCAAGAGTCCTGGTGGTTCCAAACTTCTTCTATTTACAGATGATGGAGGCCACTGTGCTCACTAGGACCTAAAATGCTGCAGAAACGTTTCTATACCCTTCCCCAGATCTGTGCCTCGATACAATCCTGTCTCAGAGGTTTACAGACAATTCCTTGGACTTCATGGCTTGATTTGTGCTCTGACATGCACTGTTAACTGTAGGACCTTATATAGACAGGTGTGTGCCTTTCCAAATCATGTCCAATCAACTGAATTTACCACAGTTGGACTCAAATCAAATTGTGGAAACATCAAGGATGACCAGTGGAAACAGCAGCACCTGAGCACAATTTTGAATTTCATGGCAAAGGCTGTGAATACTTATATATATTAGGGCCGGGACTTTAACGCGTTAATTAAGATTAATTAATTACGTGACTTTAACGCGTTAATTAATTACGGAAAAAAAAAAAAAAATGTAACCACACTCATTTTTGCACCGCGGAACATTTTTCAATGAATGAGTTTCGACGGACCGATTATACTGGAACACCAACTAGCGCTCCGGAGTCACGACAACAACAAACCATAGTGAACATGAACGAAGAAGCGGATGAGAGAACCGCTTTGCTTGGCCCCGTGGATGGGAAATTTTGTTTTAAAAAACAAAAGAATGGAAGCGTCGTTAAGAGCATGGTTGTATGCAAGCTATACAACAAGGAATTTGCGTATCACCGCAGCACATCGAGCCTCAAATATCACAAATATGCTTTTGCTACACTTAATGGCAAACATTGCACTTGTCTGCTGGTCTGAAATAAATAAACAATATTTTGTTGATTAAGCTTAAGTATTCAGTCATTATTCAATGGTATACTAAAAATCCATGTGGAAAAATTACTTCTCACTGTTCTCAGGTCAAATATTTATATGCAATTAAAATGCGATTAATTTCGATTAATTAATTACAAAGCCTCTAATTAATTAGATTAATTTTTTTAATCGAGTCCCGGCCCTACTAAATATATATATATAACTTAAGTATAATGTGATCAGAGGGTATGTTGAAAGATGCAACTTACTGAAATATGTATCACGTCTTGTACTCTGCAGAAAGGCATCGTTAAAATTACTTGTAAACAATATAATGTTACATATACAGTGAGGAAAATAAGTATTTGAACATCCTGCTATTTTGCAAGTTCTTCCACTTGCAAATGGAGGGGTCTGAAATTGTCATTGTAGGTGCATGTCCACTGTGAGACGTAATCTAAATTAAAATCTGGAAATCACATGAATTATTATTATTAAGCTTCTTTCACGTTGTCATTATGGGTATGTTTTGTAGAATTCTGAGGACAATAATGAATTTGATCTATTTTGGAATAAGACTGTAACATCATAAAATGTAGTAAAAGTTCAGTCCTGTGAATACTTTCCGGATGCACTGTCAAAATAAGAGAAGAAAAAAACAACTGCAAATTTTGTTTCATGCTGACTTTAAACAAACCGCTGACATACCATTTTGAGAGATAGAACTCGTATAGCTTGACGGGACATCGGAGAGGATTGTCTGAGTTCTGCCGTATCTTTAGCACCCTTTGCCGTTCATCTTCCTTCTTCCTCTTCTTTACAGGGACACCATCTAAATGGGACAAAATTAATAAGTAACATAATAAGAAATAAAAAAACACTATAAAAATGATGACTGACCACTGACCCACACTTGGGTCCTCTTTCGGGGGATAGAAATGCAGGTAGGATACTTTGCTGTTAGCTGGACCCCGAGAGTAGCATTTGACATTTGCGAAAGACAGGCTACGGTGCTGCTCCACCGTCTTGTAGTTGAAGAACTTGGTGAAGAAATAGAGCAACGTGTTGAGCAGCACGCCGGGTGAAAACGCTCCCAGCTGCTTGCAGTCCCACAGATACTCCTCCTCCACACGAGAATGAACGTAACCTGTACAAACACACAGAGGTGTTTGAAGAGCAACAGAGAAACACACCAGTCTCGTGATGGTGTCTTAAATTACTCACCACTGGGGAAAATAGTTGGTTTCCATCCTTTGAGTATGTTGGACATTTCATGGCAGAATTTGGTGTAGAAGGCATCTGCGAAGATGTTCTCCATCCGATTGTTCTCAAACAGGTACTGTAAACATGAATGACGAGAGAGACACTCAAACAAACTAAATACAACATGACTGAATGTGTTCACTCTGTGTGATTTCTTGTTGTTTCACCTGCTGGATGCCCAAGCAGAGGTAAAAGATGCTGTCAGGGCTGTACTTCTCCCCGGTGGGTCGACGGACTTCAGAGATGAACTTGCTGAGGCCGTAGCTGAGCTCAGCCGTGCTACACTTCAACATGTTCTCCTTAATTGTCATAGTACGCGCTATGGATAATAAAAAGGACATTTAATGTTTAAATGGCACAAAGTCTGTCTCCCAAGTAAACTATATTAGTTACATTTTAGCCAAAGAGATGTGGTCCAGTATTGCTTCTGAACTTTAGGACTTAGTTTGCTTTACCCATTATTTTATTACCCACAAAATGAGACCTACAGCCAAATTTGGGAGTCTCCATGTTGGGTTGGGCTTCCCTCCAGCGCAGCCAGTCCTTCCAGGCATTGACACCATACTCGTGTCGAAGTTTGGAGAGGCTGTTTGGATGAGCTGATGCACATTTATGACCCTACATGGCAATAAAACATAATCATCAGAATTTCAGTTTTCCATAATGATATTGGGTAGGGCTGCATGATAATGGTTTAACTGATAATCATGATTATTTTGAGGAAAAATCATTAAATCACAACTTTCTTCTTTTTACATTTAATGACAATTATTTCACTTTCACCTTAACACAAATCAACTCATACACTGGGTTTATTTTCTTAATATTCCAATAATTAATTCCAGACGCAGTCAATGTCTCACAGAGACGCACAGAATATGCACACTTCAATAGCATTCACACACACTAGTCCATATTGAGGTTTGATTAAGTGTACAGCCCTACTTTTGATTCATTCATCCAGTATACAGTATACAGAAAATTGCCTTTTTTCCACAATTGGAAATTCACATTTTCCGCATCATGAAAATCATAGGGCCAGTTTGTCTGGAGGTGAGGAATAATAATGCTGCTTTATAGCTGTTCTTACCTTTTTCTTCTGAGGGTGGCCATCATTTCCTCTCTTGCGAGATCTTCGTTTGCCAGAATCAGTATCTTTTTGTGCTTGTTCTCTGAGAAGTTCAATGCTTTCTGAAACGTGAAAGGATAAAATATGAAAATATGACCTCTTAATCTCCGCAATTGATGATATTTTCCATAATTTATGACAAAATGCTTTCCTGCCATGGACCCTTTTCATAAACTGATGACGCGTTTCCAACATTGCAAACCTAGTATTTCATATTTTCATTTTATTTTTATAAAATGTAATACACATGTAGCCTGACAAGCCAGACCCACATCAAGATGTTTGGTCTGGAAACTCACCATTGACAGGGCTCAGTCCGAGGGGCGGGATAAACGGTTGTCTTTCAAACTCCCTCTGCACGCGATAGGATAGCGCTACAACCAACCAGAGCAACGAAGGTGAAACAGAGCTCGTTGATAGATTTAAACAGTGGCCGTATCTGGTCGGCTAAACTCTGAACACATCTTCCCTTTTTAAGAATGACTTCAGTGCCGTTCTTTTCTCAGAGAAAAGTTTAACTCCCAAGTCTTCCAGAATCGCGGTCAAAGCTGATTCGAAAGACCGCCGTTCGCCAGTTTCTGTGTTTACTAGAAGCACGCAAACGCAACTCGGCCGTTGTCATTATGGCCCCGCCCACCGACTATACACAATGTGATTGGTCCGGCAAGAGTTAGGGGAATACAGCTCAGAAGGGTATTGAGAGTTGCTAGACGACACTCGCGGACAGATTAAATTTGCTGCTGCTAGGGTGCGTCTAGATTTCTAGGCTAATACTCATGATATATACCAATGTAATCAACCTTTCTATATTATAATCCTGTAAATGTCAATGGACTTTTTTTCACAAGTTATTCCAGAAATCGGTGGTTTCCCTGTTATGCTGTAGGAGGCGCTGTTGCTGGTTGGCACCTTAAAAAAAATTATGTGGCAGGAAAAGAGTTAACCTAGAAGCTCTTACCGACTGGGAAATCAGCCTCCAGGTCCATTTGTGGCTCCTCTACTGCGGTAGAGACGGGGGTCTGTGTGGCAGATCTGGATGGAGGAGGCCTTTCAGGCTCTGGGGGTTGATCCCATGTCTGAGCAGAAGACACAGAATCCTCCTCACAACTCAGATTGCTGGAAAGGGCTTCAAAATCGAGGTCCTCCATAATGTTACCAGTCTGATCTGTGTAACAAAAAGCTTTAAAAGATATCTGACCAAAACAATTGCATGTGCATTTGCAGATTTAGTACACAGCCTAAACACCATAACCTTCAAATTTTCCATACCATTAGATGTGATGTGTTTCTCTGTCTCTGTCTCCTCAGCCACCATCTCTGCCATCATGATGAGCTCAGCCTCCAGAGGGTCATCAGGGATCTTCTCTTTGATTTCCTGAATGGTCTTCACAATGTGCTCAGCGCTGTCCAGAGTCGTGGGGAAGAACAAGGGCACTGGAACCTGTAAAGGGAAAGAGAGCCACATTTACATAATCAGACTACAAAACTACTAGGGCTGCACCTAACTAAAGATTTTTCTAGTTCACAAGTTTATTGAAGCCATTAACTGGCTGCGTGGCGTTTCTGTTGCGTGTCAGCTGCGTGGCGTTTTCTGTCTTTGCAAACCAGAAACGTGTCTGACGCGACGCTGCTGCTAGGTGATGTACAGGGAAGGCCTATACTTCGTGTTAAACATAAATATACAGCTCTGGGAAAAATTAAGAGGCTACTTAACGTTGAGAAATCAATGTTAAGTGGTCTCTTATTTTGTCCAGAGCTGTATAGCCTACTGATGCAGCAAAGACATCGTCAGCAGTATTGATGGCAAAATATGCTACAGAATATTTCGTTCTGTATTTCCTATATCGATAAAAATCAATAATTATTACAATTAGGCCTATACCTGCATTTAAGTTAACCTACAGACTTTCAAACATCAAAATGTCATTCATTAATATGTATTCGTGTCAAAATGAAAAAAAATTCTTATCCTATTTTGCCTGGAAACGCTTCCAACACAAGTGTCATGTGAAAAATAAGTGTCGATTCTATTTCTAGCATGTACACGTTTCCGGACATGCGTGTCACGCAGACAGTAGGCAAGCTCCAACATGAGAGCCGACAGGAAACCAGAGTTAAGAAAACAGTTAATACGGTTAGTTTTTTCAGAGTCGAAACCATACACGGTGAGTGAAACACTATCAAATGTCCGTTTTGTTGTTAATTAGCACATCAACACGAACGTATGGTGAATTGAAAGTTATTCAGAAAGTTAACCATATCTCAAGATTCTTTAGCTCCACCTCCACAAGTTTAGCTATTTTTAGGTAAGTATCGGTACAGCGCATCTGCCTTTTATTAATATTGTAAAAAAATAAAGACTCTTTGGAGATATGAAGGATGCAATACCACTCTATAGGTACTCAAGATTAACATGAGATTGACAAATTGTGTTATGCCCCCTTTAAAATTTCAGTAGCGTCATTAGGCACTATCTAGGTTAAGCCACGTAAAGTTGCTAACATTAGGCCATTACTCACGTTTCATGTTAGGTGACTTTTGTATTTCATGTCTGAAAAATACCTCATGGGTCAGCAGTGTTAACGATTTGTCCATTACGGACAGTGAGACTGTGAATTCTTGGACTTTTTTTCTGCTATTAAAACTACATTGAGCCAGAGTGGCAACTGTTTACATGTCTACTTTTAACATGTTAAAAGGAATAGTTCAGGCTAGATGCATTTTTAAACATCTGTGACGAAGAAACTTGGAAGGTGAGGATGAGGAAGAGGAGGGAATAGATGTACCGGAAGTGGAAGCTCTACAGCCTGTGGAACGTATTGGGTGTAGAGATGCATGGGAACTGGCACATAGACTGGCACCGGCACAGGCAGCACTATCACTTTAGGCATTTCATCTGCAGGACAAAA
Organism: Pseudorasbora parva; assembly: GCF_024679245.1. NCBI lineage: Eukaryota > Metazoa > Chordata > Actinopteri > Cypriniformes > Gobionidae > Pseudorasbora > Pseudorasbora parva. The sequence goes on from NC_090190.1 coordinate 6,597,304, forward strand.
GAGATATGGTATATGAAACTGTTGCAGCAACGTATTTTGTGATTAATAAAAAGAGAAAACAAGTAGGGAAGATTCGTCCAGAATAAGCCTGCTAAAAAAGCAGTCACGAGCTGGAGCTGGTGAATACCTATTTGTGTCTCAGCATCAGTAGTGTGAGGTTTACAGGACGTGGCTTTGTTTTTGCTTGTGGATTTATATTGCGTGGCTTTATATTGCGAGACTTTATTCTTCAGGATTTGGGATGACGAGACAGGAGATGTCACAGTACGTTTCTATGAGCAGAGCAAAGAACAGAAGATCAGATCAAAGCAAATCAGATGCATTGAAAAATAGCTGAAATAAAAATAGCCTTTTGAATCCAGATTCTGCTCTCAACAAATACAAGTTTTATTGAAAACCTCATGTTTAAGACTATGGATGTAAAAACTGATTTTTCCAGACAAACTCACATGTTCTGTAACTTTTACAGTAACAGCAGCTGGAACTGAGCCTGAGGACACAAAAGGGTTAAATGTGAGTAATTTGAGCACAAAATGCATTTCAGTCTATAATCATATGCGTAATGTATAAGTGTTCTGTTCAGTGTAACAAGTGTTTAAATGGTTAATGTTTCTGTGGTTAAATCACCTTTTGGATCTGGCTGTTTGTTAGATGCATTTGAAAGTGAAACAACACTGGCAATAACTGGTGTGGCCTCTTTAGTACTTTGAGGGACTGCAGAGGATACTGGAGTCGCACCTGTGGAGACAGTGACATCGCAGGACTCCAGACTAAAGAAAGTGAAACATTTAGGATTTGCCACACTGACCCCCAGCCAATTACAGAATCTACAGAATGAACCAAAAATGGAGAAAATAAAAGCAGTGAGAAAAAAGCAGACCAACCCAAATATCCAAGAAATCTACGGTAATATAAAAGAGAACATACTCTGTGTGGCTAGAGATTTGCTTGTAGCTTTGATGACAGTTCCAGTGATGCCCTGCAGACTGCAAAAGAACATCAGGCACCGCAGGCTGCAGAAATGCTTCATCTCACCCAGCCATTTCACCGTCTCTGTCGTTTTCTTGGCCTGCCTGCACATGGAGCACTTTATTTCCTGTCAAAATTGTGCAGCAGAAACACCCAATGTTACTTTTAGAAGCCACACTGGTTTCATAATTTCTTCAGGAGTTAGTTCACCCAAAAATGAAATTGATGTCATTAGTGACTCACCCTAATGTCGTTACATACCTGTAAGACCTCGGTTCATCTTCACACACAGTTTAAGTTATTTTATATTTAGTCTCGAGAGTGTATGCACACGATACTGTCCATGTCCATAAAGGGAATAAAAACATAATCAAAGTAGTCCATATGTGACATCAGTTAGTTAGTTAGAATCTCTTGAAGCATCAAAAATACATTTTGGTCCAAAAATAAAAAACTATGACTCTATTCAGCATTGTCTTGTCTTCCCTGTTTGTTTTCAATCCTCAAATAACGATTCAAATGGTTATGAATCAGTGTACTGATTCATGATTTAAATCACCAATGTCACATGATTTCAGGAGTTTGACACGTGATCTGAATCATGAATCGATACGCTGATTCATAACCATTTAAATATTTATTTGAGGATTAAATATAAAATATCTTAAACTGTTTTCTGAAGATGAACGGAGGTCTTACGGGTGAGGAACGACATTAGAGTGAGTCATTAATGACATAAATTTCATTTTTGGGTGAACAAACCCTTTAAGTGCAATGTTGCAGCAAAATGTAACATAGTATGACACAATATGTGACCTCTTCATGACCCTTTTCTGCATAACTAAAGCAAATAAACAATAAATAACTACATAACTAAATAGATTAACAGCTAAGTAAATAACTAACTAAATAGCTAAAACAAATATTTTTTTTATATATTAATAAAAAACAATAAGGAAATATACAGAATTCATGTAGTCAAGAGTCAAGAGCATTGAGTGATTTTCTGATAGACATCACAGCAGCAGTTTTGTTTGTTTTATTATGTGTGTACATTTTTCATGTGCTTTCTTTTGTTTTGATGTTTGTTTATTTTAATATAATTTAAGTTTGTCTGTTCCCACCTCCTTCCCTCCACAACAACATACTGTGTTAAAATGTTAAATATTACCTGGCGGATTAATAAACTATGTTTTGATAAGCAATCTTTCCCACAGAACTCCTCTTGCTTGCCATCAAAGACCTTGGTCACCACAGTCTTTGAGCTGCTGTCACAGTAGAAGCAGTTGCGACAGTGTTTCTTCCCCCATTTCTTGAACTGGTTATGCTCAAAGAGTGACTTGCATCCTGTACAGAAATAAATAAATCCACAAACGAAAGGTCACACATACAAATTGACAACAACACATTTGTGGTTATTTAAAAAATAACGGTTCCAAACAAATTAAATATTAATGCTTAAACTTACTCTCACTGCAGAAAGAACGGTCGACCTTGTTTATCCTTCTCACTAGTGTCACAGATTTATTGAGCTTGCAGTGTTCACAGTGAGCCACAATGTTGTTGATTCTTCTAAACTCCTCAATACAAGCATTATTGCAGAAGGCGTACATTTTCCTCTGAAAGACCAGATAAAAAAGAGGTTAAAGTCAACTATCTATCTGTCCGTCCGTCCGGGATGCCTTTAAAATAAAAAAATTGCTTGATTAAATAAATGCTTTGTTTATAATTACTTTCTAAGCCATGATGCTTTAACGGTACAAAGAGCTCATGTCACAAGAACATAGCAAATTTGATTTCTCATGTCCTGACTCCTTAAAAACCCAGTTTTTGTAATTGGCCTAATAAAACAAGTAAGTCAAGTAACAGTGAACAGGAGTACCTTAAACTCCAGCAGTTCAGGTCTGTGGAAGAAAGAGTTCAGACACTGAGAGCAAGGGATCTTGGCGACTGTCTGCACTGAACCACTGGGAGTGCTAGTCTTTGTTGAGGAGCTGGGCTCTGATGATGCAGGTTTGGGAGCAGGTTGGGGAGCAGGTTTGGGAGCAGGTTGGGGAGCAGGTTTGGGAGCAGAAGGTTTGGGAGCAGCAGGTTTGCGAGTAGATTTGCTGATGGTTTTGGAGCTGCTTGTAGAAGTTGCCATGTTCACCTGCTTGTTAGGTTTTTTCTTACTGAAGAACTCCTGGACCAAACAGAACAATCAAACTATTAGCATTCAAATATTTTAACATGCACGATTCCTATATACTAAGCAAAAATACCAGTGCCAGAGTAATGGGCGATATATAAACGATATGCTATATAAACGATACAAAATTGGCTTACGATAGATTTTAATTATATTGCACTCTCGCGATAATGCATGTTGATGACGGAATCTACCCGCGAAATTTAGAGCCACGAGCTGCAACTGATTGCAACGCATCATTAGTCATCTTGAGTAAACATAGCTGAAAGCGAAATAAAGGAACTTTGATAAAGGCCGGCGCAACATCCTTTTGGACTTGGTTCGGATTAAGGCCCTTTACGAAATATTCGCTTAGCTTTTTCGTTACGCGTCCGGTGTGAAAGGGCCTTTGGCGTCCGACGCAGAGATGCGCGGACGAGCGCGAGCGCACACACACGCTCGCTGTCTTTCTGTTTCTAGTCTCTGCCGTGTGTCTCTATATGAAGACACGGACGCATAAATCACTTCATGAGAATTTACCGTTTTATTTGAGAAAACTGATGATTTGATGATATGAATGAATACAGGCAGACACTCAAAGGTCTTCACGGCAACCCGTCATAATAAAAGTTCGGTTGAACGTGAGAAAATTTTCATAAAACTGAAAATTTGAAAACTGTCATGTGATATTAAATTAATACAGACCCTCAAAGGTCTTCACGACAACCCGTCATAATAAAAGTTCGGTTGAACGTGAGAATTTTCATAATTAGGCTACTGGTTGATTTAACTTACCGGTAGTCTCTACCTAACGTTAATAATAATAATAATTTGTCTCTACTAACGTACTACTACTAATAATGCCTAGATGGTTGATTATTTTTCACTTGATATTTTTATAAACAATGTTTACTTTTAAACAGCATACAGCCTTTAATGTTTATTTAACGTTGCTGTTTACTTATAATGAATATCATCTTAAATAATAAACGTATTGAATTAAAAAATACTGTAAAATGTGTATGGTATTGGTACCGACTAAAGGAATTTTGTAATCGTGACATCTCTGTTCCCTGATTCATAGTATCCATTCCTCTATTAACAAGACATCAGTTTTCAATTCATTAAGAGAACAAAATGTTTAAAACCAAATACGTTATATTAGGCTGGAGGTAAGAGACTAGTTTGAAATATGTTTTAATTTAAAGTATCTGAGCATTACACAAAAGGATTGTCTTTGCCTAATACTAAAAGTATTGTTAGTGTCTGTTCCTTAATTAAAAAGACACCAGTTTTTTTCTGTTCTCTGCATCTTGGGTGGCATTTAAGAACCAAGGACATTCAAGCAGAATTTTTCAGAAGGTTCTATTATAATGTATATATATATCGCAATATATATCGTTATTGCAAGAGGCTGCAATGTATATCGCAATATGGATTTTAGGCCATATTCCCCATCCCAGATATAACAATACTATACCTTATATGCTAGTACACAGGAAAAAGAGCAGAAGTTCTGAACGGATCCATCAAACATGGCTATGTGGTACTGGGGCATTAGTTTCAGCTTGCAGTTGTTACATTCCACTGGAACACCTTGTTTACAAGACAACAAAGACACATGTATGCACTTTATGTTCGTATGTATAATACTACATTATGTAAATATTATTAAATAAATGCAGCTTTGGTGAGCATAAGACTTACCATCACAGGAAAAAAATACATTTTAAAATATATCCACATAGAAAATACTTTCAAAAAATTATTAAATGTTATTCTTAAATAAATGCAGCTTTGGTGAGCATGAGACTTCTTTCCAAAAGATTTTAAAATCTTACCGGCCCTAAACTTTTGAATGGTAGGTATTGGCTAATATCTTGAAATTATCGGTACTCATGCTCAGACTGCAATTGGTTTCTGTGCATTCCTATGATTAAGCACATAGAGTTGTGGGTAAATGTATGGTCACGGTACCTGAAGAACTGGTCTGGCCTTTACTCGCCATTACACAGGAAGCAGAGCAGAAAAGCTCCCTGATGCCCTCCGAGTTGGGACTGTCCACCGCATCTGCAGCCGGGCGCAGGGTATGACACAGTTTGCAGGTGACAAGTTTCAGACTCCTCTATAAATGAAGAGTTTATCCAGTTTATTTACTTGCACTTAAAATACTTAACTTTAAAGTGCCCCTATTACGCTATTTTAAAGGTTCCCAATCTTGTTTTGGAGGTATCCTACAATAGGTACACATGCATCCAAGGACAAAACACTTCAATTTTCTCTTAATATACATTGCACATCACATCATTTCTCTTTCGGATTGTTCATCTCTCTAATCCCCATTTCCAAGAGCTCTGCTCTGATTGGTCAGACAGCCCAGTTTGTTGATCTGCCACTTAAAGCTCAAGTTGGTAGCAAAACATTTAACACATCTTAATTTCAGCTCCAGGAACTTCCTCGGCACATAATACACAGGGATACAGACATACTACGATACAGGGATACTACGATTTGCGTCAGTTTTTCAGTATCAATTCCAGCACAAGTCTCCACAGCAGGATTCACAGCAAAGTTGAAAAAAGCGTCTTCTCGACATGTCAACAACACAAAAGAAACTCTTCCAATCAGCTACAGCGTTTGAGGGTCAAAGTAGAAGTTGTTCGTTGGCAGCCAATGAAGACCAAAGGTGGACATTATGAAATTTAATGTAACCGGAAGTAAGACTGGAATTACTGACGACACGTTTCGGCATTTCAGAATCAATTCTTCTGCTGCGCACTTTGACCTTTAAAACTTTGCAGACCTTTTACAAAATCACAAACAGCTAGATTACACACTGCATGTAAGGTAATATTAAAAAAGCAAAACTGGGGCACTTTAATAATAGCATTTGAACAAAATGACTGATAACCTAATGAGTCCTATTACTGTTCCCTTGCAATTACCTGTTTATAGGCTGTGAGGCAGTTTTGTTTGCAGAACTTCATAACTCTGTCCTCCATCCGCAGAGACGGACACTGAGTGTCTGTGCCATAGCAGTATCCACCGCAGTTCACACAGCTGCTCATGTTCAGCTTATTGGAGGAGCAGAACTGGTTTAAGCAGCTGTCGCTGCACAGCTTATGAATGGAGCCCATGGAGTTCACTTCATGAGTGTGAGTCTGAGAAGTGACAATTTCAGATCTTTAAAAACTCAGTGACAATTATATTAATTAGACAATTAAGGCAACAAAATATTCTTTCCAATAGAGATCTCTTTTCAATTGAGCACATAAATATCTAGCCTGGATGCCAGCCAAACTCAGCCCCGCCCACAACATTTGAGCTTGGGTTGTTCGGTCTGGACTCGATCCATAGAGGAGTAATTATGCCCAAACTGAAAGTGTTCGGACCAATGAAATCATCAGGGCGGGCTTTAGACGATGATAGACAGATGATCAACAGTAACATAATCATGCACGTCATCAAAGGGGCTTGGATGATGTTCGTTCAAATCCAGCTCAGACATGACATACATCTGTAGCTTACTATACTTGTTGTAGCCATTACACAATGTTTTTTTTCCCTTTCATATTTATGTTTAAATATTATAATATTATTTTTTTAAATTTCATCTGATACAAGTGCAAAGATGCAAGTGGGTCAGAAATGATTTTGGTGGTTATATTTAGTTGAATATTAAGTTTTGTTTTGTAAAAAGCCTCTTTCATTTTGTACAAATTGTCTCTTAATTTTAATAAAGGTTTCTTCGGCCAATTGCATGTATTTAATTAATAAAAAGCTAATAAGTAGACGGTCGCGGAAACCATCGCTTTCATTGTGAACTGAAGCGCGTCTCAAACTGAAACTCAGCAGGCTTGCCTCACAGACATGAGAAATATGTAGCCTAATATGTGTAGAAACTAAATGATTTAAATAAGCATAGTGCAGTGTTCAGAACTCACACATTAAACAAAAAGCTTGATACTGATGGATCACGGCGATGGGCATGAGTGGGATGTTTTTTTTAACCTTCTACATACTGAATATGATCGCGTGAAAGCACATTTGAAGGTAGCACTTATTCACACACGTAATCGTTCTCTCTAATGCATTCAAAAACATCTTGTAGTGCTTGATTACAGTTATTAGTACTGTAGTTACAATATACAGTTATTCTATTATATGATTTTGAATGAGCAAACATCTGTATTGATCCGTAGATAAAATGTATAGAGCGTGGAGGGGAAATTGCCGCTGCTCCATTCTGCTGACATAGCCTACTCTGGTGTTGACTCGCAAGACTCGCAGCGGGGCGGGGCGTGGCATCACGATGGTGTTCCTCCATCACGATGGACGATGATATCGTCCATCGGCACAACCCTATACTCTGTGTATCCTTAAAATCTTTTTTTTTTACAACACCGGCAAAGATCGTTTATTTCAGCGTGCGTGCAGACAGGGTTGCCAAGTTTTTACAACAAAATGCGGCAACTACTAGCAAGGTTATTTTGGCAAGATTGCCTGCTAAAATTCACATTCATGGGTCATGGCTATATATCACATAATAGTCACTTCAACAAGCGGACATGGAAAACAACCCGTGGAAAAAAACGGACTTAGCAACACAGTGCAGTTGAGCTCTGTTGACATTCGACAATTAACGTAATGTGTCGCTTCGTTGCTCTGATTGGTTGTAGGTCTATCCAATTGAGGTCTTTCCTGTTTTGGTTGAAACACGCCCCATAATCACAGCCCAATGGAGCATCAGACTCAATATTCTGACTAATAGAGTACGACCACGTCAGGCTAAAGAATATCATTCCTAGTCACATTGCGACACACTAGAGGAACAAAACGGTTAAATTATGATTTCATCATCATCGTGTTTTTGGTCTGTCACATTTTTAAACTCCTATAAGAGATCATAAAGCTTTTTGTATGTACCCGGCTTAAGGAGAGATAATTGACAGGATGATGTTGGAGGAACTGGTGTGCAACAGATCCTTAGCGTCATTGACAAATATATTATCTTGTAAAATGCACGGACAGTACCGCCGGGCTCTATACACATCTGCACGACCATGAATTAGAAAGCGGAAGTGAAAGGCAAACACGCATTCAAAAGGATATAATTAACAACATATATATAAAATTATATACAACATCAACTATCCCAATGTATAAAAAATAAAATCGAATTTATATGAATCGCAAGCTTAAGAATTGAAATCGAATTGTGAATTTGTCAATGCCCTGCCCTACAGAACGGTGTATTCTTCAGCACAGATGGAGAAGTCTACTCACCACTCCTGTCTTCTGACACACACTGCACTTGAAGTTTAAAGCACTGAGGCATTTCTGACTGCAGAATTCCTTCAAAGTCCCTGACATGTCCACCGGGCCATTTACAGTGTTATGGTGGTCTCGAATCTCTCTGAAGGTAAAGGTACATCAGGGCAATTAATTCCAGCAATATACAATTATACTGTTGAATGAAATGTTGCAAGCGTACTTTCGGCAGCCGTGACATGTTTTGGTCTTGCTGCTGCAGAGACATGCAGGTGAGCAGTAGAGTTTAGAAGAGCCACTGCGCTGGAATGCCGTTTGTCCCTTCAGCATGACCTTATTACAGGCTGTGCAGAGCAAACCAACTTGATTAAAAGGTTGAATAGGTTCGGCTGGGACTGATGGAGCCTTTTCTGGGACATTTACTGGAGCTCCTGTGACAAGAAAAGAACAATGTAAGAAACTGACTTTAGATGTTTAAAGGAAAAGCTCACCCAAAAGGTTTTTTATCCTGTTTGAAGGATGATTACAAATTTAAAACGAAATATGTAAGTGTCAAGTTTGGAACAAATGCATTAAAATATATACAAAGCTTACAACCACTGTAATGTTTATACCGATGGATGCCGTGGAAGCATTTACTCCAACAGAGAATGCAGCTCCGATCTTGAAACCATCAGGTGTTTGTTCAAAGTCCTGCAAGCATAAACACATTGGGATAATCCATTTTTATTTTTGAAATAAGTTTCATCTGTAAGGCCGCCCAAATCGTCCCAATGGAGGCTAACAATCCGCGGGGGAAGGTCGCTGCGCGTTCGTCTTTTCAGCGGGGAAAAGGGATTTTATTCCAATTCCTCGTTATCTGACTCCATTTAATCATAATTTAGAATTTAGGTTAGAATGCCAATTGGTTATCTGGTCATTTATATTTAATAGTTTAAGTACACATTTAATTATTCCGTTTAACCCTTTGTTGAAATTATGCCCGTTCGTAACCTGAATAATTCCAGAGCAAGTCAGAATCAATCAAAGTGTAACAATTTATTAACAGTCAGGTAAATGTATAACGCCAATTATATAATCAATTCAAAGGTAGCCTAATCCATATAACATCAAATACTCTGAAGTAAAGAATGAAATGTATACCTGACTTCTGAAAATTACATAATGCTGGCTATCTTGAAACGTCTAGCATTACGGGCTGAGCTGACTACAGAATCGAGCCCTGAGCTCTTTGCAACATTTCCTTAAATACCCAGAACCAGATGCATACCCAGAACCATTTGAAACTCTTTCAAATGGAAACAAGAGTTCACAATAGGAATTTGCATGAATCAAGTCCTATAAACTTGAGAAGAAGAGAGGCCAAATGGCTGAAAGCCACACCCACCATACACCAAGGAAAGATATCTTTAAACTCTCAAAACATTTATGATGTTCTAGTTTACTTCTGTGGAGTAGAGATATTTGTACCAGTCGCACTGAGACATTTCAAATGATATCAAACACATATAATACTGTATCATGAGGATTGACATTGTAGCAAAGAGATTTCTGGTGCATTTCAGGTGATCTCAAGTTTGGGGGAGCAGGAATTTGGGGGAAGTTTCATGTGAAAGGAAAGGCATGTAAATTAGTCATTAGTAGATGGTTCACTCAGTGTGATGTCTCGGACAGAGACGCTAACTGTATGAATGAGTTCAAATGCTAATTTCCTTTGTTTTCTCAGAGTGATTAGACATTTCAGCATCAGCTAGTTTTTCCATTCTTACACACCAAAAAAAAAGTTCAATAAAAATGTATTTAATGAAGTAAAAAATCTTTATGAAATATTTTTACAACCTAGAATAAAATGTTTTATAATGTTGCCCATTTAAAATATAATTAACATTACATTTGAAAATGTAATTTATTTCTGTAATAAGAAAGCTGAATTTCCAGCATTACTCAAGTCTTGTATATGTATTATCAAAACAGTTAATGTTGTTGTTGGAACATTTTAATTTATGAATTATAATGTATGCATCATAAATGCATAACTGAGTGTTAAAACAAACAAACAAATGTATAATAGTTACAAAAGTAGAGCACCTCATCTTCCTTAATGTTTCTCACAGGGGGCTGCAACACTTTCTTCCACTCTTCATCCATTGGTTCATCCTTGATCTTCAAAGGTAGAATGACAAAGGTCACTTTAATTTTTGTCAACAGCCTGTCTTTGCTGGACAAATGTAAGTGATTTTATATGTGCTTCATGGATTAGCAAACAAACTCAAACTTATTTTCACCTCAGTGGTAAACATTAAACAGTGGTGCTGTGCTTACCGTTAGAGCAGATGATTCATTTGTCTTGGTTTTTCCATCTTGGTTTTTCTTTGTTTCTGTTAAACAGGAAGTCATGCTCAATACAACAAATCATGTTCAATTCAAAGAACATAAACAGTATAAACTTATTAGGAATTTATAATAAGTATAGTTTTAAAGGAGCAAGAGTCTGAACCAACTAAAATTAAATTATTGGTTCAATTACCTGAATCTATTGTTCGGTCTACTTCCATCTTCCCACTGTAATCTTCATTCTGGTCTACTGCCATTTCATTCGTGCAGTCCTCAACTTTAGTGATCACAAGCTCTTCTGAAGACTGTGCTATGTCCTCTGCGTACATGTCCGGATGTCCTGTGGAATCCTCACTGGCCATAAGGACACTTGCTGCAGATGTAGAGCCCAGCTGTGAAACTGCAGACTGTGAAGGGCTAGACTTTGCTCCTAAAAGTGGGAAATTATTAAATTAATTACAGTTACACATTCTATGTACTCAAAGTAATAAGTAAATTATGCATAATAACATGCAAGTAACCAAACCCTATTCCTAACCATAAAGTAAGTACAAATATCACAATCTCTATTCAAATGCCTAAACAATCTTTTCCAATAATTCTGCTACAGCTATAAACCTTTGACAAGTATGATCACAGCGAGCGTTGATACGTGTGTTGGTGCTGCTGCCGTTCCAGAGAGAGCAGCTGTTATATAAAGGTGGTGGTCATATAATTAGAATATCATCAAAAAGTTTATTTATTTCACTAATTCCATTCAAAAAGTGAAACTTGTATATTATATTAATTCATTACACAGAGACGGATATATTTCAAATGTATATTTCTTTTCATTTTGATGATTATAACTGAAAAAAAAAAATCCCAAATTCAGTATCTCACAAAATTAGAAAATTACTTAAGACCAATACAAAGAAAGGATTTTTAGAAATCTTGGCCAACTGAAAAGTACGATCATGAAAAGTATGAGCATGTACAGCAGCACTCAATACTTAGTTGGGACTCCTTTTGCCTGAATTACTGCAGCAATGTGGCGTGGCATGGAGTCGATCAATCTGTGGCACTGCTCAGGTGTTATGAGAGCCCAGGTTGCTCTGATAGTGGCCTTCAGCTCTTCTGCTTCACAATACCTGATGCTGTCAGTTGTTCAAGAGTGGCTTAACACAAGGAATGCGACAGCTGAAACCCATGTCTTGCATACGTCTGTGCGTAGTGGTTCTTGAAGCACTGACTCAAGCTGCAGTCCACTCTTTGTGATCTCCCCCACATTTTTGAATGGGTTTTGTTTCCAGGGTACAGTTATTCCTATTGCTTGTACACTATTTTCTACCACATATTTTCCTTCACTCCCTATTAATGTGCTTGGACACAGCTGTGTGAACAGCTGCCTCTTTTGCAATGAACTTTTGTGTCTTGCCGTCCTTGTGCAAGGTGTCAATGGTCGTCTTTTGGACAACTGTCAAGTCAGCAGTCTTCCCCATGATTGTGTAGCTTACAGAACTAGACAGAGAGACCATTTAAAGGCCTTTACAGGTGTTTTGAGTTAATTAGCTGATTAGAGTGTGGCACAGGTGTCTTCAGTATGGAACATTTTCACAATATTCTAATTTTCTGAGATACTGACTTTGGGATTTTCCTTAATTGTCAGTTATAATTGTCAGTTCCTTAATTGTCAGTTATATTGTCATCAAAATTAAAATAAATAAACATTTTAAATATATCAGTCTGTGTGTAATGAACAAATATAATATACAAGTTTCACTTTTTGAATTGAATTTGTGAAATAAATCAACTTTTTGATGATATGCTAATTATATGACCACCACCTGTATAGCCTAGGTATATAGCCTTTTTATGATTGGTGTTTTTGATGTAAACTCCCTTTATCATTGTTTTGCAATCCGTTTCTTTATAGAAATCTAAAAAAAACCTTGTCTTTCTTTTTTTCAACATTTGCATTTCCAGCTCTCATTATTCACATCAACTAAAAAAAACAAAAAACAGCACAGTGTATGCGCAAGTAAAAATCCACCTTGAGCGAACATAAACTATTTTGCGAACTAAGGGATTTATTTTGTCGTTTACATCACTCATTTCTGATGCAACACTACAAAATGGGCATTAAACAGGGTTATGGAAGAATAGCTACTGTTTTTTAATGTTGCTTTATCACTCTTAATTTTAAGAGCTGGACACGCTTGATGTTAAGAAGGGTTATTTATTATAAGAGTTATATATTATTAACAAATTATTAAATGGTGTAGTCGCGCTTACTGACACGCATCCAAAGCGTGCATACAGAAAAATGACTGAGACAGCATGTGATCCTGAATTAGATTCTCCTTCAATTGTCCTTGAATAGACGAAAATACACACAATTATCAACGAATATGCCCAACTCAGTCACTATGAAGGGAAGAGATCTGAAACTAGGGACTTTGGAGGGAGCAGGACACTTGTGTGTGCCGTTTGGAAAATGTATCTAATATTATTTAATCTAACCTATGAAACTTATTTAAACTTTACATGAAATGACCACAAAAAAACATGACATCACAAACAAAACAACTTGCACTATTCAGTTTATACATTAACTCGAACTCTCCCACCAATTAGGCTTTAAAATGAATCGTGGATTTGCCACCCTTGGTCACATGACCATAAACCTGTATTTCTACGATTTCTAATTAGCTTTGTTTTTATTCTTAATAACCAAACTAAAATAAATATAACTACAATATTATAATAATATACATCATGGGATAAAAGGTTTGAAACAAGGTATTGGTCATATCGCCCAATCCTAACTTGTAGGAAGAAAACTAAGATCTGTCTTGCCTTCTGAAGAAGCATCAGAATCCATGCTGACGTTTCCATCAAAACTTCCTCCAATTTGCAGCCCAATCTCTGCAGGATTATCCTGTCAGAAAACAGTCAGGTGACCAATATTACAATCACAATTTAGAAGTAAAACCTGCTCACTTTCCACCTGTGTGACACAGGGTTTATGCAGGTTTTATGAAGATAAAAGCAATACCTTTTTATGACCAATTAAAGAAAATTTTAGGAATAAATTGAAGGGAACATCATAGATCAATATGTTCTCTAAAGGCCATCATTTACCTCTTTTTTTCCACACACACAAAAAAAAAACAGCTTAAAATTGGGGTAAGAATTGTTGTGATTTTATGATTTAAACAATACCAAATATCTGCCAATGAGTTTATGAAAATCAAGTTAATTCAAATGCAAGTATTTTATACTCATTGACAGATGTTATTGTTATACTCTTAATTTTGTTTGCCAAAAGAACACTCCACCGTTTTTAGAAATGGGGCGTATTCAACTTTGTTCCTACATTTAGATGTGTGGGCAAATGCATGTTTGTCTCATGTGCATGCATTGTTTTAGTGTACAGGGTCGCCGCCAGCTTAGCTTAGCATAATGAATGGAATCCTATGTTGCCACTTAGCATGAGTAAAAATGATCCAAACAACCACCACCTAATTATTTCTTGTGGCCTGAATATTCACAACGAGTACAAATAGCGATGCAGATTAAGAATAGGCGATTTCCTAGACAGATTGGGACTATATTATGGGGAAGCACAGGCGAAGCACTAGCTATTTAAGCGCAGCACATGAAATCCCAGTCTATATACAGCAACTATCTAACAACCGAAAAAAACAGACAGTAACATAAGGAAGAGTAATAAAAGCAATTACATGTGCACTTTGCTCTGCATGTGCTTTGAAAATGGATGGGACGGCCGTATCTCTCAGACGTAGTACCGTCTTTCTTGGCCCATATAGCATTTGTTCAAAGTAGTCCTCCGGTGCAAAATGCTCTTCGCAAACACGATACTGTTTGATTTTGTAGAGAGGCGTTGAAGTACAGATATCCAGAACAGCTAGCCATTTATTTCTCAGTTCCACATTCGATGGAATTCTGTGAAACATTACATTAGTGTATGTCCGTTGCTTGTTCTCACAACCTTTTACCACGCAGGTAATCGCCATGTTTGCTGTAACTTCTCAAAATAAACAATTCAAAAGATAAGACAGTCGGTGCAGGTCATGCCGGTGTGTTGACGGAAGTTTGGGGATTTCGGATGTGTTGCGTAATATCTTTGCGCCCAAGTAGCAGTGCTTCGCCTGTGCTTCCCCATAATATAGTCCCAAATCAATAGAAATCGCCTAAACTTAATCTGCATCGGTATTTGTATTCGTTGTGAATATGCAGGCCACGAAGTAATTAGGCGGGTTTTTTTATTATCACTTTTTAGAGCACTGCATGAACTGAAACAAAAATGCATGCCACATATCTAAATGTAGGAAAGATGTTGAATAAGCCCTATTTCTAAAAAACGGGAGTGTATTTTGCATGTCAAGTATTTTTAATAAAACTAAGAGGTCAAGCAATTTGAATAAACTGTATAGTAATAGTAACACTGCACGATCTCACTATACTGCTCACACACATACCGTTGTGTATGGTAAACACAGGCTGGGCACAGCTGTTTTTTTCAGTTTTCGACGTTTCTTTCCCAGACCCGGTCTGAAGTCGTCTGGCGAAAAATGCTCACTGCACAATGTCAGTTGACGGACGAAATGAAGAGGTAAATCCACATCTAGCTGAACAAATAGCAGCCATAGCTTTAGTCGCCCTGGGTCCTTAACCGGGAAAGAGAAAAACTGAATCCTTTCATCTGTCGGCGGTGGTATTGCACTTTTACGTCTTGGTCGTCGTCTTTGGCGATTATCACATCCGCGACATGCACACTTACGCACCATTTAAAAAATAAAACTGTAGCAATACCAAAATGTAAAAAATGTTGAATACAGCGTGCGTCTCCCTCAGATTGTAAACGAAGCTCGGGCGCACAAGATAACACGTCAGCAGCGTCACCATAGTTGCCATGCCAGTCGTGTTATTGACTGCAGGTTGTTTATTATTATAAAAAAATATATTATTATTATAAAAATAGGTATTAAAAAAATCCACAAAATATATATGAATATTTGTTATAATAAAAATTAAATACAAAACCGGATCTAAACAAACAACCAAAAAACTACGCACTTGTTTGTGGGGAATTAACTAATTTCTGTATCCACACGTCACGTGACACAAGAACAAGACTCGGACCAGCCTTGCCTCATTGTAGTTTTCGCTTTTTTTTTTTTAATCGACCAAATGTATTTTGGATGCTTCAAAAAATTCTAACTAACCCACTGATCTCACATGGACTACTTTGATGTTTTTATTACCTTTCTGGACATGGACAGTATACCGTACATTTTCAATGGAGGGGGCAGAAAGCTCTCAGACTAAATATAAACTATATTAAACTGTGTTCCGAAGATGAACGGAGGTCTTACGAATGTGTAACGACAGAGTGAGCCATTGATAACAATTTTCATTTTTGGGTGAACTAACCCTTTAACCCCATAGAAAATCTATCAGGCATTGTGAAAAGGAAAATGCAATATGCCAGACACAACAATGCAGAAGAGCTGAAGGCCACTATCAGAGCAACCTGGGCTCTCAAACTCCATGCCGACACGCCGCATTGCTGCAGTAATTCAGGCAAAAGGAGACACAACTTAGTATTGAGTGCTGTACATGTTCATACTTTTCATGTTTGTACTTATCAGTTGGCCAAGATTTCTTAAAATATTTTCTTTGTATTGGTCTTAAGTAATCACTTTTTGAATGGAATTGGTGAAATAAATCAACTTTTTGATATTTTAATTATATGAGCAGCACCTGTTATACTAAAGCCCACCCACATGTTTATGTGATTGGATACGGTTGTTTATGTAAGAAACACTAGTGATTTGAAACCGTGTTTTTGAGACTGTCAATGGTTCACTGCAGTTTCAAAGAGAAAATAATCAACCATGGTGTTGACTTACGGTTTCATTTTTTAATTAAAAAAAAATATATCAAGAGTTATCCACAGCCAACTTAAGAAACATTCCATTGTATATGGACCAACATGATTTGCCATGAACAACAAGTTCAAAATCTGTTTTTGGAACGATGCTGTCAATGTCTTTAGTGTTTTAAAATAATACAAGGGTGGTGATTCATAGTCCCACTGATGTTTAACTGCATGTTTTCTATTTACAATCTTCTTGTAGTTACAAGAATGCCCAATGGCAAACGTGTTACTGCATTCAGAACTAAAGTCAATAGCCAAGAGAATGTGTTGAGGTTTTCTCAGTTGTGCTGAAAGTCAGAGTCGCTGTCTGAATCCGTCTCATTGGGCGTTTTGTCCATCTCCATGTGCAGCTCTCGGACAGTTAGGATGCGTGTGAGCATGCTGTCCAGAGCCTCGTCACTCAGTGAGGTGGTTGTAAACCACGTAGGACTGCTGGGTACGCAGGAACGCTCAGGGCTCAGGTAGAACTGGGTTGCATGATTTCTTATGCCTGGTGAGCTGGAAGAAACAAAATGCACCATGACTCATTTAATTAAAGTGCCCTTACTATGCTTTTTCAGAAATAATGCTTTAAGTGGTAGACCAAATCACAACAGACTGGGCCATCTGTAAAAGCAAACTACAGAGACTAAATCCTTGACCAGCCTATTTCAGAGCCTGAGGAATGATTATATTATATATATATATATATATATATATATATATATATATATATATATATATATATATATATATATATATATATATATATACAGTCTTGTTCAAAATAATAGCAGTACAATGTGACTAACCAGAATAATCAAGGTTTTTAGTATATTTTTTATTGCTACGTGGCAAACAAGTTACCAGTAGGTTCAGTAGATTGTCAGAAAACAAACAAGACCCAGCATTCATGATATGCACGCTCTTAAGGCTGTGCAATTGGGCAATTAGTTGAAAGGGGTGTGTTCAAAAAAATAGCAGTGTCTACCTTTGACTGTACAAACTCAAAACTATTTTGTACGAACATTTTTTTTTTCTGGGATTTAGCAATCCTGTGAATCACTAAACTAATATTTAGTTGTATGACCACAGTTTTTTAAAACTGCTTGACATCTGTGTGGCATGGAGTCAACCAACTTGTGGCACCTCTCAGCTGTTATTCCACTCGATGATTCTTTAACAACATTCCACAATTCATTCACATTTCTTGGTTTTGCTTCAGAAACAGCATTTTTGATATCACCCCACAAGTTCTCAATTGGATTAAGGTCTGGAGATTGGGCTGGCCACTCCATAACATTAATTTTGTTGGTTTGGAACCAAGACTTTGCCCGTGTGTTTTGGGTCATTGTCTTGTTGAAACAACCGTTTCAAGGGCATGTCCTCTTCAGCATAGGGCAACATGACCTCTTCAAGTATTTTAACATATGCAAACTGATCCATGATCCCTGGTATGCGATAAATAGGCCCAACACCATAGTAGGAGAAACATGCCCATATCATGATGCTTGCACCTCCATGCTTCACTGTCTTCACTGTGTACTGTGGCTTGAATTCAGAGTTTGGGGGTCGTCTCACAAACTGCCTGTGGCCCTTGGACCCAAAAAGAACAATTTTACTCTCATCAGTCCACAAAATGTTCCTCCATTTCTCTTTAGGCCAGTTGATGTGTTCTTTGGCAAATTGTAACCTCTTCTGCACATGCCTTTTTTTTAACAGAGGGACTTTGCGGGGGATTCTTGAAAATAGATTAGCTTCACACAGACGTCTTCTAACTGTCACAGTACTTACAGGTAACTCCAGACTGTCTTTGATCATCCTGGAGGTGATCATTGGCTGAGCATTTGCCATTCTGGTTATTCTTCTATCCATTTTGATGGTTGTCTTCCGTTTTCTTCCACGTCTCTCTGGTTTTGCTCTCCATTTTAAGGCATTGGAGATCATTTTAGCTGAACAGCCTATCATTTTTTGCACCTCTTTATAGGTTTTCCCCTCTCTAATCAACTTTTTAATCAAAGTACGCTGTTCTTCTGAACAATGTCTTGAACGACCCATTTTCCTCAGCTTTCAAATGCATGTTCAACAAGTGTTGGCTTCATCCTTAAATAGGGGCCACCTGATTCACACCTGTTTCTTCACAAAATTGATGACCTCAGTGATTGAATGCCACACTGCTATTTTTTTGAACACACCCCTTTCAACTAATTGCCCAATTGCACAGCCTTAAGAGCGTGCATATCATGAATGCTGGGTCTTGTTTGTTTTCTGAGAATCTACTGAACCTACTGGTAACTTGTTTGCCACGTAGCAATAAAAAAATATACGAAAAACCTTGATTATTCTGGTTAGTCACATTGTACTGCTATTATTTTGAACAAGACATATTATATATATATATATATATATATATATATATATATATATATATATATATATATATATATATATATATATATATATATATATATATATATATATATATATATATATATATGGGAGCTTTGATGCATGTAAACCTATTGTAGGAGACACCAAAACAAAAAGTACCTTTTTACAGAATGTTGCGGTATTTAGGATTATCCATATCATTTTTTTAATGAATGTAAAAATCACAATGGCATCTGTTCTCTTTGACATAAATATCAGCTGAGAGTGGGACTAAATATCCAATTTAATCTGCCTGTATAAATGGTAAATATACTGCATTTAAATAACCTTTAAATAGACCCATGGCCATCCAAAGTGCTTTACATATTGCCTCACACACACCGACAGCAGTGTCAGCCTTGCAAGGCACCATCCAGCTCTTCGGGAGCAGCTGGGGTTAGCCGTCTTGCTCATGGACACCTCGACACTTGGTCAGGAAGAACCAGGGATTGAACCACCAACCTTCCGGTTTGTAGACAATCTACATGAACCACTGAGCCTCTGCCGCCCTGTAGTTTAGTTTGCAACGCCCAACTTTCAACAATCCAATCAATTCAATAAGGATGACATCAAGTTCTCTTCCACTCTTCTTTCTTTTCTAAAGTGGTTTCACGCAGATATACGGTGCATCTGGAAAGTATTCACAGCACTTCACTTTTCATGTTTTGTTATGTTACAGCCTTATTTCAAAATTGATTACATTCATTACTTTCCTCAAAATTCTACAAACTACCTCACAATGACAATGTGAAAAGTATTTTTTGGAAAAAATAAATAAATAAATTACCTAATTATTCACAACCTTTTCTCAATTTTGTTGAAGCACCTTTAGCAACAATTACAGTCTTTTGGATTATGATGCTACAGGCTTGGCACACCTATTTTTGGGCAGTTTCTTCCATTCTTCTTTGCAGGACCTCTCAAGCTCCATCAGGTTGGATGGGGAGTGTTGATGCACAGACATTTTCAGATCTCTCCAGAACTGTTCAAACAGGTTCAAGTCTGGGCTCTTACTGGGCCACTCAAGGACATTCACAGAGTTGTCCCGTAGCCATACCTTTGTTATCTTAGTTGTGTGCTTAGGGTCGTTGTCCTGTTGGAAGATGAACCGTCGCCCCAGTCTGAGGTCTAGCGAGCTCTGGAGCAGGTTTTCATTAAGGATGTCTCTGTACATTGATGCATTTATTTTTCCTTGATCATGATTAGTCTCCCCATTCCTGCTGCTGAAAAACATCCCCACAGCATGATACTGCCACCCCCATGCTTCACTGTATGGATGGTATTGGCCAGGTGGTGAGCAGTGCATGGTTTCATCCAGACATGATTCTTGCCATTCAGGCCAAAGAGTGCAATCTTTGTTTCATCAGACCAGATCATTTTGTTTCTCATTGTCAGAGTCCTTCAGGTGCCTTTTGGCAAATCCCAGGCAGGCTGTCATGTGCCTTTTACTGTAAAGTGGCTTCCATCTGACCATTCTGCCATATTGGCCTGATTGGTGCAGAGATGATTGTTCTTCTCAAAGTTTCTCCTCTCTCCACAGAGAAATGCTGAAGCTCTGTTAGAGTGACCATCAGGTTCTTGGTCACCTGACTAAGGCCCTTCTCCCCGATCACTCAGTTTGGCCGGCAGCCAGCTCTAGCAAGAGTCCTGTTGGTTCCAAACTTCTTCTATTTACGGATGATGGAGGCCACTGTGCTCACTAGGACCTAAAATGCTGCAGAAACGTTTCTGTACCCTTCCTCAGATCCATGCCTTGATACAATCCTGTCTGAGAAGTCTACAGACAACACCCAAGTTCAATTTTTAGCGTCACGGCAAAAAATACTCATATACAGGTAATCTAATTTTAATACATTTGCAAAGATTTCAAACAAGCTTCTTTCACATTGTCATTATGGGTATGTTTTGTAGAATTCTGAGGACAATAATGAATTTAATCTATTTTGCTGTAACATCATAAAATGTAGTTGAAGTGCAGTCCTGTGAATACTTCCCGCATGCGCTGTGCGTCAAAAGAGGGAAGAAAAAACTATTGCAATTTGTTTTATGCTGACTTTAAACAAACTGCTGACATACCATTTTGAGAGATAGAACTCGTATAGCTTGATGGGACATCGGAGAGGATTGTCTGAGTTCTGCCGTATCTTTAGCACCCTTTGCCGTTCATCTTCCTTCTTCCTCTTCTTTACAGGGACACCATCTAAATTAGACAAATTAATAAGTAACAATAAAAAAAAAAACTATAAAAAAGTATGACTGACCACTGACCTGCGTCTTCTTTCGGGGGATAGAAACGCAGGTAGGATACTTTGCTGTTAGCTGGCCCCCGAGAGTAGCATTTGACATTTGCGAAAGACAGGCTACGGTGCTGCTCCACTGTCTTGTAGTTGAAGAACTTGGTGAAGAAATAGAGCAACGTGTTGAGCAGCACGCCGGGTGAAAACGCTCCCAGCTGCTTGCAGTCCCACAGATACTCCTCCTCCACACGAGAATGAACGTAACCTGTACAAACACACAGAGGTGTTTGAAGAGCAACAGAGAAACACACCAGTCTCGTGATGGTGTCTTAAATTACTCACCACTGGGGAAAATAGTTGGTTTCCATCCTTTGAGCATGTTGGACATTTCATGGCAGAATTTGGTGTAGAAGACATCTGCGAAGATGTTCTCCATCCGATTGTTCTCAAACAGGTACTGTAAACATGAATGACGAGAGCGACACTCAAACAAACTAAATACAACATGACTGAATGTGTTCACTCTGTGTGATTTCTTGTCGTTTCACCTGCTGGATGCCTAAGCAGAGGTAAAAGATGCTGTCAGGGCTGTACTTCTCTCCAGTGGGTCGACGGACTTCAGAGATGAACTTGCTGAGGCCGTAGCTGAGCTCAGCCGTGCTACACTTCAAAAGGTCCCCCTTAATTGTCATGGTTAGTGCTACGGATAATAAAAAGGACATTTAATGTTTAAATGGCACTAAAATGTTTTAAAAAGTCTGTCTCCCAAGTAAACTATATTAGTTACATTTTAGCCAAAGAGATGTGGTCCAGTATTGCATCTGAACCTTAGAACTTAGTTTGCTTTATACAACATTTAATTCCCAAAATGAGACCTACAGCCAAATTTGGGAGTCTCCATGTTGGGTTGGGCGTTCCTCCAGCGCAGCCAGTCCTTCCAGGCATTGACACCATACTCGTGTTGCAGTGTGGAGAGGCTGTTTGGATGAGCTGATGCACATTTATGACCCTACATGGCAATAAAACATAATAATCAGACTTTCAGCTTTCCATAATGATATTGGGTAGGGCTGCATGTTAATGATTTAACTGATCATCACGATTATTTTGAGCAAAAATGATTAAAATCACAAGTGTCTTCTTTTTACATTTAATCAAAATTATTCCACTTTAATCTAAGCACAAAACTCATACACTGGGTTTATTTTCTAAATATTAATTCCAATAATTAATTCCAGACTAGGCATGTGCCGATATCAATTTTTCATGTTGCGATTAATTGATGAAGTCTTATCACGGTATACGATATTATCACGATATTGAAATAAGTTGCAAAAAAAAAGTGTTGCCATAGCATAACAGCTTTAAGAACTATTTTTGTAAGAACAAAAATAACTGAATACTTAAATACAATAATGCACCAAAAATATATACAGCTCTGGAAAAAAAAATAAGAGACCCCTCTTGAGAAATCAATGTTAAGTGGTCTCTTGATTTTTTTCAGAGCTGTAAAAGTACAATTTTCAAACAGATTAAAGTGCAAAAGAATTAGGCTATAAAGAACAACAGGTAGGCTTACAAATTACAATAAGGTCTCATTAGTTTATGCATTAACTAAGATTGAGCAATAGCTACATTTGGTACAGAGAAGTATAATGTTTTTGTTAATGTTAGTTAAGAAATACTGATCATTGTTAGTTTTATCTTAGGTCCATTAAAAAAGTTATTTTGATTTTGATTTTAATGTTATTAAAAAGTAACTAAGAAATTAACATAAAATGATTAATTCTTTATAAGTATTTTTCATTGTCAGTTTGGTAATAATGAATTAACTAGGGGTGCACCGAAATGAAATTCTTGGCCGAAGCCGAAACCGAATAATAATGAATTGCTTGGCCGAAGGCCGAATACCGAACACGGTGTTTCGCATTTTTTCCATTTATTTGGCAATTTTTTTACCATTACAATTTTTTTTTACTTTTTACTATTTTGTGTTGCTTTTCAGAGAAATAAATCAAATAAAAAAATACAATTTCAAAATATTTATTTAACACTGAACTTTTTTTTAACATTCCAGCAGATATTATACAAACTAAGCACAACATAACTTAAAATAAATAATTAGTAAAATAAAAAATATATTTTTATTTGGCCATCTTTGAAGCCCCCCTTCTTGAATAGCCTATGTTAGGCTTATAACTGACTGCTGAAAGAATGTAACTCTGTATGTCTACAACAACAAATGTGCATTGAATAGTGCAAAAAATGTGGATGAACCCACAACAAATAAATAACTGTCCTAGACATAAGCCTACTTGTTCAGGAAAAGTGGCAGGTTCTTCTTTATGAAAAGTAGCTTCTCTGCTTTCTTACATGAAAGTCGGTTCCTCTTCTCATCGATGACATGAGATGCAGCACTAAACAGTGCTTCCACACAGCTGACATGTTTGCTGCATAAAGCGCACGCCTCTCACTCTACGTGGGTTACTATTTGATCGCGTCATTAAAAACGTCATTGTTCGGCAAAAATTATTCGGCCTTTTTACTTATTCGGCCGAATGCCGAAAGTGCTTTTTTGGCTATTTTCGGCCGAATAATTTCGGTTGCCGAACATTCGGTGCATCCCTAGAATTAACATGTTAACTAATGAAGTCGTATCTCAAAGTTATACTGAACAATAACAAATAATTAGAACAGTTCTAATCATTAGGGCATGTTGTAGTCCAGAGTAAAACATAAAAATGTTTAAATTTGAAAATAAATAGCCTATTAAGTCTTTAAGTATTTGGTGCTGTGATGAACAACATTGAGATTACAAAAACGAATGGCTGTTTTAAAAACTATACACGTTTTTTTTGTTTGTTTGCTGGTTTCCGGGGTAATCGGCTGCATTCTGCAGTTCATCAACGCCCTCTGCTGTCACTGAGCGGCACTTCAGCAGCGCGTCTCCTTCACCGGTTCAGTCGTGTGCAAACGCACGTTGGGCTTGTTTATATCTGAGCGCGTCCCTTTGGCAGAATACAGCAGCGTTGAGCATTTATACGGTTGATGGGCAAAGTATTCTTGAGTGCATTATAATTTTTTTTATAAATTGTTAATAAATTATTATTTACGATATTTTAAAGTGCCCACGATAACAATATCGTGCATATTCATTATCGTGATAAATCGCCTTATCGAAAATCGGCACATGTCTATTCCAGACGCAGTCAATGTCTCACAGAGACTCACAGAATATGCACACTTCAATAGCATTCACACACACTAGTCCATATTGAGGTTTGATTAAGTGTACAGCCCTACTTTTGGTTCATTCATCCAGTATACAGTAAATTCCTTTTTTTCCATGACCGGAAATTCACATTTTCCGCATCATGAAAATCATGGGGCCAGTTTGGCTGGAGGTGAGGAATAATAATCAAGGGGGTAATCTAGCACTCGGAAAGCGTTCCACCCATAGGGGCGGACATTGCTAACCAAGGCATCACCTGCTGTTAGCATCCCATTGACTCCCATTCATTTTTGAGTCACTTTGACAGTGAATAACTTTACATCTGAGGCTTTTAAAGACTCCATTTGTCCATTGTTTATTTATAAAGAAACACGACAATGCATAAAAGGCTCCATTACCTTGTATCTTACACTATCGCCCCGTAGAAGCTGTTTTTGTAAAAATAGGCTAACGATTGCGTCATAACCAACGCGACTCTGTCGCACAGTTGAGAAATTACCGTATAGACCTGAGGAGACGCTCAGATACAATATTTTACTGTCTATGAGGCAGTCGGGGGAACGTGACTCCGATAAAGTCAAGGGAGAAGAATGGGGAGAAGCCGATGGTAAGCCAAAAGCAACGGGAGAATATATTTAAACAAAGTGATTCAGATTTCACTTTCCACAACTACTAGAAGACCTACAACTGTCAGACAGGAGGCTTATGTCACATCTACGTCGTCAAGCTCAGTCTGAGCCTGCGCAGTTCGCTCAGCCATCAGGAAGTGAGTGCCTCCGATTGGCCTCATTTTTCCGCCGTTGAAGTCAATGGGATAGCTCTGTCCATTTCTTTTACTGTCTATGATAGTAATGCTGCTTTATAGCTGTTCTTACCTTTTTCTTCTGAGGGTGGCCATCATTTCCTCTCTTGGAAATCAGGAAGTGAGTGCCTCCGATTGGCCTCATTTTTCCGCCGTTGAAGTCAATGGGATAGCTCTGTCCATTTCTTTTACTGTCTATGATAGTAATGCTGCTTTATAGCTGTTCTTACCTTTTTCTTCTGAGGGTGGCCATCATTTCCTCTCTTGCGAGATCTTCGTTTGCCAGAATCAGTATCTTTTTGTATTTGTTCTCTGAGAAGTTCAATGCTTTCTGAAATGTGAAAGGATAAAATATGACTGTTGAAACTATGGACTATGGAAACCCGTCCTCACATCGTAAAGCTAGTTATTTTTTATACAATGTAATACACAATATATACCAACGTAATCTATCTTGCTTCCCCGTTTTGGAACGTTATGGATATGGCTGAAGCCAAATACCATGTTTGGAAAGGAAATTACGTATTCTACAGAGACTCTAATAGGATATGGTGGTGATTAAAAAAATGAGGTGGGAGATTTTTTTTTTTTATTGCTTTTGCTTGCTCTCGCATTTATATGGTTGGATAATTATGTTAGATGATTTCAACAAGCGGGCTGCATGGTTAATTGCAATTAAACTGCATGCAACTTGGCAAAAGATGCAATTATTTTATGCACAGCTTCTCAGTGAAGCAAGACGGTTTTCAGTTGTAAATGCTGCTCCATCTGCAAGCCAGAGGGAGCTCTCGCGCAGGGTACAGCAACTATGCGCTGCAATACAATAATACAAAAGCCTATGTCATTCTAGGAAATCCCTAGACTGGGTAAACTCAGCCTGATCTGCCGGCGATGTGATTTCGCCCTGCAACTCAAGTCTGTTAACCTGTACATTCATTTCTACAGCTTGTGTTACACTTTTGCAGGAACCAATCGGTGACTGGCTTATCCAACTGGCAAGCTATTGGCGGGTTTAACATGATGACGGATAGAGAAGTGATGGGTCATTGCCTGTTGATCATGTCTCTTGTGCTCTGATTGGTTGAAAGACTATCCAATTTCGTACCAAGTCATTTGAATTATGCTCGTTGATCCCGGCTCTTGAACAGCAGAAAATACAGAGCAGACTCCCTAGACCAATGTTTGATATTAAATTGAACTTGGTCTGGTGATAGCCAGACAAGGAAATCCCTATAAACATCAAACTATCTGTGAGCTAATTAAACAGAAGATTGAAATGCTTTGATTTATTATACATGATAAATGCTTCATGTTTGGAAAGATATTTAAGGCATTGCTTTTACAAATGCACGTTATAAGTGACTCAAAATCACAGTGATTTCAGTTAATCATCACTCTTTAATATCTTTACAATAAGTGAAATTTGTTGAACTGTAATGTAACCAACTACATCAGCAAGGGGCTCAGTAGAATGTTCTAATAATTTTCCATGCTTTTCCGAAATCGGATTTAGGCTTCAGGTACAGATACCTAGTTGTTGAAATTATGACAGGTTTTTTTCCCCTTTTGCTATTCAAGCAAATGGAAATATGGATATTTGCCTTCTCATGTTTACAGCTATACAGGCTTACCCAACTATAACAACTTTTACTTCTGAGAATCCTGTAAATGTCAATGGACATTTTTTCACAAATTATTCCAGAAATGCCTAGAAATCTAGACGCACCCAAGCGGCAGCAAATTTAATCTGCCCGCGAGTGTCGTCTAGGAACTCTCGATACCCTTCTGAGCTGTATTCCCCTAACTTTTGCCGGGCCAATCACATCGTGTATAGAGTCGGTGGGCGGGGCCATAATGACGACGGCCGAGTTGAGCTTGCGTGCTTCTAGTAAACACAGAAACTGGCGAAGGGCGGTCTTTCGAATCAGCTTTTACCGCGACTCTGGAAGACTGGAGTTAAGCTTTTCTCTGAGAAAAGAACGGCACTGAAGTCATTCTTAAAAAGGGAAGATGTGTTCAGAGTTTTGCCGACCGGAAACGGCGACTGTTTAATCTATCAACGAGCTCTGTTTCACCTTTGTTGCTCTGGTTAGTGATAGCGCTATCCTATCGCGTGCAGAGGGAGTTTGAAAGACAACCGTTTATCCCGCCCCTCGGATTGAGCCCTATCAATGGTGAGTTTCCAGACCAAACATCTTGATGTGAGTCTGGCTTGTCAGGCTAGAAATATGTGGTTTCCCTGTTATGCTGTAGGAGGCGCTGTTGCTGGTTGGCACCTTAAAAAAAATACTGTGGCAGGGAAAGAGTTAACCTAGAAGCTCTTACCGACTGGGAAATCAGCCTCCAGGTCCATTTGTGGCTCCTCTGCTGCGGTAGAGACGGGGGTCTGTGTGGCAGATCTGGATGGAGGAGGCCTTTCAGGCTCTGGAGGTTGATCCCATGTCTGAGCAGAAGACACAGAATCCTCCTCCCAACTCAGATTGCTGGAAAGGGCTTCAAAATCGAGGTCCTCCATAATGTTACCAGTCTGATCTGTGTAACAAAAAGCTTTAAAAGATATCTGACCAAAACAATTGAATGTGCATATGCAGATTTAGTAAACAGCCTAAACACCATAACCTTCAAATGTTCCATACCATTAGATGTGATGTGTTTCTCCCTCTCTGTATCCTCAGCCACCATCTCTGCCATCATGATGAGCTCAGCCTCCAGAGGGTCATCAGGGATCTTCTCTTTGATTTCCTGAATGGTCTTCACAATGTGCTCAGCGCTGTCCAGAGTCGTGGGGAAGAACAAGGGCACTGGAACCTGCAAAGGGAAAGAGAGCCACAGTTACATAATCAGACTACAAAACTACTAGGGCTGCACCTGACTAAAGATTTTTCTAGTTCACAAGTTTATTGAAGCCATTAACTGGCTGCGTGGCGTTTCTGTTGCGTGTCAGCTGCGTGGCGTTTTCTGTCTTTGCAAACCAGAAACGTGTCTGACGAGCTGGAGCTGGTGAATACCTATTTGTGTCTCAGCATCAGTAGTGTGAGGTTTACAGGACGTGGCTTTGTTTTTGCTTGTGGATTTATATTGCGTGGCTTTATATTGCGAGACTTTATTCTTCAGGATTTGGGCTGACGAGACAGGAGATGTCACAGTACGTTTCTGAGCAGAGCAAAGAACAGAAGATCAGATCAAAGCAAATCAGATGCATTGAAAAATAGCTGAAATAAAAATAGCATTTTGAATCCAGATTCTGCTCTCAACAAATACAAGTTTTATTGAAAACCTCATGTTTAAGATTCTTTAGGTGCATCCACTGCACGCCTCCACGAGTTCGGCTATTTTCGGAAAGAATCGGTACAAGCGCTGTCTTTTACTCTGTCTTTTATAAATATGATAAAATTTAAGACTCTTTGGAGATATGAAGGATGCAATACCAATCTATTTGTACTGAAGATTAACATGAGATTGACAAATTGTGTGTTATGCCCCCTTTAAAATTTCAGTAGCGTCTTGGTAAAATGTTTGACAGCACTATGTAGGTTAACATTACCGTTAAGAGTGGCAGCCATGTAAAGTTGCTAACATTAGGATATTACTCGTGTTTCAAATGATAAGCCATGTTTGAAGGCCATGAATATTAGGCGACGTTTGTATTTCCTGTCTGACAATTACCTCATGGGTCAGCAGTGTTAAAGGGGAGGGGGGGAGACACACACTCAGTTTCAGTCAATCTCATGTCAATCTTGAGTACCTATAGAGTAGTATTACATCCTTCATATCTCTGAAAAGTCTTTAGTTTTATTATATTTATAAAAGAAATATGGGCTGTACCGAGTCTTTCCGGAAAAAAACGAGCGCCTGGAGGCGTATCGTGTGGGCGGAGCTAAAGAATGACAAGCGCGCAAAGCGGTGACGTCCTCAAGCGTGGAGAAACCCATGGCTATCGATCTCAGCTAATAGATATGATCCAGAATCATTCGGAGGCTGAAATAAATTGAACAGGAGAAACAGCAACAGCAGGACGTCCGTCTCTGTGGTATGTACTGTATTTAGTGGCCTGTCATCATTTGTGTGTCTTTACTCGCAGTTTATGAGGACATGATTCGGTTTATGGACTATTGTACGCGACTAAACCTTAGCAGTAGCAAGCAAAACGGTTTTGCACGTCAGACTAGTGTAACATTATACAGAGAACAACAATGGAGTCCGTTAGCGCATTTGAATGACGAAGCACGCGATCGTGTCGTTTACTGATGTTTACTCACGCGACAACAGCATAGACATTTGAAGCAGTTTTAATCACCGGCTACTTCCAAAGCAGGACTGAACCTTTATCGCTGGGACCGCTCCGTCAAAAACACACTTCTTTGGTATGATTTGGTAAAGTCCTGACAGCAGTGAACGGTGGAGATCTACTTTGCGACGTGACTGAAGCGATGTTGTGAAGCTTCCCGTCATTTCTGCGTTCAAATCGGTTCAAATGCAGCGCTGCCTTCTCGGAATGCTGTGCTGAAGCATTGAAGTCGCTCAACGTCAACCATAGGAATAAAGTGGAGCGCGGCGGAGTGTTTATGGGCGTGCATTTCCTCTCTCGCCTCTAGTCACGCGCGCGCACCCTACCGGGAGAAGAGCCCGGATATACATGTCTACTTTTAACATGCTTAAAAGGAATAGACCAGGCTAGATGCATTTTTAAACATCTGTGGCATTCTGTTCCTAAAGAAACTTGGAAGGTGAGGATGAGGAAGAGTAGGGAATAGATGTACCGGAAGTGGAAGCTCTACAGCCTGTGGAACGTATTGGGTGTAGAGATGCATGGGAACTGGCACATAGACTGGCACCGGCACAGGCAGCACTATCACTTTAGGCATTTCATCTGCAGGACAAAAGACATATCGGTATATGCAACAGTTGCAGCAACGAATTCTGTGATTAATAAAAAGAGAAAACAAGTAGGGAACATTCATCCAGAATAAGCCTGCTAAAAAAGCAGTCACGAGCTGGAGCTGGTGAATACCTATTTGTGTCTCAGCATCAGTAGTGTGAGGTTTACAGGACGTGGCTTTGTTTTTGCTTGTGGATTTATATTGCGTGGCTTTATATTGCGAGACTTTATTCTTCAGGATTTGGGATGACGAGACAGGAGATGTCACAGTACGTTTCTATGAGCAGAGCAAAGAACAGAAGATCAGATCAAAGCAAATCAGATGCATTGAAAAATAGCTGAAATAAAAATAGCCTTTTGAATCCAGATTCTGCTCTCAACAAATACAAGTTTTATTGAAAACCTCATGTTTAAGACTATGGATGTAAAAAAATGATTTTTCCTGACAAACTCACATGTTCTGTAACTTTTACAGTAACAGCAGCTGGAACTGAGCCTGAGGACACAAAAGGGTTAAATGTGAGTGATTTGAGCACAAAATGCATTTCAGTCAATAATCATATGCGTAATGTATAAGTGTTCTGTTCAGTGTAACAAGTGTTTAAAGGGTTAATGTTTCTGTGGTTAAATCACCTTTTGGATCTGGCTGTTTGTTAGATGCATTTGAAAGTGAAACAACACTGGCAATAACTGGTGTGGCCTCTTTAGTACTTTGAGGGACTGCAGAGGATACTGGAGTCGCACCTGTGGAGACAGTGACATCGCAGGACTCCAGACTAAAGAAAGTCAAACATTTAGGATTTGCCACACTGACCCCCAGCCAATTACAGAATCTACAGAATGAACCAAAAATGGAGAAAATAAAAGCAGTAAGAAAAAAGCAGACCAACCCAAATATCCAAGAAATCTACGATAATATAAATGAGAACATACTCTGTGTGGCTAGAGATTTGCTTGTAGCTTTAATGACGGCTCCAGTGATGCCCTGCAGACTGCAAAAGAACATCAGGCACCGCAGGCTGCAGAAATGCTTCATCTCACCCAGCCATTTCACCGTCTCTGTCGTTTTCTTGGCCTGCCTGCACATGGAGCACTTTATTTCCTGTCAAAATTGTGCAGCAGAAACAACAATATCAATGTAACTAAAACTATGTAAAACTATGTAACTAATTTTGGCTAAAAATGACTAGGTCAATAAGTAAATAACTAAAGAAAAAACACAATAAATAACTACATAACTAAATAGATGAACAGCTAAGTAAATAAACAACTAACAAATAGCTTTATACATATATACACACACAATTTATTTAGTAACCCCATCCAACGACTCGTGAAACAGTTCTGATTGCACCAGCCAGCCAACAGCAATAAACATGCCAAAGAAGATAGCAAGATATTGCGCTATTCCTGGGGCCTATTGCACTGAACTAGGATATGGGATCAAGTAGGGATATCTTGGTGATCCTGACTCAATTTATCTGCTAATATACAGTTATCTTTCGCTATTGCAATCGTTCATTGTGTGAGTGTGCCTTTAGGGTACATTTACACGACAGCTGTGAACTAAATTTTGCACACAGATGACAAGATATCCCGGCTTAATCCCTTATCCTAGTTTTGTGCAATAGGCCCCTAGTTGTGGAAGAACACAGTCGCTGCATAAGCTTCCTTCGGATCCTAATATTAGGAATGTGTGGTTGAACTTTATTAATGAAGTTCCAGCTCATGTGGGGAAGACATTGTACACCTGTTCGCTACATTTCACTGCGGAATCATTTGTAAACCAGTCTCAGGTCGATGCTGGATTTGTGGACATATTGAGATTATAAAACAATGCTGTGCCTTCTATATCGGATCTGACAGAAATGGTGCAACACCTGTTATGTGAGTAAAACGTGTTTTCATTTTTATATGTGGTAGTATTGCGATTTGACATCAGACTTAAACATATATGGGCCAGGGCTCACAAAGCCCAACGTCCCGGGGCTACGCGACTTCCAGGCGGCGGGTTACAAAAACATAAGCCCGAAGGCAGGCCGGTGACTTGACTTGATATTTGAAGGGAGTGCGGTTTGGGCTTATATCAACCAATCAGGCGGGCCAAGTAATAAAGAAAAAATCAAATCAATCGTGGGTGGATGAGAGATGAATCATTGTGTTTGTTTGATAAAGACGTTTTGCAAGCCCTTTTGCGAAAGAATCATCCCGGTTTCAAAACAATCCCTCTCTAATATGAACTGAACTGACAGGGGAGAAGCTCATTAAATATGCAAATCTTATTCAATCCTAGCCAAGGGCATTTACTTCCAAGTCTCCAGTGCAGCACGCCCATCAAAACCCAGCGTTCAGGAGAGAACCTCAAAACCAGTATAGAAAATAGCCTATTATTAGTTATGATGTTTTTGGTCGTAAAAACTTCACAAATGTAATAGGTTGACCTCAGACAACAGTATAAAAAAAACTAAAAAAAGACGGTTCTTTTCTAGCACTTGAATTAATGACAGCAGGATGACAAAACTGAAGCATAAAAGGAGGAGAACGAGAGAGGACCAGGCCTGGACTTTACGTTGTGTTTTGTTTATGTTTTATTATGCACGCAAATTCTTCATGTGCTTTCTTTTGTTTATTTTAATATAATTAAAGTTTGTCTGTTCCCACCTCTTTCCCTCCACAACAACAAACCGTGCTAAAATATTAAATATTACCTGGCGGATTAATAAACTATGTTTTGATAAGCAATCTTTCCCACAGAACTCCTCTTGCTTGCCATCAAAGACCTCGGTCACCACAGTCTTTGAGCTGCTGTCACAGTAGAAGCAGTTGCGACAGTGTTTCTTCCCCCATTTCTTGAACAGGTTATGCTCAAAGAGTGACTTGCATCCTGTACAGAAATAAATAAATCCACAAACGAAAGGTCACACATACAAATTGACAACAACACATTTGTGGTTATTTAAAAAATAACGGTTCCAAACAAATTAAATATTAATGCTTAAACTTACTCTCACTGCAGAAAGAACGGTCGACCTTGTTTATCCTTCTCACTAGTGTCACAGATTTATTGAGCTTGCAGTGTTCACAGTGAGCCACAATGTTGTTGATTCTTCTAAACTCCTCAATACAAGCATTATTGCAGAAGGCGTACATTTTCCTCTGAAAGACCAGATAAAAAAGAGGTTAAAGCCATCTCTATCTATCTATCTATCTATCTATCTATCTATCTATCTATCTATCTATCTATCTATCTATCCATCCATCCATCCATCCATCCATCCATCCATCCATCCATCCATCCACCCATCATTAACAATCAACCAGGGACACAAACAAGCCGTTTAATACGGACGCAAACATTCTTTTTTTGTCCCGTTGTCGACAGACTCAAGCGCGGTGTGCATATATTGTATCCACTGTAGACAGTGTCAGTGATTATTATGGGTTCTATTTGCCTTTGACACGACGTGGATGTGGCCAGATGTATAATGATTTGTCAATGTCTTGCTCTGGAGGCCAGCATATGCAAGAGTTTTTACTCATGTGATGTCACAGACCCCGCAATATCAAAATTACCTATTTTGAGCTTGATTAAATAAATGCTTTGTTTATAATGACTTTCTAAGCCATGATGGTTTAACAGTACAAAGAGCTCATGTCACAAACACATAGCAAATTTGATTTCTCATGTCCTGACTCCTTAAAAACCCAGTTTTTGTAATTGGCCTAATAAAACAAGTAAGTCAAGTAACAGTGAACAGGAGTACCTTAAACTCCAGCAATTCTGGTCTGTGGAAGAAGGAGTTCAGACACTGAAAGCAGGGGATCTTGGTGGCTGTCTGCACTGAACCACTGGGAGCGCTAGTCTTTGTTGAGGAGCTGGGCTCTGATGATGCAGGTTTGGGAGCAGCAGGTTTTGTGGTAGATGTGCTGATGGTTGAGGAGCTGCTTGTAGATGTTGCCACGTTCACCTGGTTGTTAGGTTTTTTCTTACTGAAGAACTCCTGAACCAAACAAAACAATCAATACAAACTATTAGCATTCAAATCGTTTAACATGTAACATTTTCAATATACTAAAGAGAAAGACTAGTGCCAGATAAAAAAATACAATACCTTATATGCTAGTACACAGGAAAAAGAGCAGAAGTTCTGAACGGATCCATCAGACATGGCTATGTGGTACTGGGGCATTAGTTTCAGCTTGCAGTTGCTACATTCCACTGGAACACCTTGTTTACAAGACAACAAAGACACAAGCACCATTTCTTAAACATCCCTAAGAAAAAAAAAAGTGTTGTAAATGTCAAATTGCTTTAACTGCATTAAAATATAATTTATAAAAAGATCAAAACAAAAAAACATTTGATTAAACTGTAGTGTTGACTAAACTAATTAAACCAGTGGATTTTATGATGCCTGGATGACCTTCTATAATGCCATGTCGTTATCATTATCAAAGAGACAGTTCACACACACAAATCCTCATTTACTCACCCTCAAGTCATTCCAAAACTGTATGAGCTTCTTTTTTTCTGTGGAACACAAAAGATGATATTTTGACAAGTGTGCAAGTGTTGTTTGTCTATACAATTCAATGAGGTCTAATTGTTTGGTCAAAATATCTTCTGTGTTCCACAGGGTATTCTATATATACTCTATATCTATATAGGTATATTCTATTTATACAGGTTTGAAACGGTATGAGGGTGAGCAAATGACGAATTTCCTTTTTTATGGAGTATTAAAAACCATAAATATACTCCCATACAAAGAAATTATTTTATTCTATAAAGATGCATTACATGGATCATAAACTTTCTATTAAAGTGCTACTTCACCAAAAAAATTAAATTCTCTCATTAATTACTCACCCTCATGTCGTTCCACACCCGTATGAACTTCGTTCATCTTCGGAACACAAATGAATATATTTTAGTTGAAAGCTTGAAAGGCTTCCGATAGGTCTCCAATGACATTCAGTAGATTTACACTCACAAGAAAGACCCATAAAAGGAAATAAAAACGTTGTTACAAAGTCCATCTCACTGCAGTTGCTCTGGTTTAACTGGGGTTCACTGGTGTAACTTACACCAGCTAAATATGCTGGCAAAAATAAATCTTCTGACTGTTTTCACTTCTATCACTAACGTCTGGTAGGACACTGCTATGAGGTGGGAATACTGACTGGGGGTCCTCCTGACTGGGCTGTGGTTAATCATTCATAGTCTATAAGTTATAGATTATATAGTAACTCAGTAATATAGTAAACACTATACTTTACATATTCATCCAAAGCATTATAACATTAAAAATAATTGAAATCATATAACAGTTACTACATTGCTGCATCGTTGCTTTATCCCTTTTCCACTCATAACGTTACCTCTTTGTTTTGTAAAAACAGGCTGGGCACAGCTGTTGATTTCAGATGTTTTCGACGTTGACTAGGTTTGAAATCGTCTGGTGAAAAATGGGCACCGCACAATTTCAACTGCTTGACGTATCGAAGTGGTAAATCAACATCCCGATGGACAGCCAGCAGCCATAGCTTCAAGCGTACAGAATCATTCCATGGGAAATAGTGAAATGTGAGCCTTTCATTTCGCGGATTCGCACTTTTACGTTTACTTGGTCGAGTCTCACGGTTCGGGCATCCACGAAATGCACACTTTAGCAACCCCATTTTGACCAATACGCCAAGATGTGTAGAATTCAGTTTAGAATTCAACAACTTGGCTACGGCGCGTCTTCTCTTCCTCTGCTTGTAAATAAAGTTCCTCGCTTCTGATGTCCGGTCCGAACCGAACGGCGGATCTGCGTCATATTCTCGCGCATGCGTCGTGGTGCTTCGTGATTTCACTGCTGCGTTCCGCGGTCATAACAAACCCTGCGTCTAATCTGCCCCATAGTTCACTAGTCAGGGCACTGCCACTGATCAGGACATAAGTCAATGGGCTGACTCCCTGATCAGTGCCCTGACAACTAGACTAGGGAGCTGATTGAGACGCACCAAATCCTGTCCGCCTGTGAAATTGTGTCCGCTTATAAGGACCCCAGAGCGATGGGTAAATTTATCTGTTCAATTCTTACAAAATCGCGTTTTGATTTTGCGTTTTGTTTCAGTTTTCACAAGTCAGTTGAAATGAGTAGAAGAGACAAGTTTGTACCTTTTTTAAATGTTCAAATATGTAAAATAATTTGGATGCCCCGATTATTAAATGTTAAATTAATGAAATGGAATAAATAGAATAAATTATTATTATAAAACATTGTACACTAATCTACACTGTTTTAATGTTACTGTGGGACAATGTGAGAGACACCTATCACATTCAATACATTATTGTAAATATCAGTAATATAGTGGAAAAATAAAACAAAATAGATTGTTTAGAACTATTATCTACTTGATACAATATGATATTAATTTAGAAAAAATAAGATACTTATGTGTGTTTGTCAAATGGTAGACATTTGAACTTGGAAATAAATGTCAAATACTTTATAACAGTGTTAAATTTGATTTTCCGTGTATATTTCCACCATGTATATTTCCTTGTCCGCTGTAGAGTAATGCAGGGAGTCTTGTGATAGGTTGTTAAGCCAGACTATCAGAATTTAGCCTCTCATCTCTGATTGGCTGGAATTGTCATATTGTAACGTTGAGTTGTGTTGAGCAAGCAAGCCGTCAAGCAGTCAGAGTGGGTATCGGAGGGCAAGCAAACGAGACGTTGCACATTTGTAACATGAAAATGAAGTATAACATCGCCGCACAACCAAATAAGCTTATTTTAAATGCAAAATTGATTCGTTCGCTCTAAATAGTCTTATTTGCGAGACGAACATTTCTCCACAAAACTCAGTTAATGCAGAATAGTAAGCCCACTATTATTCCCAGAGAATCAGGGTCATCAGTTTCTCCCGAAATACGTGCAAGAAAGTGGCCGGTGAACTGTGACAAGAATAGAGTAAACTTAATAGTTACTTCCAGTATGTTTGTCTGATATAATATCACTTCGGAAAAATGATATTTGAATAGATTGTTATTGCTGCTTCCACCTAAAATAAACATTACAAGGTTGAAAAAAACGGCATAGTTGTGATATATGAGAGCACTGAGGCTGAGCTTGTCCGTCTCTGGCTCAGCGCCAACCAACGCGCAAAAGCACAGTTTGACTATGTGGGACAGTGCTCTCAGGGGCACAGAAGTAAAAATCCCATATATGCGACTATAACGATTAAAAGCTTAAACATTTCATTTGAAATCCTGAATACAAAAATTCTACTTTAATCCAAATTGCCAGCACATCGCAGGGGCCGGATTGAACCACTAAGCGGGCCGGATCCGGCCCCAGGGCCGTATATTGCCCATGTATGGCTTAGGGCGTTCCAGTTCAGTCCATTGCAAATGTACGGCCTGTAGTGGGCATTCATGCAATGTAAGCATGACGCACATCGAGTAAACGAGACGGAGGGAAGTTCGCGTGGGAAGGGCATGATAAAAACGAACTGGAACGCGTAACTTCCAGTTCGTTTAACGCGTAACGCGTATAACTTAGTGTTTAAATAACTAACTATTCTCGGCGCTTCGTAAAATTACTGTAGAGCCACTGCAGTGAGATGGACTTTGTATCGATGTTTTTAGTGCCTTTTTTGTGAGTGTAAATGTACTGAATGTCAATGGAGGCCTATCTGAAGCCTTTCTCAGCCATCAGCTTTCTAAAATATCTTCATTTGTGTTCCGAAGATGAACAAAGGTCTTACGGGTGTCGAACGACATGAGGGTGAATAATTAATTAAATAATTTTCATTTTTGGGTGAACTAACCCTTTAATCAAAGAATACTGAAAATAAATGATCACTTTTTCCACTAAAAAGCAGCACAACTGTTTCAACATTGATAATAATTACAAAAATTTCAAGAAAATCATCAGAATCAGAATGATTTCTGAAGGATCATGTGACACTTAAGACTGGAGTAATTATGCTGAAAATTCAGCTTTACCATCACAGGAAAAAAATACATTTTAAAATATATCCACATAGAAAATACTTTCAAAAAATTATTAAATGTTATTCTTAAATAAATGCAGCTTTGGTGAGCATGAGACTTCTTTCAAAAAGATTTTAAAATCTTACCGGTCCTAAACTTTTGAATGGTAGGTATTGGCTAATATCTTGAAATTATCGGTACTCATGCTCAGACTGCAATTGGTTTCTGTGCATTCCTACGATTAAGCACATAGAGTTGTGGTAAATGTATGGTCATGGTACCTGACGAACTGGTCTGGCCTTTACTCGCCGTTACACAGGAAGCAGAGCAGAAAAGCTCCCTGATGCCCTCCGAGTTGGGACTGTCCACCGCATCTGCAGCCGGGCGCAGGGTATGACACAGTTTGCAGGTGACAAGTTTCAGACTCCTCTATAAATGAAGAGTTTATCCAGTTTATTTACTTGCACTTAAAATACTTAACTTTAAAGTGCCCCTATTACGCTATTTTAAAGGTTCCCAATCTTGTTTTGGAGGTATCCTACAATAGGTTCACATGCATCCAAGGACAAAACACTTCAATTTTCTCTTAATATACATTGCACATCACATCATTTCTCTTTCGGATTGTTTGAAAATTCTGTCTCTCTAATCCCCACATTTCCAATTAATCTGCCGCTTACAGCTCAAATTGGTAACAAAACACTCAACGCATCTTAATTTCAGCTCCAGGAACTTCCTCGGCACAAAATACATAGGGGTACGGACAGAAACGATTTGCGTCAGTTTTTCAGTATCAATTCCAGCACAAGTCTTTAACATTTTGAAGTTCAGCAAAGTGGATTCACAGCAAAGTTGAAAAAAAGTGTTCTCTCGGCATGTCAACACAAACGAAATTCTTCCAATCAGCTACAGCGTTTGAGGGTCAAAGTAGAAGTTGTTCGTTGGCAGCCAATGAAGACCAAAGGTGGACATTATGAAATTTGATGTAACCGGAAGTAAGACTGGAATTACTGACACGTTTCGGCATTTCAGAAGATTCTTCTGCTGCGCACTTTGACCTTTAAAACTTTGCAGACCTTTTACAAAATCACAAACAGCTAGATTACACACTGCATGTAAGGTAATATTAAAAAAAGCAAAACTGGGGCACTTTAATAATAGCATCTGAGTCCTATTACTGTTCCCTTGCAATTACCTGTTTATAGGCTGTGAGGCAGTTTTGTTTGCAGAACTTCATAACTCTGTCCTCCATCCGCAGAGACGGACACTGAGTGTCTGTGCCATAGCAGTATCCACCGCAGTTCACACAGCTGCTCATGTTCAGCTTATTGGAGGAGCAGAACTGGTTTAAGCAGCTGTCGCTGCACAGCTTATGGACGGAGCCCATGGAGTTCACTTCATGAGTGTGAGTCTGAAAAGTAACAATTTCAGATCTTTAAAAACTCAGCCACAACTATATTAATTAGACAATTAAAGCAACAAAACATGCCTTAACAATGCATTATCAAGTCTCTTTTCAATTGAACACACAAGAACATCAGCCCTACATAAAAAAAGTCTACTGATTTGCAAAAAAGGCCTAATATTACCTCAAACTTATCAATAAAAACCTTGTATCAAATATTAAAGTCACGTTTGAGATGTTCCTGTGTTCACAGGCGGGACTTTGTAAATGGAATCTGTTTGTGTGCTTTCGTAGTCACATTAGCCCCATTTCCACCAAAATGACCCGGAACAATTTGTACCAGGAACTTTTTTTACAGGAACTTTTTTCCCCCAGACCTGCTACTGTCTGCGTTTCATCAGAAATGCAGACAGTAGTAATCAGAAAGAAAAAGTAATACTGATTTTTACTGAACGCAGAACGAACCTCGCAAAAGACTTTTAAAAATGCCGGTTGAAATAAAATGCTGTGTGAGCCAAACCAATCAGCATTTTCAGCGCCCAAGTCCCACCCTCGAAAGTTCCTAAACTTTAAAAAAAGTAATACCTCGCGGCAGGGCCATTTGCTCACACTGGAGGAACAAAACGGTTAAATCTGTAATTTCTAATCATCATCATGTTTTTGGTCTGTCCCATTTTCAACAAAAAAAAACTGTAAGAGTTCAAAAATCTTTTTGTATGACCCCGGCTTAAGGAGAGATGATTGATTGGATGATGTTGGAGGAACTGGTGCGCAAACCGATCCTTAGCGTCATTGACAAATATATTATATTGTAAAATGCACTGACAGTACCACCAGTCACTATACACAGAGTATGACCAACTGTGAATAAGAAAGTGGAAGCGAAAGGCAAACACGCATTCAAAAGCAATATAATTAACCCGCATATTGGTAGCGGCTCTATGATGCCCACATATTATATACAACATAGACTGGCCCAATGTATCAAAGTAAAATCAAATTTATTTGAATCACAAGCTTAAGAATTGAAATCGAATTGTGAATTTGTCAATGCCCTGCCCTACAGAACGGCGTATTCTTCAGCACAGATGGAGAAGTCTACTCACCACTCCTGTCTTCTGACACACACTGCACTTGAAGTTTAAAGCACTGAGGCATTTCTGACTGCAGAATTCCTTCAAAGTCCCTGACATGTCCACCGGGCCATTTACAGTGTTATGGTGGTCTCGAATCTCTCTGAAGGTAAAGGTACATCAGGGCAATTAATTCCAGCAATATACAATTATACTGTTGAATGAAATGTTGCAAGCGTACTTTCGGCAGCCGTGACATGTTTTGGTCTTGCTGCTGCAGAGACAAGCAGGTGAGCAGTAGAGTTTAGAAGAGCCACTGCGCTGGAATGCCGTTTGTCCCTTCAGCATGACCTTATTACAGGCTGTGCAGAGCAAACCAACTTGATTAAAAGGTTGAATAGGTTCGGCTGGGACTGATGGAGCCTTTTCTGGGACACTTACTGGAGCTCCTGTAACATGAAGAGAACAATGTAAGAAACTGACTTTAGACCTTTAAAGGAAAAGCTCACCCAAAAAGGTGTTTTTTATCCTGTTTGAAGAATGGTTACACATTTAAAGTGACATATGACAGTGTCATATGGGTTTGGAACAAATGTATTAAAATA
This sequence comes from Pseudorasbora parva, assembly GCF_024679245.1. Lineage (NCBI taxonomy): Eukaryota > Metazoa > Chordata > Actinopteri > Cypriniformes > Gobionidae > Pseudorasbora > Pseudorasbora parva. The sequence goes on from NC_090190.1 coordinate 6,638,626, forward strand.
TATACAAAGCTTACAACCACTGTAATGCTTATACCGATGGATGCCGTAGAAGCATTTACTCCAACAGAGAATGCAGCTCCAATCTTGAAACCATCAGGTGTTTGTTCAAAGTCCTGCAAGCATAAACACATTGGGATAATCCATTTTTATTTTTGAAATAAGTTTCACCCAAAAATGTTTTCAATAAAAATGTTTTTAATAAGAAAAAGAAAAAAATCTTATTATGAATATTATGAAACATTTTTACAATATAAAATAAAATGTTTTATAAATGTTAATTATTATAACATTACATTTGAAAATGTAATTTATTTCTGTTATAAGAAAGCTGAATTTCCAGCATTATTACTCCAGTCTTCAGCATCGCATGATCCTTCAGACAGCATTCTGATATGCTGATTTGGTGCTCAAAAACATGACTTATAATTATCAATGTATTATCAAAACAGTTCATGTTTTTGTCGAAACAAATAATACTTTTTCAAGTTACGTTTTTTTTAAATTCAATAGAACTGCATTTATTTGAAATAGAAATTACTTGTGACTTACAGCATGTCTTTATATACATTTCTTTAAACAACAAAAACTTACTGAGGCCACACTTTTGAATGGTATACTTTTAACACACTTAATTCATCTATAAATGCATAAATGAGTGTTAAAACAAACAAACAAACAAACAAACAAACAAACAAACAAACAAAAGTATAATGTTTCAATTTCAGAATTCCTCAAGTAGAGCACCTCATCATCCTTAATGTTTCTCACAGGGGGCTGCAACACTTTCTTCCACTCTTCATCCATTGGTTCATCCTTGATCTTCAAAGGTAGAATGACAGAGGTCACTTTAATTTTTCGTCAACAGCCTCCAGTCTTTGCTGGACAAATGTAAGTGATTTTATATGTGCTTCATGGATTAGCAAACAAACTCAAACTTATTTTCACTCAGTGGTAAACATTAAACAGTGGTGCTGTGCTTACCGTTAGAGCAGATGATTCATTTTTCTTTGTTTCTGTTAAACAGGAATAGTCATGCTCAATTAAAAAAACAAACGGTTTAAACTTATTAGGAATTTATAACAAATATAGAGCAAGATTCTGAACGAACTAAAGTTAAATTATTGGTTCAATTACCTGAATCTATTGGTCTGTCTACTTCCATCTTCCCACTGTAATCTTCATTCTGGTCTACTGCCATTTCATTTGTGCAGTCCTCAACTTTAGTGATCACAAGCTCTTCTGAAGACTGTGCTGTGTCCTCTGCGTACATGTCCGGATGTCCTGTGGAATCCTCACTGGCCATAAGGACACTTGCTGCAGATGTAGAGCCCAGCTGTGAAACTGCAGACTGTGAAGGGCTAGACTTTGCTCCTAAAAGTGGGAAATTATTAAATTAATCAAACACTTTGTTACAGTGCTCGTTATACATTACATGTACTCAAAGTAATAAGTAAATTATGCATAATTACATGCAAGTAACCAAACCCTATTCCTAACTATAAAGTCTAGATGTCCTGTTGACATATATACAAATATCTACACAAATATCAAAATCTCGATCAAATACCTGAACAATCTTTTCCTTAAATGACAATAATTCTGCTACAGCTATAAACCTTTGACAAGTATGATCACAGCGAGCGTTGATACGTGTGTTGGTGCTGCTGCCGTTCCAGAGAGAGCAGTTGTTATATAAAGGTGCTGGTCGTATAACTAGAATATTATCAAAAAGTTGATTTATTTCACTAATTCCATTCAAAAAGTGAAACTTGTATATTATATTTAATCATTACATGCAGACTGATATATTTCAAATGTTTATTTCTTTTAATATTGATGACTATATAACTGACAACTAAGGAAAAGCCCAAATTCAGTATATCAACAAATTAGAGTATTACTTAAGATCAACCAAAGGAAAGGATTTTTTGAAATCTTGGCCAACTGAGAAGTATGAGCATGTACAGCACTCAATGCTTAGTTGTGTCTCCTTTTGCCTGAATTACTGCAGCAATGCGGCGTGGCATGGAGTCGATCAATCTGTGGCACTGCTCAGGTGTTATGAGAGCCCAGGTTGCTCTGATAGTGGCCTTCAGCTCTTCTGCATTGTTGGGTCTTGCATATCGCATCTTCTGCTTCACAATACCCCACAGATTTTCTATGGGGTTAAGGTCAGGCAAATTTGCTGGCAAATTAGGAACAGGGATACCATGGTCCTTAAAACAGGTACTGGCTACTTTGGCACCTGAAAGTCTGTTGGAAAATGAAATCTACATCTCCATAAAGTTGGTCAGCAGCAGGAAGCATGAAGTGCCGGTATGGAAACCTCCTGGTATACAGCTGCTTTGACCTTGGGCCTCAGAAAACACATTGGACCAACACCAGCAGATGACATGGCACCCCAAACCGTCACTGACTGTGGAAACTTTACACTGGACCTCAAGCAAGTGGATGGTGTGTCTCTCCTATCTTCCTCCAGACTCTGGTAACCTTTTTGTCTTTAGCCCAGGCAAGACACTTTTGACGATGTCTGTTGTTCAAGAGTGGCTTGACAAGGAATGCGACAGCTGAAACCCATGTCTTGCATACATCTGTGCGTAGTGGTTCTTGAAGCACTGACTCCAGCTGCAGTCCACTCTTTGTGATCTCTCCCACATTTTTGAATGGGTTTTGTTCACCATCATGTCATATGCAGTTATCCCTATTGCCTGTACACTATTTTCTACCACATATTTTCCTTCCCTTCACCTCTCTATTAATGTGCTTGGACACAGAGCTCTGTGAACAGCCAGCCTTTTTTGCAGCGCTCCTTGTGCAAGGTGTCAATGGTCGTCTTTTGGACAACTGTCAAGGCAGCAGTCTTCCCCATGATTGTGTAGACTACATAACTAGACTGAGACCCTTTAAACACTTTTGCAAGTGTTTCGAGTTATTAGCTGATTAAAGTGTGGCACCAGGTGTCTTCAATATTGAACCTTTGCACAATATTTTAATTTTATGAGATACTGAATTTGGAATTTTCCTTAGCTGCAGGGCTCCAGACTGCGACCAAATGCTCGCATTTTGCAACCAAAATTTGAGTGCGCGCAACTGAATTTTACATCCAGTTGCACGTGCAGCCAGTAAATTTGCCGCAGAAGGGGCGCGTCAATGAATCCAGAATGTGTGGCAGGCCAATGAGTGTGAGAAGAATAGGGAATGGCCATTATAAGTGGCTAGTGTGTGGAGGGGGAGGGTCCTAGAGATAATTGATCGCGTGTAAACGTCTGTGTGAGTGTCTGTTCAATTAGCAAGCAAACTATTGATTCATTTTTCAGACCTGCGGTTTTTCCAGTGCCATAGTCTACAGTGTCACAGTCAGAGGTTTGTGTGGCGAAAAAGGCCCGAACACAAAATTTTCAGGAAGACTGGATGCAAAAATTCAGCTTGTTGACGAACTCCATAAACTGCAAATGTTGTAGTCACTAGACTTGCTAACCCAGAACTGCAGGGAGCACAGAGTTCGAAAACAGTGCAGGCATTTCACAGTTTAAACACAATACACAATCAAGCCTAAAGCATAGAGTATGCCGTGATGTATGGTATGTTCGTGTCATGACTGTGATCAAGGTAAATGGACTGCATTTATATAGCGCTTTTATCCAAAGCGCTTTACATTTTGCCTCACATTCACCCATTCATACACCGACGGCGATGTCAGCCATGTAAGGCGCCATCCAGCTCGTCGGGAGCAGCTGGGGTTAGGTGTCTTGCTCATGGACACTTCGACACTTGGTCAGGTGGAACCGGGGATTGAACCACCAACCTTCTGGTTTGTAGACAACCTACATGAACCACTGAGCCACTGCAGCCCAAGCATCAAGGTGCTGTCAGTTTGATACTCTGAGAAATAAATTTGTGCTGACTTACAGATAAATATTTGCGCTGTTTAATGTGTGTGAAATGTGGTGCTTTCCAAAGTGTATAACTTGCATTTCATTGGTATATTCTCCATCTGAAAATGTTGGAAAGTCATGAAAATATGTCCATTTTTCTGTCAGGAAAGGACGAATCTTTTGCAAGTGAATCTGCGCTAAACTTCAGGCTCCCGTGAATGAGGGCCGGCCCGTGCATGCATGCCAAACAGACGGAGTGCAATAATTCTGACTAAAGTATACATATTTCTAAAATATTTGTTTTGACAATATAACATTTGACAAATGTGCCATATGTGGAATTTAGTATATTTCAAGATTTTATTTTTGAATTAGTGCATTTAAAAACAAAATTATTAATTTAGTTTTTAGTTTTTTTACATTTGGGTATGAAAGATCTTCACAGTAGTCTTTTCCATTTCAAATGTGAAATTGAGGTTTGCAGACAGCAAAGAAAAACACGTTCTAAAAATAATTTATAAAAGAGAAGACCAAGTTTAAATTTAAAACACACAACTTGATTGAACTCAAAACTAAATGGAACTTCCTTTAGCCTATTTCATCAACAATATTGTTGGAAAGGTTACACTTCCTGCCTGTCCTTTGCAGACTGGTGGCTAAACTGGTTGCAGCCATCCAAACATGAAGGACATCTGTCCAAAGTTTACACAAAAAAAACAAAAACAAGTACATGCAAATGAGGTTGTGTTTCCATCAAGTGGAGTCCATCAAGGATGACGAGGTATTGGCACCCAACAGTAAATAAAACAGCATCAGCGGAAACGGCTGATTAGTCACAAGTTCGCCATGTCAGAATTTTTTAGGTAAATGCATTTCCAGCTCTCATTTTTCACATCTTTTTTTTTCCTCCATTGAACCAGCACAGTGTATGTGCAAGTCAAAAACTGCCTCAAGCGAGCATAGAAACTATTTTGAGAAGTATGGGATATATACATTTTTTGTGGTTTACATAACTGGTTTCTGATCCAATACTTCAAAATGCGCATTAAACAGGGTGAATTTGAACGTTGCTTTATCACTAAATTTTGATGTTAAAAAGAGTTATTTATTATAAAAGTTATATATCATAAAAAAATTATTAAATGGTGTAGTCGTGCTTACTGACACGCATCTAAAGCGCCCACACAGAAAGTTGACCGAGACAACATGCGGTCCTGAATTAGATTCTCCTTCTGGGCTTATTGTTGAATAGACAAATTACACACAATTTTCAACGAATTCCAACCAGAGGTGAGCATCCCTATGCCCTACTCACTATGAAGGGCAGAGATCTGGAAGTGGCGACTTAGTGTGTGCCATTTGGAGCATGTATCTACTATTATTCTTTAACCTATGAAACTTACTTAAACTTCACATAAAAATGATATAAAAAAACATGATACATCACAAACAAAACAACTTGTACTATTCAGTTTATACATTAACTCAAACTCTTCCACCACCATTTAGCCATAAACCTGTATTTGTGCAATTTCGAATAAGCCTTGTTTTTATTCTTTATAAACCAACTAAAATAAATATAACTACAATATTATAATGATATACATCATGAGATAAAAGTTTTGAAACAAGGTATTGGTCATATCGCCTAATTCTAACTAGTAGGAACAAAACTAAGATCCGTCTTGCCTTGTGAAGCAGCATCAGAATCCATGCTGACGTTTCCATCAAAACTTCCTCCAATTTGCAGCCCAATCTCTGCAGGATTATCCTGTCAGAAAACAGTCAGGTGAGCAATATTACAGTCACAATTTAGAAGTAAAACCTGCTCACTTTCCACCTGTGTGACACAGGGTTTCTGCAGGTTTTATGAAGGTAAAAGCAATACCTTTTTAGAGGGTTAATTCACCCAAAAAAGACATTTCTTTCATTAATGACTCACCTCAATGTCGTTTCACACCCGTAAGACATCTGTTCATCCTCGGAACACAGTTTAAGATATTTTAGATTTAGTCCGAGGCCTTTCTGTCCTTTGAATGTAAGTGTATGCCCACTTGCTGTCCAGGTCCAGAAGGTAATGAAAACATCATCAACGTAGTCCATATGTGACATCAGTTGGTTAGTTAGACTCTTTCCAAGCGTCGACAATACATTTTGGTCCAAAATTTAAAAAAAAAAAGTCATGTGATTTCAGCAGTTTGCCAGTTTGACACACGATTTGAATCTTGAATCATGGCCGTTTGATCCTTTATTTGAGGTTTAAAAAACAAACGCGGAAGAGAAGACAATGCTGAATAAAGTCGCATTTTTGGTTATTTTTGGACCAAAATGTATTGTCAACGCTTCAAAAGAGTCTAGCTAACCAACTGATGTCACATATGGACTACTTTGACGATGTTTCCTTCTGTACGTGGACAGCAAGTGGGCATACACTTACATCCAAAGGACAGAAAGGCCTCGGACTAAATCTAAAATATCTTAATCTGCGTTCCGAGAATGAACAGAGGTCTTATGGGTGTGGAACGACATTGGGGTGAGTCATTAATGAAAGAAATTCATTAAGACCAATTAAAGAAATTTTTAGGAATAAAATGAAGGGACCATAACAGATCAATATGTTCTCTGAAGGCTCTCATTTTCCTCTAACGGTGAGTGTCTAAGCACACAATGAGTTGTATAAGTGACACTTCAAAGTTTGAAAATACAATTTCCAACAAATCTCCATAACTTTTTTTTTAATTTTACCTAAAAACAAACAAAAACAAAAGCTTAAAGTTTGAGATAAAACAATCTTATAATATTTATTTTATGATTAAACCAAGAACAAATATCTGCCAATGGGTTCATAAAAACCAACTTAATCCAAATGCAAGTTATTTTCATACCCATTGACAGTTATTTGTTCTTGTTTTAAGCATATACCAATTTGTCAAAAAAAGATGAATCAATATTTGACATGCAAAATAAAGATATTAATGATGTTTAATATTTATGAATGGAAATCAACTCATGAGGAAGAATGTAATTTTTTTGCAGTGCATGCAATTTAATTTATGGCCCTATATATTTTTTATTTTAAAGCTTATTTTCATTTTTCTGGACTTTAATTATTGGTTAAATTACATTTTACTGACTTTCATTCATCTTCAGAACACAAATGTGGATATTTTTAATGAAATCAGAAATATTTCTATCCCTCCATTGACAGTCTCAGCAACTACCACTTTGATGCTCCAAAATGTTCATGAAGAGACTGTAAAACTAATACATACGAATCAAGCAGTTCATTACAAATTTTCTGAATAGACTCCATGGCTTTATATGGTGAACGAAACTCTTGCAGGTTGGGAGCGACATTAGGGTGAGAAAATAATGACCAAATACATTTTTTTTGGGGTGAACCGTCCCTTTAAATGTACTGACCTTTTTTATTTATTTATCCAAAATTTGACAAACTCCATGATATTCTGCATTATACAGTAAATTTCATTTTTATGAATGGGTTCCACAATTCTGTCAAAGTTTTCTGTATAGCAGAAATCATAGGGCACTCATTTTTTTTAAAGACTTCTTTTAAAGATTTACTATATTTTAAGAATTACTCCAATCCTACTCCAATTTAAGACATTAAGACCCACAGAAAACCTGGTGGCACAATATGTGAGGACTTACCATTTGGTAGTACCATGTGGGGGGAAGAGCATAGTAGGTCCCAAAAACAGATGGAGATGGAGATTGATTTGTAACAGTTAATATGAGTTTTGACTGACGTTGCCCACGTTGTACAGGGCAGGTTCTGGGGTTCTTTTGCTTTCCTGAAGTTGACTGAATATCATCTGCAAAACACACCTCTTTATCTTCCTCTTCCTCTACATCCTCAGAGTCATCTGCTGACAGGGCGTCTGGATCACTAACTTTCTCCTGAAACATCAGCAAACAGACCGTGTTAAAGAATTGTTCAAACTAATATGAACATTTTGTCAGTACTACACATCCTCATGCCATTTCAAACCTGAATTTTTTTATTACCATCTCTCAGCACAATAGGAAGCAGTTGTTTTCTGAGCAATGGCCGTTTATGTTGACCATAGAGTTTGTCTCTAAAACTGAACATAAAAAGTGCAGTAGCCACACTATAGCTGTGTGAGAAAAAAAAGACAAATCAATCTTCACTAATATTGCAGCTATACAGAATCTTTAATCAGTTATTATTAGGCCATCCTTAAAAATATTCTTGTTTGCCGTAACCCGACCGACCCTGTCAATTTAGGGCCGACTCAATTTTTTATTTTTTTTCCCTTTTAGTCCGACCGACTTGCCGGTTGTAAATTGGCTTTAAGACCGACCAATTTCTTTTTTAACTTTTCAAACAACTAATACAACAGTAATAAAATAATATGAATTATATTTTAGAGTATTATAAATGTATAAATTGCCTGGGCCATACAAACGAAGGCTACGTTCTTTCGTTTATAGAAAAACCCGTGACGTCATCTATGTTTACACTATGGTTAACGGATGTCACACTATGGCCTGCACGTGCGTTCGTTTCGGCTCATACTCTCATTCACTGTGATGTTAGACTGTTAAAGCCCTGTCGGAGATTTCGCCGCATTGTGTGACAGGAGTCAGGACCATGGACACGTTACACACACCAGGCAAGTGCACTGCAGAGGGGAGGGCTTTAAGCCCCTGCCTTTTTTGAAAATGAATCAAAAGTGCCCCTCTCAACATTTGTCATTACTATATTGTGGCGAATAAAACAACGTTTTATTATAACAACGTGTACAAAACAGTAACAAATGGCGGAAAAGCCGTTTATCTTGTCTCTGTCAGTATGAAATGTCGTTGTCATAACGCGTTGCTATGGGTAGCGTGTGTTCTGCTCGACCACAGCGCGTGGTGGGAGCGGCGGCACTGGTTGTAACTTGAAAAATAATGCTTTATGTATGGTTCTGTCGATGGATACACGTGCACTACAACAGCGATAATAAAAGAAAACATGGGCAAAACGGTCTATCTTTGTAAACTGTGTTCAATGCATGCGAGTGCTGCCGTATGACCAGTCATTTCGCCGTCATCACCCAGTATATTCGTTCGCCAGAAGACGCGAATGAGAACCCTCTGCAGTAAGAGAAGATCTGTCTCTGTGCGCAGCGCGCGCACGTCTCACAGCGCGCAAATATTGAGTTCTTTCAAGTCTTGCGTTTGAACGGATAAACTCACACAAAAAGTATGTCAACATGTCGATCTTGATGAGTATCCATCAGACAGTCTGTATATGCCTTAAGAGAACTTTATACAGTTGAGAAAGACGATGCATATCTCTGTATTAGGTCTTAAAGGGGCAGTAGCCTTTACTGCTGTCTGTCAAACAAAAGATAAGGACTCACTCACTGCTCTTGATTGAATAGCTGGTTATAGCTACTTAATTAATTGAATTCATAAAAACAAATTTTTGCTTTTTAATATTCAAATGCACTAGTCTATATCACCAGATGCGTTGGTCTGGCAAGAAGTGCAAGCCACTTCAGAGACACAGATAGTTGCGTGTTCTGAGTTAACACAATCGAGCGTAAAAATAAGAAACATATCACGGAAAAATACTAAAACGGGAAGACAGCGGGAAAAGAGCTAAAATACGCGAGAAACCCGGAAAAAAAGGGAGGGTTGACAGCTTTGAGTCAATGACAGCTAGCTGGTGGTTGGACCCTTTTCTTAAAGAATGCACCTGAAATTTATGCAATAAACATGTTTTTGACAAATATTTCAATTTGTTTGTGGTCTATATAGCCTGCAATTAGCCTACACGCCCAAAGGCACGGCTTGAAGACCCAGTCAGTGATGTCAGGATATGCCAATTTGTTTAAATTCATACCTACGTAATCACCATCACCAAAAATTAACTTTTTTTTTGTATTAAAATTTGAAAAAAAAAATATAGACCTACCTACCGACCCTTTTTTAAAAAAAATGTACTGTTACTGCAAACCAAAATATTTTTAAGGATGGCCTTACATTTGTTTATTTTTTTTTGTTGCAGTAGCAAACATCGCAGCTGCAATATTAGGGGATCCAAAAATTATATATCTTAAAATTGTTAAAGACATAAAACAATCACATTCCACTATAAACACCTTAAATAATGTGGATGAATAAACACACGTTTGTTTATCAATATAAATAAATTATGTATGCAAGACCTACGATTATACACGATATTCTCTAATATTAAAAGTATAATTTTTTGGTTGAATTACAAACAGGGTATATGTATTTTAATTTTATTATTAATACAATATTTAAAGAGTATTGACCATTAACCAAGCAATCTTCCATTAATATCTGCAGATTTCCAACATTGTTTTCCACTTGGAGCCATTTTATTTTACTTTGGAAATTTTTTGTAGAAATAATTTCAACACTTACATTTACATTTAATCATTTAGCAGACGCTTTTATCCAAAGCGACTTAAAGGGTAGAGCAATAGAAGCAACGAAACAAACAAGGCCAACAACCTGTAAGAGCTGTAAGAAATCTCAATTAATTAGCACAATACATTTTTTTTTTTATAGCCAGCTACAACAAAAACTCACGTACGCAAAATACAGAACACTGGATTTTGATAGCTATGATAGTATGATAACACTTAATATTACGGTTTAAAGTCAAGACCAAATGGCAATATTTGACGTTAAGTGAAGTGATATTATTTTGGTTGAGCAATTCCCTTTAAATAGCTGAGAAAACATTACAAGAATTCAAAATGTATATAAATGCAAACAAATGACGATATGGAAACAGCATAACAATGGTAGTCAGATTGCGGAATAGCGAAAAGTAAAATAATGCACATCAACGGGAGATTGTCATAAATCACTGTTAAAGGGACAAGTCACCGCCCCCCATCTTTTTTTCCCCTAATGAGCCTTCACACACACACACACACACACACACACACACCTCAGTGTGTTGCCCAGGCACCGCGGTTGAATTCAGATATCGTCGAGATGGCCCTGTGAGATCGTCCGGTAAAAAATGGTCACTGCACACCCTCAATGCGCGGATCGATTCAACGGGCGAGTTTGCATCCCGTTTGAGCGCGAGCAGCCACAGCTTTAGTCTCTCTGGATCGTGCAGCGGCAATGTGTGGAAAGTCAAACTTTCCTCCTGTAATGCCGTTGGACGGAGTCTTATTGCTTTCTCTCGGTTAAAACATCCAGGAAAAGCGCACACGCGTACCATTGCGGAGGGGGAAACAATCAGGGACGTCACGTTACTGCTACGCCTACACGCAACGTATAGGAGCAGTGTTTGAAGAGAAGCGAAACGAGTTTTGATAGCTATTGCATGGCACAAGATATCCGTCTATTCCTCTCGCAGAGCTGCCTTTAGGAAGCTTTTTCACGTGGGCTATTGTTATGGTACTTTCTGGAGCTTGACAGCTGCTGTCTATGGCTGTCACCGTCCACTTTACATATGGACAAGGCGGAGCAGGCCGAAGCAACATTGGTACCACTGCGCCACCTACTGGATTGGTGCCGCAAACCCCATGAAGGATAGTAAACCCAAAAAATGGAAATTTATCCCATAATGCCCTCGCCATCAAGCGTATGACTTTCTTCTTTCAGACGAACACAAACGGAAAAAGGCACAATATGTAAGATTTTAGGATTAAAATATCCAAAACACACTAGTATAGTTGTATATTCTGTTGACTTGTGTAATATACAATATAATGTGTGCATAATCCCAGATGTTTCCAAGAATGGTTCAATTATGCAAAAATACATTTTCAACAAGTGTTGTTGCATAACCAGCAGGAGCACAATGACGTTGAGGAAAATTAGGTTGTAGCTGCTTTTTTACATTACTCTGATGAAAAGTGCTGTCAGTTGTGTAATAACAACATTTCGCTCCTGAGTTATTGAGCTGGGAAATTAGAATCTCTGAATATGTTGCCAACTTTACTGAACTCGCCTAGTTATAAGAGCACCTCCAGATTTATTTTTTTACATGTTTAAAGGGGGGGTGAAACACTCAGTTTCAGTCAGTGTCATGTCAATCTTGAGTACCTATAGAGTAGCATTGCATCCTGCATATCTCCGAAAAGTCTTTATTTTTTTAATAATTATATAAGAAAGATGCGCTGTTCCGAGTCTTTCCGAAAAAAGCCGAGCGGGTGGGGGCGTGTCGTGTGAGCGGAGCTAAATAATGACGTGTGCAGCAGCGCGCTGTGTGTTGAGTCGAGTGCATCCCTAACAGCGGGAAAAAAACTTTATTCAAAATAAAAATATGGCTTTTAATCAGATACAGCCATACATCTATGATCCGGAATCAGACCCAGAGGCTGCAGTTGAACAGGAGCAGCAGCAAAAACGACTAGAGCAGGACGTCTGTATGTGGTAAGTTACAAGTTATACACTAACTATATAATATGCTTAGCGGCTTGTGTTATTTACATATTTATACTTGAATTATATCGTCGTATTTTTGTCTTTGAAGGTGTACATGTGGGAAGTGCAGTTGTGCACGTGTGTTTGTGTGTTTACGCGTGGTTTGTGTAGACAGTAAGCGGACTAAAAAAAACACAGACATTTGAAGCAGTCTCACTCACCCTTCTAACGTTGGGACTGCTCCATCCTTCAGCATTAGGCGATTGGGAAAATCCGGCGTCGAGCTGGGCCTTGTTTATGAAACAGTCGGCACCGAAATGCAGCGAACAGATATAAACATTCGCGCAACTCAGTTGCTGAGCCGGAAAAGCAAATTACATCCATTGTTGCCTTAACGCGGGGTTTTGGAGAATCTGTGCAGGACTGTCTTGGTCTGGCAACCAAAAACGCACTTTTTTGGTGACATTGTTATGTGCTATGTGTAATTGTCACCTGTCCAGCATCCTACAAGCCAGCGCTTTGATGGGCGTAGGCTGTTGCTTTCGCTCTCTCCCTCTCTCTCTCTCTCACGCGCTTCCGGTAGAATTGTCCGTAAGGCCCATACAAGGAAATTCCGCCCCCATTAACGTCAAAGGGGACGCATGATCTCAAAAAACTTGCCGAAACTTATGACTAACCGGAAGTAGTATTTTTGACAAAGAAATACTCCCATCAAACGTCCACCTTAACTTTTGAAACTTTGTCTATGTTTAGTATGGGATTCCAAGTCTTTAACAGTGTAAAAAGATCAGTATGCATGAAACAGCATTTCACCCCCCCTTTAAAACATTTGATTTTAAAACTCTGATATCATGTTTTTATGTGTATAAATTATGTGTGAATATTCCCAAACTCTCGCAGAGAGTGATTGTTGTCATATTAATAAAAATATATAAAAACATGTATGTAATTATGTTAATTATTAAGTATGTTAAATATTATTAATAATTATGTTAATTATTAAGTATGTAAAGTAAAAATGCTTGATAAACAGGTCTTTCGAATGGAAATAAATACCAAAAACTTTGCGTCTTGTTCATAATATTTATTTTCATATAAAAGCAACAGAAATTAAATTGCATCCAGTTTATCAGCTACAGAGCGCACGCATGTGAATCCCGTGATATCCGCAACTGATCTCGCAGGTGTCTGATCCACTACGAGAGGAGAGAACTGTCCGGCTTGCCTGCACTTTTTTCACTCCTCCCCTCACTGCAGCCGCCTAGTCTCACCTTTATTTCAGGCGAGGCAAGGCGCATCTCAAACAACCCTATTAACACACACTTGACGTGTTTGGTGACGAGCTCCACACTCCGGAGCACATGGGGGCGGTAATGACAAAGATATGTATACATATATGTGGGTAATGCAAAGCTGGATGCCAACCGCCGAAAAAACTCAAAGTTCTGGTGACGAATGCGGAAGCGCAGAGGATCAAGCAAAAACAAAACAGCGGTCGCGAATTAGAAGTCTAAAACTAGGGTGTTTCAAGAAAAATGGCGAAGGATTTCAAGATAATTCAGGAGAAGAACATTTTTTGACCAGCCATATTTAGTTTGAACCGGAGTAACGTTAAGTTACAGCCTAACGACCAAAAGCTTCGGAAGATGCAGGCAGCACCAAAATTGGGTAGACCGAGTTCAGAAGACGTGGTGGTGCTCATGCGGAAAGCAATACAGGACTGAGCAATGTTGTACAACACAAGATGAAGGCTTTTCAAACATACAGACAACAGTCGCATTACAGTTTAGTTGAATACTGTGCATACCTCACTTGGCTGAGACAACAGTGCAGGGGCAGACACAGGTACAGCTGACGAGTTCAAATATCGTTTTAACTTTCCCTCCTCTGTCTTGTAATCCCTAGATCTGAAGTGTTCACTGCACAGCATGCGTCTATAGAGTTTATCCACGGGTGTGTTCACATCCCAGCGAATAGCGAGCAACCACTGCTTCAATCGCTCCGGATCATTTACAGGAAACCGGTGAAATATTAATGATGCATCTCCTATTGATGTCGAAGCACGTAATCTTATGAGTTTTGCTTTGTTGAAGCAACCCGGATATAAACACAAAGGCGCCATTATCAGACTAATAATACAATGTAGAGTATCCAGCTTATTTTTCACGAGCGGGCGCCGCCATTTTTGAACTATGATGTGTTAGATTTCCGCTAAACCACTTCCGTGAACTCATAGTTCTGCAACGACTGTGCAGTTTTGACTGGCTATCTTTTACAGGCATGGTTACCCAAAAATGAAACGTTTATCTGCTTAGTTGCTTACCCATAGGGCATCCAAGATATAGGTGACATTTGTTTCTTCAGTTATTTTTCGTAAGGGTAGCTTACGAATAAAAAGGACACATGCAAAGATCTTGTTTACAGAAGTTACCACCGTTGGATGTGGAAAAACTCCAGGCACCACTGATGATTAAAATCGTACTGATTTATATGATCGCTGCAGACCCTCGACCTCTTTAGCACGTAAATGGGTGTGTTGCAAGATATCTCGCGCGTGTACTAGATATCTCTCACATGTAAAACCATTCTTACCAAACATATGGTGACCATATAAAAAAGTAGTAGTTATAGAAATGCAAGTAACGCCCCCCGAAAAAATGGTTTTACTAACTTACATCAAAACTACATTTTATTGCTCATCCATGTAATGCCAGCTTTACAAATAGAAATAACACATAGAACGACGTTGTTCCAATACCTCCGTTGAATGCGAAGACACCATAGGCACAGCTGATGATGTCAGTACTATGCGATCCGCTCCTTGCTTTGTAAAATCATCAGGGGAAAAATGATCGCTGCAGACCCTCCACAACTTTAGTACCTTTATGGGTGTGTTGATATCCAGCCGAAGAGCAATCAACCATAACTCCAAGAGAGCACGCTTATAAATTGGGAATTTGTGAAAACTCACCACTCCTGGATGAGTTCGCGCAAGCATACGTAATTGTTTTCTTTTACGTCGGTTTAAACATCCAGGATAAGCGCAAATTAGTACCATTTCTATTAGCCGTTTCACCTATAATCTGTTTTGTGTAAATAATGAGAGATGTACACGCACGAGATCCACTTCCGGCGCTTTCCGCGCTTGCGCAGACTAAAGCCAGAACGCGCGAATGTCACAACAGTGAACACGCACGCGCGCCCTCGGATCAGTCGGACGTAGTGGTGTACAAGAGGTAAAAACTATATAAATACTGTTCGGTTTCGTGTCTTAGGCCATCAGTGTGTACTTACGATGGGGGATTGTTTAATTTGGACTTCTCTGTGTATGCTCTTTGAGGTGGTGACCATAGACCTGCATTATGTGAGGCACAGACAAGAACGGTTTGACCTAAAATTATCAAAATTGAAACTACTGGGGAAACAAATACTCCTACATCTCAGATGCTCATGAGGTAAGCTAAAACATATCAAAATTAAATTTAAAAGTTGACTTTAAGACCTTTTTTAGACCATTATGAATAAAATTTAAGCAATTAAAAAAACATGCATAGGAAATGCAGAATCACTCAATTACTTAAACTTATATTATTTAATTTATTTAAATTAAACAAAGTATTAGTAAACTTATTATTCATAGCTCAATCCCACCAGGATTAGTGTGTGTATGTATGTATATATATATATATATATATATATATATATATATATATATATATATATATATATATATATATATATATAAATTGACCAAAATTATTTTTTATTTTGTGGTGGTCACTTCCATAAATTTGCAAACATTTATATTTTTTTCATAATTAGGATGCAACATTAACCATATTATTATGTTAGATGCACAATTATCACACATGGCAATAAAACTAACAAAATGCATGAATCTTGTTTGGTAGGCCTATTACAAAAACAAAAAAGGCTGGTCGAGTGGTGTGCTATCTATCTTTAATAACACGATCGCTTGGGGTGGGAAATATGACCAACATCTTAAAAGTAAACCACAGCAATAAGCAATTGCTTAATATAAGTATAAAGATTTCAAGTAATTACGTAATCAAGTAATCGGTCAGTAATAAAATATATACTTATAAACAAATGGCAATAGGACAAATAAATACAACATAAAGATGCATATCTACAAAGAGGAACACTCCACCGTTTTTAGAAATGGCAAATGCATTTGTCTCAGTGGATGCATGGTTTTAGTTTGGCAGGGTCGCCGCTAGCTTAGCTTAAAATGCATTTCCCCACATATCTAAATGTAGTAGTGTTGTCACGATACCAAAATTATGACTTCGATACGATACCAGACTAAAATACCTTGATACCGTTACTAAATCGATACCACGGTAAAAAACAAACAAAAAACAGATAATATGATTAATATGACAACAGAACTTATTTTTCATTGTTTTATTTTTAAAGTAAAAATTCACTGTTTACCTGAATACTCGCCAGACCACGCATTTTTACATATTTTTGACCATTCAAACCCAAATAATAATCGGTGAAAGAACTGAATGGCGATCACGTTTGTTGTCTGAAAGGCGTGTGCGCGCGCTTCAGGTCAGAGTCTGGCAGCGAGAGCACGTCCCGCGCCACGCTTTTTCTTCTCATGCGCGCATGTTTCTGTTGCTTTTTTTTTGTCATGCGCTGTGCGTATATATTTAACTCTTCTAGTTCTAATGTTTATTGAACGGCTGAAGCAGAGCTCTGCACACACGTCCTTACACCTGCTGTCACGTACATCCACGCAAATTAAGAAATACAGCTCATAGGTGCTGTCCTCCTTAAAGTACCGGTACTAATAATAGTCCATATCGTACAGTTTGTAATAGCAGGATATCGCAATACTTTTTTAGTACCGGTATATCGTGCAACACTAAAATGTAGCAAAGTTGAATAAGCCCTATTTCTAAAAAAGTTGGAGTGTTCCTTTAAGTGTAAGTGCTGTTTTCCCCGTTTGTGTTGTTGTTAAGCTATATTAGTTTGCTTTCACTTGGAGAACGTACTAATGCACAGATCCAGTACTTACTGACACGTCCCAAATTTTTTAACTCCAATCAGGATATAGACATATGCATAATGTGTATATTTGATCGTTCAAGAGTAACGTTAGGCTAATGAGCATAGAAATAATTCAATACAAGCAGCAAACAAACAGCCTGACATCAGAGTTCACATCACTGTTATTAACTCTTTTTAGTGCAATCAGGTATATTATACTTTTATTTGGTCATTATGCAAGATGGTGAGAGATTTTTCCTTCGTGTTCACGATCGCGGAACTGCAAGAACCGTCAGACTCAGCTGAAGAATAGAGTCCGTTTTATGCATCTGTGAGGTACGATCAGAAAGAGGCTCATGCCAATAACACGAAAGCTGATTAGCTGCAATATAAGATGCATGCTTGTCTAATTTGTAGTTGTAATAGAGTGAACAATAGTTGGTCTAGCGAAAGAAAGAACAATAAACACCACGGAACAAACACGTGCGCTGCGGGAGGCGAGAGCATTTCAACGAGGTAGCGTTACATGGACGTAGAAAAATTAAGACGTGTTTAACATCATTTAAGACCTAGAACGCAATGCTTCCGTGAATTTAAGACTTTAACGCCTTATATTTTGATTTTGAAATTTAATACTTTTTAAGACTCCGCGGGGACCCTGAGCGAAGCATTCTGGGAATTGTTGTCTTTCATCCCCATGAGACACAAATACATTTTCTGTCTTTTCTTAGTCTAGAAAGCGCCAAATTCAAAAATAATTTCACATTTCTACTACATTAATGTCCCAGTTTAAATACAGATCCATCTTCCCAGCGCTGAAGTACCCCTTTAAGAGATGGACGTTCCTGCCGGTATTTTGTGTGCGCGCCGAACTGTCGCAATTCACGTTAACAGTGTGAGGAACACACTCTTGTTTAGAAAAGTAACCTGTATTCGTTTTAGCCGATTGTAATGTATAGTTCAATAAAACACATGTACTGTAAGTGTTGATAATGTTAATGGATATGAGCGAGAGTGAGTTTCAGTGCATCGCGCTTGGACTGCAGACAATGTGCTCAGTGAAAAAACACTTTTCTTCTGACCTGGAGTCTCATAAAAGATAAGCAGAAAATATGGTAGCTTATTTAGGCTATAACTGCACTTGTTTCAGAATAGTAATGTTATCGTTAACCCTCTTCTTTCCCTATTAATGTTTGCGCTGCATCCTTTATGTATATGGCTGGATCAAACAGAAAATGCGTGCTGCATTAATCGCACGTTAATAAAATTAGTGCCGTTAAAATTTATGCGCGTTAATTAATTATTATTGTTCTGCGTAGTTTGAAGAGAAACATTTTTAAATCTTTATCCCGGATATATTTTTTTAATCAGGAAGAGGGTGGGTGGGTGGGTGGGGGGGTCAAGGCATTTTTTAGGAGGGTCTTGAGACCCCCCCCCCTGGCGCCGCCGCTGACATCTAGTCAAAGTGCAAGCAATCATAACGTAAGGCGAGAGAGTTTGCGCGAAAGGACATAATCTTTTCGTTTTAAATCGGTTTGAACAATCCGGGTAAGCGCAAGTACATACCATTTTGATAAGCCGTCATGCCTACTGTGCACTGCATGTGTAAACATTGAGTGGCAAGATCTTTTCGTTAATGGCGGATTGCAAACAACTTTAAGGGACATACAGACATACAGTACAGGAGTGTGTAACATGTTATAAAAAAATTAAAACAAACATTCTGCTCATCAACACTGTATCTTTAATGAACATAAATGGTGCCTTACTGGTGATTTTTATCCCCTCTCCTTCTGTTCCCAGTATCCCCATCAGATGACACCCCCTCCCTGCCTCATGAACCCTATCTTGCAACACCCGTCTTTCCACCCCATATAATATACATTGCAAAATTACATTCATCATTTTCTTTGGTCCCACAATTTTCCCAGTTTTTTTACTCATAGATAGGCTAGTGACAAATGGTCAAAAAGTGCTTTAGTTTTTGAGATACCCCTACCGGAGGTAGAACCAAACCCAACAATGTTTTTCCTCCTCTCTAAGGTCTCCCATTTATGAAATGGATTCTTGGCTAAAAATATTTTACTGCTAAGATTGTTAAATTAACAGATATTGTTATACACCCCAAAACCAAAAAGAGACTAAAATATAGCCTGTCCGTATGGGAGTTAAGGCATATAAACTAATGCAGATCAATCACACAAGCTCTGAGAGCTTTGAAACTTGACATGTTTGTAGTCAGGAAGTTGAGTTAACTGCTAGAAAAGACTGAATGTGAATATATTGATGTATGGAATAAATAGAGACATATAAACACATACCTAAAATAACCGGACATGCACAAATTGAATATCTATACAGAATGTTTTCATTTACTTTATGGTTGCTTAGCCAGGGATTGTCATATAAACACATATGATGGCTTGTTGGAAAGGTGAGGTTGTGCTGAATCCAGCAATACCAAATATGAAAATATAGCATGATCAAATCAGGGTATTCTGTTACTCAATGTATGAGGTGTCTAAAATGAATGGAAATGGAACTCTAGCATAATTTAGTAGGCCTACAAAGCCCATTATCAGTGGTGAGAAGAATGTTGAGAAATTCAAATATGAGATACATCTAATAATGAAACATTTCATATGGCACCTTGTACTATATGGAAACAAAGACTGAAATCGAAAGATACCACGTTACCATAGCACAAACAGGAGACTCGGAGTCAGGATAGCAGTTTGACTTTAATGAGCCTTTTAATAGAACTATAACTTAACATCACACAATACAAATTAAATTACTGTCTTAAATCAAACAAATGGCAATCTAACTAAACGAACACTCCACGGGGGAATGAGCCCTGTCTTCTCAGGCTGTTTTTTTTCTAGTAGCAACCATTTGGAACATGAACTGCTTTTGGTAGCCATTCTTAGGTCAGCCCCTCATGATGTTACAACTGCAACACACCACTGTCACTCATCCACATTGTCATCAGTGACAAAGTTGGTCATATTTGGAGAGTCTGGGAAAGGGCAAGAGCAAAACCCTGTGCAGGTCAAGCCCACTGAAAGACACTGGCATTTGGTGGCATCATTGCAGTTTTCATCTTTACAGTAGAGGTGGGTGATGTTTCTAACTTCTTTAGGTGCTGGTGCCTTCTGTAACATCACAGGTTCAATACACCCATCTTCTCTGAGCCTCCATCCTCTACCAACTGGGTTCCAGAGAAGAGGTTTGGCCAGGTGGCTGTGGCGCCACACTGCTGTTTGATACAAAGCTCTCAGCACATGTTGCTGGAAGGCATCTTCTGTTGGGGGTAGATTTGCTGCTGACAAATCTGTGGTAGATGCTATCGTGTACCTCAGCTCATCCAGGTTGGTGCAAGGATGCCTATCCACCTTTTTCTTTTGGCCATACAGGAGGAGGGCATACCTTCTTGCCACAGGCAAAGCCTCTTCCAGGCTACCAGAGAGTCCAAATTTGGTCATTTCCTGTAACTCACAAAGATGGGTCTTCCGTCTTGTGAGGGCAGTGGCCTTCCCAATTCTGTACAAACTGCTTGTGGTGTCACAACCCGTGAGGGCGTGGCATGCAGGTAAACACTCACAAAGCACTGCTCCAAGCTTCTGAGCGATCGAACAGATAGGGACAAATCTTTCCTTAAGGCCATGTCCCGAGTGCATAAACACTACTGAGGATCCAAACATCCCTTTGCTTGAATAGTACAGAAGCAAAACGAGTACATCTGTATCATCACATTTGACAATTAGACAAGAATGTGACTGTGCAAGGTGTATTGCATGTAACACCAGCCTCGTGTCAGCCTCCTCTTGGTCACTGTAAAGGTCTTTCAAGCAGTCAATGCCTGACTTGCTAACACTCTTAACCTCCTGACCATTTTCAAAGCCACCTGCCAAGATGACAGTGTTCCCTGAAGGAATTCTCATTGGCCCAGTACTGGTGATGTGGGTGCTGACAAAGCTACATAGAGCAGCCTTGTTTCCACTGATCCTGAGGTATTTTCTGTAGTTTGGAACACTTGTTTGTCCTGTGATGATGTGTGTTTGTCTGCTGGTGTGAATTGTGCCTCTTCTTTGTCTTTCAAGATCTTTGACGGAGTGTTGGTGGTAATATCTATCAAACACTATAACGACACCGCTGTTACCTTCCTTTCCCATTAAAGTTGCAATCTTTTTCCAGACACACTCACCCAGGTCATTGAACGTTTGAAAGACTGAATCATTGAGACTCTGTAGAAGAGCCATGCCATCAATGATATATGCTGATGGTTCTTTAACATTTGGCAGATTTTAACTTTCTCAGATGCAACCTGACCACTTGCAATGTTGATCAGTTCCTCAGGAATGTTATCAAGATCAAAGGGATTCTGCCTCTGCTCCACAGCTTCCATTATCTTATGTATGTCTCTTTCGTCTCTGTCCATTCTGGATGCTCCATGCTCCTTGTGTGCTTTCGAGCTCTGATCATCAGTGTCGCAAAGCTCTTTCATGGCATCCACATATGCTGTGGTCACATGTCTTGTCATCAACCATCTTGTGAGAGCTCCTTTTCGTAATGTGAACCCAACAACTCCCAACAACTCTACCTTGACTCTTGCCTTCTCAATTAATGGTTTGCTCTAGTGCCTGATCAGTAGCCACACAGTTGAAGCTTCGATGCTCAGACCAGCGAACAACAAAACCGCCTTGCTGCATGAATGTGTATGCTTCTGGTTGTTCATGTTCAAGTGCTTTCATTTCTGCAACATAGACTGGCATGTACTTGCCATAATTGGTCCTGCCAGCAGCTCTGAACCAAGGTATCACTTCACACATGCAATTCAGGTGAAGTTGAAAGTCAGCTTCACGCTCTGAGCGAAGAACCCTAAGCAATAGATCATTGTATAATAGCTGTTGTTAAAGAGACACAGCAGCTGCCAAATGTTAAAGAACCATCAGCATATATCATTGATGGCATGGCTCTTCTACAGAGTCTCAATGATTCAGTCTTTCAAACGTTCAATGACCTGGGTGAGTGTGTCTGGAAAAAGATTGCAACTTTAATGGGAAAGGAAGGTAACAGCTGTGTCGTTATAGTGTTTGATAGATATGACCACCAACACTCCGTCAAAGATCTTGAAAGACAAAGAAGAGGCACAATTCACACCAGCAGACAAACACACATCATCACAGGACAAACAAGTGTTCCAAACTACAGAAAATACCTCAGGATCAGTGGAAACAAGGCTGCTCTATGTAGCTTTGTCAGCACCCACATCACCAGTACTGGGCCAATGAGAATTCTTTCAGGGAACACTGTCATCTTGGCAGGTGGCTTTGAAAATGGTCAGGAGGTTAAGAGTGTTAGCAAGTCAGGCATTGACTGCTTGAAAGACCTTTACAGTGACCAAGAGGAGGCTGACACGAGGCTGGTGTTACATGCAATACACCTTGCACAGTCACATTCTTGTCTAATTGTCAAATGTGATGATACAGATGTACTCGTTTTGCTTCTGTACTATTCAAGCAAAGGGATGTTTGGATCCTCAGTAGTGTTTATGCACTCGGGACATGGCCTTAAGGAAAGATTTGTCCCTATCTGTTCGATCGCTCAGAAGCTTGGAGCAGTGCTTTGTGAGTGTTTACCTGCATGCCACGCCCTCACGGGTTGTGACACCACAAGCAGTTTGTACAGAATTGGGAAGGCCACTGCCCTCACAAGACGGAAGACCCATCTTTGTGAGTTACAGGAAATGACCAAATTTGGACTCTCTGGTAGCCTGGAAGAGGCTTTGCCTGTGGCAAGAAGGTATGCCCTCCTCCTGTATGGCCAAAAGAAAAAGGTGGATAGGCATCCTTGCACCAACCTGGATGAGCTGAGTTACACACTAGCATCTACCACAGATTTGTCAGCAGCAAATCTACCCCCAACAGAAGATGCCTTCCAGCAACATGTGCTGAGAGCTTTGTACCAAACAGCAGTGTGGCGCCACAGCCACCTGGCCAAACCTCTTCTCTGGAACCCAGTTGGTAGAGGATGGAGGCTCAGAGAAGATGGGTGTATTGAACCTGTGATGTTACAGAAGGCACCAGCACCTAAAGAAGTTAGAAACATCACCCACCTCTACTGTAAAGATGAAAACTGCAATGATGCCACCAAATGCCAGTGTCTTTCAGTGGGCTTGACCTGCACAGGGTTTTGCTCTTGCCCTTTCCCAGACTCTCCAAATATGACCAACTTTGTCACTGATGACAATGTGGATGAGTGACAGTGGTGTGTTGCAGTTGTAACATCATGAGGGGCTGACCTAAGAATGGCTACCAAAAGCAGTTCATGTTCCAAATGGTTGCTACTAGAAAAAAAACAGCCTGAGAAGACAGGGCTCATTCCCCCGTGGAGTGTTCGTTTAGTTAGATTGCCATTTGTTTGATTTAAGACAGTAATTTAATTTGTATTGTGTGATGTTAAGTTATAGTTCTATTAAAAGGCTCATTAAAGTCAAACTGCTATCCTGACTCCGAGTCTCCTGTTTGTGCTATGGTAACGTGGTATCTTTCGATTTCAGTCTTTGTTTCCATATAGTACAAGGTGCCATATGAAATGTTTCATTATTAGATGTATCTCATATTTGAATTTCTCAACATTCTTCTCACCACTGATAATGGGCTTTGTAGGCCTACTAAATTATGCTAGAGTTCCATTTCCATTCATTTTAGACACCTCATACATTGAGTAACAGAATACCCTGATTTGATCATGCTATATTTTCATATTTGGTATTGCTCGATTCAGCACAACCTCACCTTTCCAACAAGCCATCATATGTGTTTATATGACAATCCCTGGCTAAGCAACCATAAAGTAAATGAAAACATTCTGTATAGATATTCAATTTGTGCATGTCCGGTTATTTTAGGTATGTGTTTATATGTCTCTATTTATTCCATACATCAATATATTCACATCCAGTCTTTTCTAGCAGTTAGCTCAACTTCCTGACTACAAACATGTCAAGTTTCAAAGCTCTCAGAGCTTGTGTGATTGATCTGCATTAGTTTATATGCCTTAACTCCCATACGGACAGGCTATATTTTAGTCCCTTTTTGGTTTTGGGGTGTATAACAATATCTGTTAATTTAACAATCTTAGCAGTAAAATATTTTTAGCCAAGAATCCATTTCATAAATGGGAGACCTTAGAGAGGAGGAAAAACATTGTTGGGTTTGGTTCTACCTCCGGTAGGGGTATCTCAAAAATTTGGGGGCATTGTCACTAGCCTAAGATTGTTACCATTCACATGCATTGCACGACTGACAGACCACATCGGTTGTAGTTAAAAATCTTCATCTGTGTTCTGCTGAAGAAAAAGTCACCTATATCTTGGATGCCCTGGGGGTAAGCAAATAAACATTACATTTCCATTTTTGGGTGAACTATCCCATTAAAGGATTAGTTCACTTCAAAATAAAAATGTCCTGATAATTTACTCACCTCAATCTCATCAAAAATGTTCATGTCTTTCATGAAATTAAGTTTGAGGAAAACATTTCAGGATTTCTCACCATATAATGTACCGGTACTTCTAATGGCAGCCAACAGGTTGAAGGCAAGCGGCAACCTCCGGCGATCTCTCTTGAAGCCGATAATGAAGTAATGTAAACTGCAATTCCTCAACTGGCCATTAGGGACAGGCTCCAGAAGGGAGCAGAATCTCATTGAGCCCCATGTTAAAATTCTCAACTTTACAGCAGAAAAAAAACATGTTTACAGCCTGGTACAAATTGTGGTTTTTGCCTATAAGGCTAATTTTGACCTTCATGACAACTGTGAGGGGGGTGAATTTTTTTTATAACTCATTCGTTTACGTTAGTGTTGTCACGATACCAAAATTATGACTTCGATACTCAATCGATACCACAGTAAAAACAAAAAAACAAAAACAAGATAAGATACTTAATATGACAACAGAACTTGTTATTATTCATTGTTATTTTTTTACTAAATATTCATGTGGCCAGCATGTTCCTTAGGGTTGGGCATCATTTTGATTTGAACAATTATTGATCAATTACTTCTCACAAATTTTTGTTATCTCAATGTATTTTTTACAATGGGGTAATTGTGTCGCAATAGCTTACACACAGCACAAGAAAGCTTGATTTCGAATGGTAAATTAAAGATTACGAACAATAGCACAAATAAATGCAATAGAATAGAAGATACAAATTAAATAGACTGCTTTATTTTTTCAGGTAGGTCTAACATTCAGATAAGGACCTGAATAAAAAAAATGCATAGTAATTACATTTAAAACAACATTGGATAATGTTCTTTGTAAAAAATCAATAGCGTACAGATGAAACTATTAAAGTTACACAAGTTGATCAGTCAAGAGCAGTTGATCGTGTCTTTTTGTAGTTTGAATAACAAATGACTGCGGTCCCTTTAAGACTAACGGACGCATGGATCCTAAAAACTGTTCCTGTTACTCGTTCTTCCTGAACTGTTTGCGACTGTGTTTACGTTAATACTCTTCCAGATGTGCACTGATAATTCTTTGAGTGTATTTGACCAATAATAAGCAGGAAAAAGAAGCAAATGTTTGCACTTGTATCATGTCAGAGGCGGCTTTATTACGGTAGGCTATGTGTGTGCGCTTCAGATGTGAGCATGAAATCTGCGGGATTAGTAGAATTAATTTATGTGCAATCCCGTGCGAAATTCAGACCAATCACACACTAACACTAACACACTGTCATGAGGAAAAAGTCCAGCAGGACGCGTGTTCGCCGTGCTCAGAGGTTAACCGGGCTGAGTGAGAATATGCCGGTGTGTGTCAACTCGCTTTCGGTCGGAGAGGAGAGCGCAGCTGGTATCGATACTGTAAAAACTGAGAATCGTATCGTTTCAGATATTCCAGTATCGATACATATCGAAATATCGATATTTTTGACAACACTAGTTTACATTGCATAATTAAGGGCATGGTTACAAGTGGATAACTATTTATCTGCCGTCTAAAGTCATTGCGTCACCTAAGCTCCGCCCACATCCCGCCTTTTGCCCATTTTCTGTTATCCGGGAGTGAAACGCGATGACTCGCTCACAAGAGGGCAACGCCCAGCTCGCCCCTACTTTAAGCGTCAGAGCGGCTTATCGGAATCCTATGGTGACATCCCGGACACTACGTCCATATTTTTTTTACAGTCTATGGTTGAAGGTCCAAATCAATGTTTCAAAAGGGCTTCAGAGGGCTCTGCGCAATGCTAGATGAGGAATGGGTCTTATCTTGCAAAATCAACGGTCATTTTGTACAAGTATTTATATGCCAAATACACTTCTTCAGGATTCAAACAATTTATTTATTTATTTATACTGCCCTGTATGATGATATAAAGGGCAGAATTTATTGTATGGGCACTTCTCCGGGATGAAATCAACAATATCACTAAAGAAGTGTGTTTTTGGTGGTTGTGAGGGAAACCGGCTTTGTATCAGTAGAAACCCTGGAGTATATTCGAATGATTGTGCTCCCCCTCCTCAGATCCCCCTGAGACAAAAGATTTATGCATTTTATTTCTGGAAAATTCCTCCCATGATGCAAATATCATCAATTTGCATCATGGGAGGAATTTTTGGCCGAGGCTTAAGACTACAGCCAGCAGAGTAAGCTTTTCCACGTTTTCAACTCGCACATGGGGGATGGGAGATCGCACTCACAGCTCAGCTCGCAGCCTCAGGCATTCATGGAAACGGTGTGGCCGGAGGAGCAAAGTAAGTGTTTCAACTTCTCAAATTAATCGCTCTGTTGTTGTTTTCGGAAAGAATAAGTAGAACCTATATTTTATAAATCTGATAAAACTCTTCGGCGATAGGACGCAATACTCACTCACGATTAAAATGAGACTGGCAGAAACTGTGTGCGCTGCCACGACTGGACCATATCAATGCCACTGTTAGAATAGAAACGATCAGTGAGTTCTCGCTCCAGATAGGAGAACTCCGGGGAATTTTTAAGTTATATCCTGATCGTCATACCTTTGTGAGTACCGTCTAATATATTATATATATATATATATATATATATATATATATATATATATATATATATATATATATAAAAAGAACCGGATTGGTGCTTGCAACACGGAGCTGTTACAGTTAATGCCCAGCCAGAGCTCCCACTCAGCTAAAACGGCCTTTATAGGGACTGGGGGCATATAACGTTACATAGTGTCTTTGTGCCTCTTAACAGACACCAAATGCAAATCACGACTTCAGAAGTGGGAATTATCAAATTTTCTGATAGCACGTAAAGGCGGCATTACTCTCTTTAGCAAGTCCATTGTATTCTCATAGAAAATAACAACACAAATATAACTGAAGACAAAGCTAGTGAAATAACTAGTTTTACAAATAAGACTACAAAAAATGTATTCCTGCACATCTTTCCTCAAGCCGTGTGTGCCCAAATTAAAGGATAAAAAAAGTTTACATTACCTCCACTGTGGTTGTACCCGTGTTCGACCACGGAATGGCATTTTTCTTCAATCGGCCCCGATGTGTTGTGTCTCTGTAGTCATCCTCTTTAAAGTGTTCGCTGCAAATGCGGTGATCTTTTTCGCGTAGTACTTTTATGGGAGTTTGCGCATTAAGTTGAAGTACAACTAGCCACAACCGCAGAATCTCGAGGTCATGAAAAGGCATACGATGAAAATGTAAATTCTTGTATTTTCGCATTCTGTTGCCACAATTCGGAAAGGCACAAACGCGAACCATTTCTTCTTCACTTGTGAGCCGATCAGCAGCTTCCACGCTCAGTCAATCGCACTTCCGCTGCAAGTGACGTCACTTACAGTACCTGCTCTCCACTGCCCAATAGCGTCTCCGACCGAGGCCATGTGCTCCGCTGCCCAAGCATAGATATACATAATAAAGGCCTTTATTATGTGTATTATCAGGTGTGTTCGACATCGGCTGCGGCTGGATGGATGCGATCGGTGAGAGTAGCCGAGTGCAGGCGGGGAGGAGCTGCAAACGGAGACGTGAAGTCGGACACTTTCTGCTTCCCGTGGTGACGCTTGAGCTGTGTTTGCAAACTTTATCACAGCTGAAGTTAAATAAATGCAGTATTTCTCAAATACACAGATGTTTCAAATGATATTTTCATCCAATACTTTATGTACTGTTTAATAAAGCGTCTATTTGGACAAGATTAAAGTTCAACATATAAACCTACACTATCAATGAAGTGTTTTCAACGGTTTTTATCAGTTTTAGTTTGATAAACATTACAATATAACGTCGCGACTACATGAAAAGAGGTTTTACTGTTATAAATAAATGATTTGTGAGCATTAGTGTAACATAAGGTTTTAGAATAAACATGAAACACACGTGGTCGCTGTCATGCGGTGAATCGGCCAATCGTAGATCAGCTGTGTCGTCATAAGAGCTCGAGCAGCCTCCTGCAGCCCCCCTTGAGAATCTGCACCGGCTGCATCAGCCGGCTGCTCTCGAATCGCTCTCGCGGTACTTTGTTGACATACGTCACAGTCACGTGCCGTCGGCGCTGTCTCAAGCAAGCGGCAACCTCCCGCGATCTCTCTTGAAGCCAATACGGAAGTAATGTAAACTGTAATTCCTTAACTGGCCACTAGAGGCAGGCTCCAGAAGGGAGCAGAATCTCATTGAGCCCCATGTTAAAATTCTCAACTTTAAAGCAGAAAAAAACATGTTTACAGCCTGGTACAAATTGTGGTTTTGGCTTATAAGGCTAATTTTGATCTTCATGACAACTCTGAGGGGGGTGAATTTTTTTATAACTCATTCGTTTCCGTTGTATTAAGCCTTAAGATTCTGCATAATTAAGGGCGTGGTTACAAGTGGATAGCCATTTATCCGCCGTCTATAGTTATTGCGTCACCTCAGCTCCGCGCACATCCCGCCTTTTTGCCCATTTTCTGTTATCCGGGAGTGACACGCGTTGACTCGCTCACAAGATGGCAACGCCCTGCTCGGCCATACTTTAAGCTTCAGAACGGCTTATCAGAATCCTATGGGTGACGTCACGGACACTATGTCCATATTTTTTTACAGTCTATGGTCTCAAGTCGGACAAAATTTCTAACCGGCATGCACTGCTTCAAGTCAGCCGCCGATCGGTCTGCGCATCGCTAGGTGAAGTCGAACAAGCCTATCGTCTGCGACCGCTCAATCTCCTCCTACCCTATTTAACTTTTTCCGGTTACAGCTCAGTTCCCACGGGACTTCAGCGCGAGTCTACCGCTAGCCGTCCAAAACACTATTGATTAATTTAAACAATGGCTAAGTGGCTAAACACACCTCGTTGTCATGTAAGGGCCTTGTTCATGTTGGACAGACATCTGAATTGCATTTTGTGTCTGTTAAAGAGGCACAAAGACACTTTATGTATATGCTCCCAGCCCCCATAATTTCCGTTTTAGCTTAGTGGAAGTGGGCATTAACTGTAACAGCTCCGCGTTGCAAGCACCAATCCGGTTCGTTTTTTCTTTCTTTCTATTGACAGTACTCACAAAGGTATAACGATCAAGATTAATTTAAAAATTCCCAGAGTTCTCCTTTAAACATTCACAAATTATAAAACGCATTGACGCATATATAATACAATGTAGGTATCAATACATACCCGGCATGCTGTAAAAACATCAGAGGCACAGCCGACGCTTTCAGAAAACCACGCATGTCATCCTCGGAGTGGCGGAAATCATCGTCGACAAAATGATCACTGCACACACCTTTCAAAGAATGATTGGGTGTGTTGACATTCAGGTGCAACGCGAGCAACCAAAGCTTCAATCGCTCAGGATTGTGTATAGGAAATCTGAAAACTCGCGTAATTTCCCCGCGGAAAGATTATTTTAGGTTTCAAAAGATTGAAACATCCAGGATACGAACACGTAAGGACCATTTTAAACTATAAACTGACACAACGATAAGTTATATAGAATCATCATGTCATTCAACATACAACTACTTTTGAAAGGCCCTCCACACTTGTAAACAAACACTGGGTCGTTACTTCCGCATACGTCACGCGTGACCTTTCCCACGTGCTCACGTAATGCGTGAAGTGGACGCGCATCGCAGACCTAGTGCAATATGGAGCCAGAATGGTGACTTTAAAATTTGGCATCACAAATTAAAATTGTCATTGAAAACAAAAGCAGAACTGAAAAAGGAAACATTGGCATTGAAACATTTGCATTGAAAACAGTTGTATTGGCATTGAAACAAGTATTGGCACTGAAAAAATAAAATTATTAAAATATTACAATCGTATTCTTTTATTGAATTGGGATTTATTTGTATTTTTCAATGACAATCTTCAGATTTTTTCTTCATGTCACTCTTTTTCAGTGACAGTTTTTTTTTTACAATGTCAGTTTTTTTTCAATGTCACTGATTTTCAGTTTCAACTTTCTGTCACTGTTTTGGCGTGGAAAGGGGCGGGGTCTGAGGGGAGGGGTAAGTAGAGCGTAGTTTGCATATCATTTGCATATAGGTATACTGAAGCCGTCACCAGCTCTGAAGCTGCATGACTAATGTCCAGTTTACCGGGAACTTCCAAGCCGCAAGTTTAAGTCTTTTTTTTATATTTTTTATCTGCCATTTATATGTTTTCTCGTGCAACCTGGCCGGCTTGGTTAACTTTTAACGGCCTTTATACTGTTTTGTTTTTTCCGACGTCGACTGGAACATTAAATTAGCCTACTAACATTAGCCGTGTTGGCTAACTTAACTGTGTAAGTTACACTACTGACATCCCCAACCACACACACACACACCGGAGACAGACGTTACTCCTAGGGCCGCGAGTGTGCTTTTATCTGTATTTAATTTAGTTGTGCTGCTGCACAAGACCTCATAAACGTGCTAACGCAAAACGTTCAGCAGTATCACACCAGCACAGCAGAATCCAGTGCCGTCACATGAGCACCATTAAATACAGATAGAAGCACATTCGCGGCCCTAGGAGTTACTGTGTAACGCTGCGTTTAAGCCGAACTAGCGGCTCTCCTGTGTGTGTGTGTGTGTGTGTGTGGTTGGGGATGTCAGCCGGCACCCTGCTGATTATCATGTCAGTGTTAACGTCACAGGCTATGTTACTGTTAGCCACTGTTGTGATGTACTCGACAGACACCTAACGTTAATTATTTTTTGCCAAACCGGACTTTTAGCCTTATTCTGTGCATATGGTGACCGGTGTTTATATTTGACCCTGCATTAACCACAGTTAAGTTAGCCAACACGGCGTTAGTAATTTACATGTTTCAGTTGACGTCGGGAGAAAAAAAAACAGCATAACGGCCGTTAAAAGTTAAGCAAACCGGCCAGGTTGCACGTGAATAAACATGTAAATGGCAGATTAAAAAAAACAGACTTGCGGCTTGGAAGTTCCCGGTAAACTGGACATCTGTCATGCGGCTTCAGAGCTGGTGACGGCTTCAGTATACCTATATGCAATGATATGCAAACTACGCTCTACTTACCCCTCCCCTCAGACCCCGCCCCTCTCCACGCCAAAACAGTGACAGAAAGTTGAAACTGAAAATCAGTGACATTGAAAAAAAACTGACATTGTAAAAAAAAAACTGTCACTGAAAAAGAGTGACATGAAGAAAAAATCTGAAGATTGTCATTGAAAAATACAAATAAATCCCAATTCAATAAAAGAATATGATTGTAATATTTTAATAATTTTATTTTTTCAGTGCCAATACTTGTTTCAATGCCAATACAACTGTTTTCAATGCAAATGTTTCAATGCCAATGTTTCCTTTTTCAGTTCTGCTTTTGTTTTCAATGACAATTTTAATTTGTGATGCCAAATTTTAAAGTCACCATTCTGGCTCCATAGTGCAAGACTATGGAATCATAAATGTTTGCAAAAGAATAAAGTATTGCAAAAGAAAAGTATTTTGCAAAACAGTTGCTTTTCAAACAAAAGTTATACAAACAAAATAAAGAATAGCAACAAAAAGTATTGAGAAGAAAAAAATTGTTTTGCAAAAAAAATAAAAATACAGTATATATTTATATTATAAAGATTTAATTAATCAAAGAAAAAAAGCTGATATTTTCCCTTTGTGCTTCACTTTTCTGTGTTTTGACATGAGGCTGGAGCCAATACACTGAACCATGTTTTGTTTTGTTAACTATATATGTATTATTAAAAGTCTTTGATTAAGTTAGAGAGCATGTTAAAGTGGTGCTTATTATTAGCTGTAGACTACTCTCTAACGTGAACTGTCTGAAAAAAGCAAGCATCTGCTGTTTATCTCTGTGAGCACACTTTATACCATTAAAATTTATACCACACACAGTTTTTGCCAGTCTCATGCTAATCTTGTTAAACTATCCATACTAATAGTACTCGAAAATAGAATTAGTATGTCCCAAATCATAGTATGTTGAAAAGATTATTCCAAAGATACCCGGATGGTTTACTATTTCCGGTCCGAATTCGAAGTACGGATCGATGTGCACTCTAACGGCTGATATTGCCCACAACCCATTGTGAGTTGGACGAGGATTCAATTAGAACTACAAACACGGATAAAAAGTGTTAAAAATGCATAATTTAAACTGCAAACACACGAGGAGAGTCTCTGGATTAAAGACCCACAAATGGAAGATCAATGTGCGGCTACATTTCTCTCTGATACGGTAGGAGATTAAACTGAATGTGGAGGATTTGAACTGTGTGATGATTGACAAGGCAGTTAAACGGTGATGGGATGCACGTAACTAAGCGACAGAGTCCGTTAAAGATGACGAAGCCTGCCTACTTTTCTGCTACACACTCAAAAGTATGCCCTTTTTCTTCACAAAAAGAGTACATACTTTTAGGACAAAGTATAAGTAGGCGAATTGGGACGCAGCATAAACTTGTGACACGAGCAACCTGTTGTAAGTCTTCTAGTAGTTGTGCGAAGTGAAATCTGAATCACGTTTTACAAATATTTTGTCCCGTTACTTTTGGCTCTTTATGTGCTTCTCCCCATGCGTCTTCCTTGACTTTATGCCTCAATGTCCCCCTGATTGCCTCATAGACAGTAAAAGTTTGCCTGCAAGCCTCTCCTTCTGTCTATACGGTCATTTCTCTACTGTGCAACAGAGTCAATTGTTTTATATGGCAGTGAAGTGTGGGGACCTTCAATAAAATTTGATTTCTTAAATTGGAAAAAAAAACTGATTGAAATTCTACATTTAGATTTCTGTAAGAGAATCCTCAAAGTCCAAAGAAAGATGGCCACACAATTCTAAGCATCCAAAAAAGAGCCAGCAAATTCTGGAAACACCTGAAAACAAGCAACCCCAACACATACCATTACACAGCCCTGAAACACCAAGAGGAGTCCCCTGTGTCAGCTGGTGCTGAGAATGACTGAGCTCACACCAGCAGAGATCAGCCGGCCTCAGGAGACACACACACTCACACACATTCGGCCCTCACAAATTATGATCACAGAACAAGACAATTACATCACCCATTGGACACACACCATTCAAAACCAGCATGAACTGGAATGTTATTCGGCCCTAAATCGAGAATACAGCGTTGCGGAGTACCTGAGCTCAGTGAGTGATACGAGACTCAGGAAAACCCTGACGATGTACAGACTCAGCGAGCACAGTGTGTGTGTGTGTGTGTGTGTGTGTGTGTGTGTGTGTGTGTGTGTGTGTGTGTGTGTGTGTGTGTGTGTGTGTCGGAGGTGGACAAAGTACACAACTCTATTACTTGAGTAAAAGTACTACTGGTCAAATATTACTCCGTTACAAGTGAAAGTTGTAAAAACAGATTTTTACTCAAGTAAAAGTACAGAGTATTTGTTTTCAAAAGTACTTAAGTATCAAA
Source organism: Pseudorasbora parva (assembly GCF_024679245.1). Lineage (NCBI taxonomy): Eukaryota > Metazoa > Chordata > Actinopteri > Cypriniformes > Gobionidae > Pseudorasbora > Pseudorasbora parva. The sequence continues at coordinate 6,672,820 of NC_090190.1, forward strand.
GTAAATTTCCTTTTTTATGCCAATGCATTATTTTATTATTGTTGTATAAATGCACACTGTCATCATGGTTTAAGTCATTCAGTGATGCTCCATTCAACATACTACCATACGACTAACTTAAACTCATTTAAATACTTGTAGATAAGTTACAAAGCTCTTTATAAAGCTGCTGTCACTTTAAGGCCGAATGCACGGATCCAATACACTGATACACATCTGATACTCTCACAACTTTACTCTTATCTTTCTCCCACATGTTTATATTTTTAATATTTTATAAGACGTGTACCAAGTGTATGCCAACTAAACTAATCTTGATTTTTTTTTAAACTGAAACATACTTTCAAAGTATGGCTATGGGCACACACACTTGTGCCTAAGAACAGTCTTCTTCCATTTTGCTATGAACTGATCAGTGTTCAAAAAAAGTTGGGGAAATGTATATGACCATATAAGAGTGATTCCTGATAGACTGTCTGAAACAACAACAACAAAAAACCTTTTAAAGATGGAAAAAATCATCCACCGACTTTCAGAGCTGCTACAGAAACAAATTTCGATCTAGATAAAAATGTAGTGGAGTAAAAGTACGATATTTGTCTTTCAAATGTAGTGAAGTAAAAGTAAAAGTATCCAGAAAAAATAATACTCCAGTAAAGTACAGATACTGAAAAAGTGTACTTAAGTACAGTACTCAAGTAAATGTACTTAGTTACTGTCCACCTCTGGTGTGTGTGTGTGTGTGTGTGTGTGTGTGTGTGTGTGTGTGTGTGTGTGTGTGTGTGTGTGTGTGTGTGTGAGAGCAGTCTGACAGACCTGGCTCTCCAGTGAGGACAGACTGCTCGCACTGCATTCTGGGAGTGACGGAGACAGAGCTGCACTTCCTCACAGACTGCACAAATACAAAATGATCAGAGCCCATTACTACCCCAAAATTAATTAAATAATCCCCTGTAGCCCAACCCAAAAACTGAGCTACATTCTTGGTGAAGAAGCCAAATGCTCAAATAGCTGCAAGATTTGTAGCCCCTTGCATCTCCTGAGGGACAAGCAAACAAACAGCCAATAAACACACACTCTCTCGTAGCCATAACAACACACACTTATTAAACAAACCCAATAGACCTGCACTCATGTATATAGTGTATATGTTCAGTTGTTACATGTTTTCTGTATTATTTTTTTCTTATTATTATAACTTTATTTTACTATTCATATTTTGTAATTATTATTAATATTGTGTTTATTATCTCTGAATTTGTTCAGTTGTTACAAATAACTATGTTGTATTATAAAATATTGTGTAATAACTTTGGCAATACAAAATATATTTTTGTCATGCCAATAAAGCTTCTTGAATTAAATTGAGTGACACAATCGTGAGCCAAATTTTCAAAAACGACTTATACGGGGCGATAGTGTAAGATACAAGGTAATGGAGCATTTTATACATTGTCGTGTTTCTTTAGAAATAAACAATGGACAAATGGAGTCTTTAAACGCATCAGATGTAAAGTTATTCGCTGTCAAAGTGACGCCAAAATCCTAAATGAATGGGAGTCAATGGAATGCTAACAGCAGGCCCCTGTGGAAGGTAATAAACAGCTCCGTTTTTTGTTTTGTTTTACGGGCCTCCGTAATTTTTTTAGCGACTCTTTTTTCAAAATAGCCCAAGTGTGCGGGAAAACCCCGACCCTAGCAACTATGCCTGCAAGACATCGACGAATACACACCCTTATTAAAAGTAAACAGTTTCAGAATGGTTTTGCAACACATCTGTGTGTCCCTGTCTGCCTGCCTGTAGTAGGCTACAGTTGCAGTGTTTTTAGGGTTTATTTCCACTTGTGTAATAAATTCTTATATCAAAGCTTCCCTTTATTTGTTACTTTTCGTAAGGGCAGCTTTACAAATGACAACGACACAAGTAACCTCACATACCTCAGGTTGATGTAGATAAACTGTAGGCACAGCTGATGGTTTAATTCGTCCTGAGTGTGTAAAATCACCAGGGGAAAAATGATCGCTGCAGATCTTCCAACATTTTATCACGTGAATCGGTGTGTTGATATCCCGTCGAATAGCAATTAACCATAACTTCAGGCGAGCAGGCTCAGCAGTTGGGAATCCGTGAAAAGTCACCACTCCCGAATGAGTTTGTGCAAGAGAACGTAATCTTTGCACTTTTAATCGGTTTGAACAATGTGGATAAACGCAACTACGTACCATTTTGATTAGCCGTATATGACTGTGCAAACAATAAGTGACGTATACGTGCAAAAAATCCACCTGGTCTGTTTCATAGGTCTGTTTATATATCAAAATCCTCTTCCATTGTGATGACTTGCCGTAAATCTAAATCTATTTAGACATTCACAGTGACAGGGAACACTTCAGCAACGATGACTGCGCGCTGTGTGAACAATGAGTGACGTATCAATGTGTCGTCATGAGCTACAGGGCTCTTTGCGCATGTTGTCTAAGCATGTTTTTTTTTTTTTCTCTCAAAATTGTTACCCATTCACATGCATTATATGACTGGCACACAGCAACGGTTGGAGTTAAAAATCTACATTTGTGTTCTACTGAAGAAACAGACACGCTGGATGCACTGGGGGTATGCATAAACATCAAATTTTCATTTTGGAGTTAACTATCCCTTTAAGATGGCAGTACCAAGAAATAAATGTGGTCCCATGACCAAACTACCCAACAATATTAGTTTTTTTTTACGGTCTGTGTAAGACCCGCCCAGAACATCTTAAATGTTTATTATAAATGAATATTTGCTTCATAATAGAAGTTGATTTTTATTAAAATATGCGAGGAAAATTTGCGGTCACAATTGTGACCGGTGGAATTAAATAGTTTAAGACATCAACGTGTCGCCACCATAGACTGTAAAAAAAATAGGTCGCCACGAGCCATAGGGTTAATAAAAAAATTATCGGGATTTTCAATGTATCCAGAATCGTGTGTTAGATCTAGCACGCAAGAGTGACCGCTAGTGGTACAGTGACCGTATCGGAAGGTGCAAGGGGTATTTCGATCCCATTTGAATTTTGTGCAGGTTGCGGCAGCAGGACACGGAAGAAGTGAAATAGCAAACGGTTGATTTTTTTTTTTTCTATTGCTATTCCTTTAGCGTTTAAAAAAAAATCCTTTAGCGTTTCCATTTGAAATTTGGCAGACATGTTAGAAACACGGACATTAATCCAAATGCAGTTGCAAATCACGCATTCGTGTTTTGATTAAATCACAAAGTGAAAACTGCAATTGCAACTGCAAATACAATCTGCAATTCCTTTTTAATAATGTCCGGATATTACGCAGCGCCTAAAAATAAACTAACTTCCGTCAACGCAAGCAACGTGACAACAACCTGCACTGCATGCACAGCACAGGGAGCGTGTCTTGTAACTTGGAGACATGCACTTACAGCCTTGGGTGATGATACACTTGGTCCTGTCTGTGCGCTGAAGATTGTTGGGATGGCCGTGTCCTTTAGACGCCGTATGATACGGGTAAAACGGTCTATCTGCTCCAAATAGTCATTTGGTCCAAAATGCGTTGAACAAACACGCCATTTCTTGAGTGATTCTTCTGGTGTTTTGAGATCTATATTCAGAGCAGCCAACCACTGATTCTTTCGTTTGTTTTTCATTGGTATTCTGTGAAACATGATGGTAGAGTACCACTTCGACTTATTATCACAGCCCTTTACAACGCACAGAACCATGGTTAATCGCACAGGTAAATCCAACACCTAATTTGTAACAAAGCAACTACGCAAACTTAGTGCTGGTCGGTCATGTTGGAAGTACCCATCTGGGGACTATTTTCAGGCGCTGTGGCTGGGTAATATCATTGCGCCTGCTGCACCCATGGGGAGATTCTTACGCTGGAATGAGAGAATAGTCCCTAGCCATATCTGCCTAGAAAATCGCAATTTTTCATTTTCCGTCGGTCTTAATACACGACGTGACTACAGAAGAGTCAGGTTTTAAATAGGAAAAATATCGAAACTGTTTGGACTGTTTTGAGCGAGATATGCTAATGGTCTAATCAGATTCAATTATCTATGCTAAAAGTTCTACCATCAGCTGAATGCACATTATAAATCTAAAATAAGTTTGTTACATTATTATATATTTTGTTCTCAGTGTAGTTGTATGTATTTACACCTCATATGTATTTATTTCTTATTTAGTTTTAATCGTTATATTTTTATATAAAGCGAATTTATTTAATAGATTAACAGCTGATATTGTATAGATTTTTAATTAGATCTAAATAAATATAAATGATTACAATATATTAGCTATTAATCTAGTAAAATAAATTAGCTTTAAATAAAAATATATATAATTAGATTAAAATTAAAAAAGAAATAAACGCATTACTACAATGAGAAAAACAAAATATATAATGTAACAAACTAATTTTAGATTTATAATATATATTATGTGTGTATAAATTAAGTGTTTATAAGAGACAGATGCCTTATTAATCTTTGCATCGGGGGGATCCCTCACACAGGGATGATCAATAGTAAGGGGTCCATAACATCTAAAAGATTAAAAATCCCTGCATTAGGTAAGCCAATCTCTCAAAATGACTTCATAACCACAGATGTTAGAGCAACAAATCTGTAATCATTAAGTGCTGTCTTTTTTGTGCCATAAAATTAATCCAAACACAACCAGTCACAAAATGGATTTATAAAACAGCATTCGTTTTGGTACAAACTCCAAAATGAGAGAAATCTAAAATGAATGTGGACATAATGTATATGTACACTTAATATTAATGTACACTTATTTTTAATCTATTTTAAAATGAGACCACAACCCACAAAAGCATTTGTAAAAAATGAAATGTCATGTTGATCTATTCTTTATTTGAAATGTCAACTTTGTGAAGATACACCTTACAAGCAAGTATGTTGAAACACAAAATGAAAGACTCTGATTCGGTTTTATTGTCTTTATCCAAAGAAATACAGTGTTGTCCATAGTACAGGAATTAATAAACTATGGAATGGTAAGGTTGCAAAAAGAAAACAAAAAAACCTTAATATTCATTTTGAATTCAAATGGACAAAGGGTAGATATACCAGCCACTGTTTTAAATGCCTGTTGTACAAAGATGCTGTTAACGTCTTTAGTGTTTCATAATACAGAGAATCCTATTAAAGATCACTTGTGTCATGTGGCACTGCATAAAATTCAGCATTGTCCTCTAACCGAATCTCATACAACCAAAAAACACAGTACAGCCTCGTAACTACTATCCAATTAAACATGGAAAATACAATGACAAAACACTTGCTTTCCAGTCCTTGGAATCACTATCATATCCTTAAGGCCCATTCAATGGTATCCAGGTTTTGATGTGCGCTTATGGCGTGAGTCTCAGTTCTACGTCACAGTCTGAAGTCAAGAGTCGCTGTCTGAATCCGTCTCATTGGGCGTTTTGTCCGTCTCCAGGTGCAGCTCTCTGACAGTAAGGATGCGTGTGAGCATGCTGTCCAGAACCTCGTCACTCAGCGAGGTAGTCGAGAACCACATGGGACTGCTGGGTACGCAGGAGCGCTCTGGGCTCAGGTAGAACTGGGTCGTGCATTGCCTCACACTGGGTGAACTGGAAGAAAAATAAAAGTCTTATAGCCTGGTCATATATAATATCGAATAAAAAGTGACAGCCCTACATACCAGACTCTCATACATTTAATTTGTGCAGAGTCTGGCCGCTCTTCATTGACAAGCGTTAACTTCCTTGAAGGCGGTACTCTGTTGAAGTTTAAAACCATTGGATCTGCCCTAACCGATCGCTGACGTTTGGTCGTGATGTATGTAATCTCTAACCATAGACTGTAGCGCACGGCATCAACGTCATCATTCTCAGCCACGCCTTCTGTTTGCTGATCGGACTGTTAGAATTTGATCTGAGAAAACCAGAGAATATACCGCAATCCCAGACGGAGAACTGAAGGAAAATGAAAATTGAGCGGAAGTACGTAGGAGGGCGGAGCCAGGCTAAGTTTTTACTGTATTTAAAATCAGATAAATGCAACCTAAGATATAAATATGAGCATAAGAGACTTTTAAAAACATAAAAATCCAAAACTTGAACGGCAGCATATATAGTAGTGTTTAATAATGAAAATATGACTGAAAATGTTCATTGACTTTTTTTTACTTGCCTAAGATTATTAAACAATATTAAACGATAACTGTGACTATATCCACATGCAATATTGTGAGGGAAAAAAAAGACTAGACTATGTATTGTAAAATTTGACAAATAATTACTCTATTTTTTTCTTTTTTGGGTGTTCATGTTTGCAGTTGCCAGAATCTAAATCCCCAATCCATGCTTTTGTTAAAAGAACATGTTTTCTATCTGGTGTTTTACTTAAACTTGGCAATCTGGCAACCATGTGTACTCAAACCTGCTCTCTCTGAAATAAATTTGTGTTAACGTGTTATTAATGCGTTAATTTTGACAGCCCTAAAAATATATTTCTCAAATGACAACAACCGTTGTGATTTATAATTTTGAGCAAAATAACCGAAATTATCAATGTAGCATGACGAAAAAGACTAACACAGGACAAGGTTGACCAAATATGATAACTAAAAAGCATATTTGACACAAATAAGACTACATTAAAAAAAATAGCTGACAAAATAAACACTAGCAGATAGATAGATGGATGTCATTTAAAACGAACATACCATTTTGAGATATAGAACTCGTACAGCCTGACAGGACAGCGGAGAGGATTGTCTGAATTTTCCTTTATCTCATATATAGTGTCATTGTCATCCTCCTCTTCTTTTCTTCTCTTTGCAGGGATGCCATCTACATTAAATAAAATAAAATAAAGAAATGATATAAACAACAAGAACACAAAACATACAATCAGGGTATGACATTATGACTGATCACTGACCAGAGCTTGAGTCCTCTTTGGGGGGATAGAAACGCAAACAGGCCACTTTGGTGCTGCCCTTGCTTCGAGAGCAACGGACGATGTGGCCAAAAGACAGGCTACGGTGCTGCTCCACTGTCTTGTAGTTGAAGAACTTGGTGAAGAAATAGAGCAACGTGTTGAGCAGCACGCCAGGTGAAAACGCTCCCAGCTGCTTGCAGTCCCACAGATACTCCTCCTCCACACGAGAATGAACGTAACCTGTACAAACACACAGAGGTGTTTGAAGAGCAACAGAGAAACACACCAGTCTCGTGATGGTGTCCTTAATTACTCACCACTGGGGAAAATAGTTGGTTTCCATCCTTTAAGCAAGTTGGTCATTTCATGGCAGAATTTGGTGTAGAAGACATCTGCGAAGATGTTCTCCATCCGATTGTTCTCAAACAGGTACTGTAAACATGAATGACGAGAGCGACACTCAAACAAACTAAATACAACATTACTGAATGTGTTCACTCTGTGTGATTTCTTGTCGTTTCACCTGCTGGATGCCCAAGCAGAGGTAAAAGATGCTGTCAGGGCTGTACTTCTCTCCAGTGGGTCGACGGACTTCAGAGATGAACTTGCAGAGGCCGTAGCTGAGCTCAGCCGTGCAACACTTCAAAAGGTCCTCCTTTATTGTCATAGTACGCGCTATGGATGATAAAGAGGATGTGTTTGATGCTTAAATGTCATGTTGAAGATTGTATAGCTTACTAGTAAAGCATGATGCAAGCAATGGTAAAGTATATGGTTCAAATCCCTGTGAACGCATTAGTAAAAAAAAATCTAAAAAGCATTAAGCCACATGTCTAACGGCACTTTTTCACTGCGTGATATGGCTCTGTACGGTTTGCTTAAATACCTCAGTGGAGGTTCCAAGCATGCCATACTGATACTAAAATGTGATGTTTAAACACTTCAGAGCACTGATTGGTCAGAGAAATTGGTCACTACCAGCTACCACTACATGCTTTTGTGACAGTGATATCGTGATTGAGACCCTGACATATTGCTAAATGCAAGATTAGCTTACTCTTGTGCACGATTGAGCAAACCAAGTGATGTCATCTGCATTTTGCAGACAGTATTTTGTTTTGCTGACATCAGCCCCCTTTGAAACAAACATCATCTTGCAGTTAAAAACCATCCACATGCCAAGTAAGTAGTATAGATGGCGCAACCATAACATTCATTCTATAATCATTACAAACAGTACCATGCCATGGAATTTTTTTTAATAATTGTTTAATATTGTGGAACTTTCTTTTGATGAAAAAAATGTTGGGTATAAAGCAAACTGAGACCTACAGCCAAATTTGGGAGTCTCCATGTTGGGTTGGGCGTTCCTCCAGCGCACCCAGTCCTTCCAGGCATTGACGGCGTACTCGTGTTGCAGTTTGGAGAGGCTCGAGAAGTTTTCTAGAGCTGGTTTGGCTGGAACCACTGCTGCACTCTTACGGCCCTACACCAATAAAACACTACAAATTAATATTCTGAAAGGTTACCAATTTCATGTTATATGTCCAATGTATTGAATTAAAGAGTATATTTGTACATCAACTGAGTAGCACTTTTTTTTTACAGTCCTGTTCCGCATGTACATACTATGTACTTTTAACAGTAATTGTAATAATAACTGAGTAATTACTACGCACAAACCCTGAACTTACCCCTAAACCTAACCTTTATCAATGTTACTGAGTACCTAACCTTATATTACAGAGTACTACACAAGTACACTGTAAATACACATTCTGCAAAATAAAGTGCAACCCTTTATTTCAGCAATGTCAGTTGATGCAATGAAATACAACTGAACAAATGACACGTGAAATATGCACTGGTGTTCAAAAGTTTGAGGTCGGTAATACTGTTTTGGTTTAATGTTTTTGAAAGATGTCTTACACTCACCAGGCTGCATTAGACCAAAAATACAGTAGAGATAGTAATATTGTATACTACAATTTAAAATAACTATTCTAATCTATATATAACTATAAAATCATAAAATGTAGTTTATTCCTGTGATAGGAAAGCTGAATTTTCAGCATCTTTAATCATTCTAGTATGCAGATTGATTTCTTGTATTGATATCACCCACCTTAGCATAATATAAATGTTATACTATATTGCTGTATAATTCAACAGTAGTTTTTCTTACCCGTTTCTTCTGAGGGAGGCCGTCACGTCCTCTCTTGCGAGATTTGCGTTTGCCAGAATCTGTAGCCTCCTTTTGTGCTTGCTCTCTGTAAAGTTCAATGCTCTCTGAAACAAGCAAGCATAACGATACATTAAATATGAGTGTAAAATAATAAACAACTTGGATTGTGTTTGTGCATTTCGTTCCTGTCATCGACATTAAAAGCTCTTACCGGCTGGGAAATCAGCCTCCAGGTCCATCTGTGGCTCCTCTGCTGCGGTAGAGACGGGGGTCTGTGTGGCAGATCTGGATGGAGGAGGCCTTTCAGGCTCTGATGGTTGATCCCATGTCTGAGCAGAAGACACAGAATCCTCCTCCCAACTCAGATTGTTGGATAGGGCTTCCAGATCAAGGTCCTCCATTATATTTCCAGTTTGATCTAAATAACAAAACAAGGACAGTGAATAAAAAGAAAATGTGAACACTACACTGTAAAGACCAAATGTCCACACAAGAATAGTAAAAATGAGATCACCTACATTGTGGGGACAAGCCAGTGGTCCCCTCCAAAGGGAAACTGATTAAAGGGTTAGTTCACCCAAAAATGAAAACTCATTAATTACTTACCCTAATGTCGTTCGACACCCGTAAGACCTTCATTCATCTTCAGAACACAAATGAAGATATTTTTGTTGAAATCCGATGGCTCAGAAAGGCCTTCATTGACACCAATGTCATTTCCTCTCACAAGACCCATAAAGGCACTAAAGACGTCATTACAAAGCCCATCTCACTACAGCGGCTCTACAATCATTTTATGAAGCGACAAGAATAGTTTTTGGTGCAAAAAAAAACGTATATAGTGATGGGCTGAGTTCAAAACAAAGATTCAAACAGTTATGAATCAGCGTATTGATGCATGTTTCGGATCACTTGTCAAACCACCAAACTACTGAAATCACATGACACTGGCGATCCGAATCAGGAATCAATACACTGATTCATAACCGTTCGAAACCGGCACATCACAAGTCGTTATTTAGGGGGGGGTTTTTTGCGTACAAAAACTTCTCATCACTTCATAAAATGATTGTAGAGCCGCTGTAGTGAGATGGGCTTTGTAACGACGTCTTTAGTGCCTTTATGAGTCTTGAGAGAGGAAATGACATTGGTGTCAATGAAGGCCTTTCTGAGGCATCGGATTTCAACAAAAATATCTTCATTTGTGTTCCGAAGATGAATGAAGGTCTTACGGGTGTCAAATGACATTAGGGTAAGTAATTAATGACAATTTTCATTTTTGCGTGAACTAACCCTTTAACATACGAAATTATGCAGTGATCACTGATGGGTAGGTTTAGTGTAGGGAACAGAAAAAGTTTATACAACATAAAAATCATTACGATAATGAAACCTGATGGACGGATGTAGGACTGGACTATTTCAATAAGCATTGTTTCTCAACTGAAACACCTTTGTAGTCTTGATGGATCTTCTGGGAGAAGTCACAATATTCTTGACTTTTAAAATTCCCGGCCAAGGCATATACAAAAAATTAGACAAGGCCTGGTTGAGTTAGTAGTGTGTGGAAACTCCCGGTTATGGTAAAGGGCGTGACATAAGAGACATGCTCGAAGAGGCTAACTATCACTACACACTGACCCAAACAACCAAAGCACATTGCACTTTTTGGAAGGATAGGCTTCACAGAGGCTGGAACTAAACATTGTTACTGACAGACTGGGAAGAGAGGTGCTACAACATTGTAAAATATGTGAAAAGATATTTTTTTGAAAACTCAAGCATGAAACCGATATTAAAAACCTTCAAATAGTCACTAATTTACCATTAGATGCGATGCATTTCTCCCTCTCTGTATCCTCAGCCACCATCTCCGCCATCATGATGAGGTCGGCCTCCAGAGGGTCATCAGGGATCTTCTCTTTGATTTCCTGAATGGTCTTCACAATGCGCTCAGCGCTGTCCAGAGTCGTGGGGAAGAACAAGGGCACTGGAACCTGCATTAACAGGCAGAGGCACATGATGGTGCAAGTATATACTGAGGGGTGTAATTAGCAGTGGGAGTCATTAAGTTGCCTTCAAATCATATCTATGATCTGCAATTTATTTAAATTGATTATAATAGTTTAGATTTGTTATTTATTTCTGTTCGTCTAGTTTTCACTATTATCTTTAGTATTTCCCCTTCAAAGCTTTGTAGTTTTAGATTTTAGTGTGTTAAACTTCTCAGCAGTCTAGTGAGTTTTAGTCATAAAACTATTATTTTAGTTTATGAGTGATAAACATTTATTTGTTTAGAGTCCTATGTTAGTTTTTAGCTTTTTTCAGTTAGAAACAATTTTTTATATAACTATAAAATCATAAAATGTAGTTTATTCCTCTGATGGGAAAGCTGAATTTTCAGCATCTTTAATCATTCTAGTATGCAGACTGATTTCTTGCTCCAGATATATCTTATTTCAAAAGAACAGCATTTCTTTGAAATAGAAATTTTCTTTAACTGTTTAAAGGTCAATTTTGATAAATGTGATGCACCCTTGCTGAATCAAAGTATTAATTTCTTCCCAATAAAAATCTTTTTTACCCTTGTAAACAATGCTGTCATTTTCAGATAAGTCTGAATAAGTAATGAGAAGTAATAAATGATACATTAAATATAGATTAATCCTTATTAAAGCTACAAAAAGTTATTCAGTCAAGAGCAGCCTTTTGTTCTTTGATTTACATTAAATCACACAGCAAGTTTATTAGGCTGCTGCCACTAAGATCGGAAGCACATGACCCGGATCTTACACGCATCCGGCAACCCTTTGTGTTAATTTCACTGTTTAACTAATTAATTAACTAATAATTGTGTGTGTTTTTGTCTGTTCAAGTGCAACTGAGAACTCGAAGCAACATTCTGCGCACACATTTCAGGTGTTTGTTCACAAAGAGCCGCTTTCAATTTTTTATCTTATCGTGCTTGAATGGTTTAATGGCAGTTGAATGAATGATAGCGTGATCATATACTGCCAGCACAATCAAAGGATGAAGGGAAAAAAATTGGATGCTGCGTTAATTAATGAGGTAAAAATATTATTATTTTTTATATATAATTATATATAAATATATCATTATTTTTATTATTATATATTGTTATTATTCATGCTTTTATTTAGCATGAATAAAAACATCTATTGTGACATTAGCAGATTAACAGTGATACTAGTAGCAACCATGTATAAAACTATAAGTTTCAATGATCAAAGATGAATATAATGAAAGGGAATAATGAGGAGGATGGAAAGAGGTAGAGATACTCACCGGTAGTGGTAACCCCACAGACTTTGGTGTGTATTGTGTGTAGAGATTCATGGGAACCGGAACATAGACTGGCACCGGCACAGGAAGCACCATCATGGAAGGTCCATCTAGAAGACAACAGACATGCACAACATGTGAGTTTTATCATATGCAATGCCCACTACGTACATGTCTGCAACAGTGCTTCCTAGTACCTGTTTGTGTGTTCATGTCGCAGACATTGGGTTTACAGGATGTGCCTTTGTTTTGACAAAAGGGTTTACAGAGTAAAGCCTTGTTCTTCAGGATTCGGGGTGCTGGAGCAGGCGGCTTCACACTGTCTGTCTGTGTGCTGGCCGACTGGGGACAACACAGAACGATTGATGATTGGTTAGTTTTCATACACATTTAAAGAGAACCGTCAGCTGGTTTATTAGTGTGATTTTTACACTGTCTGAATCGTTCCCTCTCCCCTATATAGTCTACTATGTGCCATTCACCACGTAGAATATAGTAAATGTGTGAACAAGTGACCGATTTCAGCAGCGGCTTTAGTGTAAGTGTAGGGGGCGGGACATTTTAGATTCTAGAGAGCATTTGATTGGACAGAAAATCTGATGAGAAGCTGAAGTGCAGAGTGATGTCAAGAAAATCCCTGATCCATATTGGCGGAAATCAGATTCAATTTCCAAGGCTTACATTACAACAAGGTTGACACAGATTAACGATACTGTGAAAAACTCACATTTCCAGAACTTTTTGCAGTAGCAGCTGGAATAGACCCTGAGGAAACAAAAAGATAACAATATAGTTGACTCATTGCTAAGTTTACAAAAAAACAGTTGTCAGAAAAAGTTGGCATTACATGCAATAAACGGCCAACGCAAATAAGTATGCAACTGGTAATGTGTTTTGGCACTAATATTAAAATTCTTGCAGAGAATTGATAAGCACTTTCATGGTATGTCTTATATATAAATAATAAAAAGGCAGATCAAATTCTATATATTTTTTACCCCCCAAAAAGCTCAACTTAAAAGAGTCATTTACAATACAAGTGAATTTAGCCATTACAACATTACAGTACTGAAAGGGTACATTCATTTTGAGATTGGCTTAAGAAAGGTTATATTTAACAGTGTTTTTAAATTATTAGTTATCCAATTAACTGCATGTGACTGCAAGATGATGGCAACAATAAAATCGAAAATGTAAATATTAGGGAAATGAGAATGCACAATAAAATCCAAAGTTATATATCCAATAAATTACTTAATTTAAAATGCTCATTTAAATTAAATTCAACAAATGTATTTATAACTTACTAATGAAGTAAGTACATATTACTGATAAATTAAAATCTCTAATGTCGACTGATAGCATTATGGTATCGATATGCTATGCATCCCTCATGGTACAGGGATGATAAAGGTTGGATAGAGTATAGTCACCTTGCAGGACGCTGTTTCCCAAAATGCATGGCTGTCCATTGGATGCACTTGAGAGTGATATAACATTGGCAATGACCGGTGTGGCCTCTTTAGTGGTCAGTGATGTGCGATTAACTGTACTTTGAGGGGCTGGAGACAGTGCAGGGGACGGGGCTGGGCTTGTCCCTGAGGAAACTATTCATCAAAAGATAAGATACAGACATAAAAAAAAAAAAAACGCTACAGAGGTGACACATACACAGATATCTACAGGATGGCAAACCTTGTGTGGGAAGAGGTTTGCTTGCAGGTCTGACTGGCCCAGTGATGCCCTGCAGACTGCAAAAGAACATCAAGCATTGCAAGGTGCAGAAATGCTTAATCTCTCCCAGCCATTTCACCGTCTCCGTCATCTTCTTAGCCTGCCTGCACATGGAGCACTTTATTTCCTGTCAGAAATGTACTCACAGTTAGTTAAAAGCCACAACCACTGCATAATGTCTTAAGTGCAATGTTGTAGCACGAGGCAGCCTCATACATTGTTTCTCAAAAATAGTAATAAAAGATCTGATATTACCTTACGCATTAATGAAGTTTGTAGTTGTAAGCATATGTTCCCACAGAACTCCTCCTCTATTTTATCAAAAACTTGAGTAACTACAGTCTGAGAGGATCCACTACAGTAAAAACAGTTGCGACAGTGTTTCTTCCCCCAGCGCTTGACCAAGTCATGCTTATAAAGTAACTTGCATCCTGTACAGGGATGAACAAACAAGTAATTGTGACATCACATTATATTAGACAATTTAGGATTAAGACATGCATGTACAAATCATCATTTTTTGCTTTTAGTACTTACCCTCACTGCAGAAAAAGCGGTCAATCTTGTTTATCCTTTTCACCTCCTTTACAACTTTATCAATCTTGCAGTATTCGCAGCGAACCATTAAGTTGTTGATCTGTTTGAACTCCTCAACACAAGCGATACTGCAGAAAGCGTACATTTTCCTCTAAAAGGTTGGGAAAGCATGCAACTAATTAGGTTTATGGTCATTGGCGAGTAGTAAGTATAAATAAACAAACTACTGATCAGATTGTTAAACTGAAAGAATGCTAATTTTAAACTTTACAATTAAAATATATACCAATCAGGCATAACATTATGACAGGTGCAGTGAATAACGCTGATTATCTCTTCATCGCGGCAGCTGTAAGTTGGTGGGATATATTAGGCAGCAAGTGAACATTTTGTCCTCAAAGTTGTCCTCATGTGTTAGAAGGAAAAATGGGCAAGCATAAGGATTTGAGAGTTTAACAAGTGCCAAATTGTGATGGCTAGACGACTGGGTCTGAGCATCTCCAGAACTGCAGCTTTTCTGGGCTGTTCCCGGTCTGCAGTGGTCAGTATCTATCAAAAGTGGTCCAAGGAGGGAAGAGTGGCGAACCCGCGACAGGGTCACGGGCGGCCAAGGCTCATTGATGCACGTGGGGAGCAAAGGCTGGCCTGTGTGGTCTGATCAAACAGATGAGCTACTGTAGCTCAAATTGCTCAAGAAGTTAATGCTGGTTCTGATAGAAAGGTGAATACACAGTGCATCATGGTTAGTTGTGTATGGGGCTGCATAACTGCAGACCAATCAGTGCCCATGCTGACCCCTGTCCACCACCGAAAGTGTCAACAGTGGCACATGAGCATCAGTACCGGACCACGGAGCAATGGAAGAAGGTGGCCTGGCCTGATGAATCACGTTTTCGTTTACATCACATGGATGGCTGTGTGCATCGCTTGCCTGGGGAACACATGGCACCAGGATGCACTATGTGAAGAAGGCAAGCCGGCCAAGGCAGTGTGATGCTTTGGGCAATTTTCTGCTGGGAAAACTTGGGTCCTGCCATCCATGTGGATGTTACTTTGACACTTACCTAATAATTGTTGCATAACATGAACATCCATTCATAGAAACGGTATTCCCTGGGGTCTGTGGCCTCTTTTAGCAGGATAATGCGCCTGCCACAAAGCAAATATGGTTCAGAAATGGTTTGAGGAACACAACAACGAATTTGAGGTGTTGACTTGGCCTCCAAATTCCCCGGATCTCAATCCAATCGAGCATGTGTGGGATGTGCAGGACAAACAAGTCTGATCCATAGAAGCCATAGATCTGCTGCGGACATCTCATTGCCATCTTAATGGAGTCCATGCCGTGATGCCTGGTCAGGGCTGTTTTGGCAGCAAAAGGGGACCAACACAACATTAGGTCATAATGTAATGCCTGATCAGTGTAATAGGAATGCATGATATATCAGCAGTCACATCAGTTTCAGACAATAAATTATACTTATGTTAATGCTATTGATACTGCTCTGATAAATAAAATATGCAGATATATTTAAGACGTAATAAATTACAGCCTGGTTTCACAGACAGGTTAAGCCAGGATTAGGCCTTGGTTCAAATGTGCCTTAGAAAAGAAAACATCACTGGTGTGCATCTTGAGAAAAAACAATGGCACTGATATATTTTATGATATGTCAATGCAAGTTGCTTTCAGTTAAACAGCTCAAACATGCATTTTAGTCTAGGACTGAATTAAGCCAGGGGTATCTCACATGATTTCTAGCTGGTCTGCTTCTTGTTAAAATAAAATAAAAATGTGCACTTAGAGAATGTAAGATTTTTTTTCCCCATGGCAAAACCATTTTGTTTATTATTTTTATCATATAGCTTACAAGTTTTTGTAATCTGCCTCAAATGTAGATTGTGACCTAATAAATGGCCAGTATATTAGTTATTGATCAGTATATCTTGAAATCTCTGCATATTGCTACACGTCATTACCCCATTAAAACCATTAACTCCAACTATTCTAGTACCAGCTATTATATTCTCTCCCCATTATGTGTAAGGTTTCCTTTATTAGTGCCGGTCTACACCAGTGAACAGGAGTACCTTAAACTCCAGCAGTTCAGGTCTGTGGAAGAATGAGTTCAGACACTGAGAGCAGGGGATCTTGGTGACTGTCTGCACTGAACCACTGGGAGTGCTAGTCTTTGTTGAGGAGCTGGGCTCTGATGAAGCAGGTTTGGGAGCAACAGGTATTTGGGTAGATGTGCTGATGGTCGTGGAGGTTACAGTGTTCACCTGGTTGTTTGGTTTCTTACTGAAGGATTCCTGAAAAAAGATCCAAAAGTGAAATATTCAATTATCTCTATTTCTATGATTGATAGACACTAAGTGTAAATGGCCTCTGCCAACAAGGTGGGCTATTTACACTTGCTCCGCTCACTGACATCTGGTTGGGCCAGACAGAATGACTGAAGACGTTTCTAATTGTCAATAGCAGCAATAGTGTAGGGGTAAGCCTTTTGCCGAACTCGCTCTACTCCCTTTCCTCCAAAACATATATAATCGGAATGGCATTAATTTTCAATAAAAATGAAGAAAATATTTGAAAAGTGAAACCATAATAATTAGGGGTGTGCCATATCATATCGTCCGCGATAATACCGGTATAAATCTTTACGTGATAAAAAAAAGTGTCATATTGCGATAATGATATAGCGACGCGATGACGTAAGGCGCATTTACTTTCCCTATCGCGCACAACAACAACACCTGTCTGAGAGAGAAGAGCACGAAGATCACCATGTCAGCCTCCGATGATGATAATTTAGTACCTAAAAGGGAGCTACTTGGTTACAAGAGGTCAGCTCTCTTGACTCTCTCTAGCTCTCTTGACAACTGACATAACATGAACAGCTTATGGCTGATTTTGATGTTTGCCACACAATATTTAACCGGAAGGGTAACATTGTCGGTTATTTTTGTCAGTTATGACTCAAGTTAGTTAGATCTAGCATTGTGCACGCTTCGAATGAGACACGGAGATAAAGTAAGTAGTGTATAAAGTAAAACGTTTAATTGAATGAATGGATTATAGCATTTATACTAATTAGAGAGAGAGAGAGAGAGACATTCATGCGTGACTGTGTCTGTTCAGCGTCTCTCTTAACAATGCAGATGTGCGTTTATTACTTTAAAATAGCGAGTAACCCCATCATTGCTGAGAAATATGATGTAGTAATCCAGTAGCTTAGATATTTTGTTGCTAAAAGTCGCGGGGCGGCATTGATAACTAGCTTCCGTGCTCCTGAATCCACAGCACGATCTCTGTGCGCACGTGCTTCATAATGAAAGCGGCACATACAGAACGGTATTTTAGCTAACTTGGAATGACCTCTGCTATTGTACACCTTCCCAATCAGAATTTAATATTCAGACAGACCATGACATAATTTACTTTAGTTATTGCTATACTAAATGTTTTATAGACTAGGCCTATATATAAAAAAATATTTTTTTTTTAAAAGATTTCCAGTGAAAACACTAGTAACCTTATGTCAGTAGATATTCTCTCATCAATTACATAAGCTCATTGGAAAAGGATAAACAATGCCTTTAATTTTATTTGCAATAATAAATGCTGCTGCCTACCCGCTGCAATAACCAATAAAACTTTGTTCCATATTTTTTTGCTATATCGTCATAAATATCGTTATCGCAAATATTCCTGAAATATCGTGATATAATTTTGAGGCTATATCGCCCACCCCTAATAATAATACAGTGTTTATCAGTTAGTGGTAGGTGTAGGAAGGGCTTTATTGTCCCATTAAAGCAGCATCCATTTAATACATTTTACATAATCATTTACAATGTTATTATTGCAGACCATTTAATATACAACAACACTAGGTGCAGATAGTATCTGCCACTATTTATAAGTATCTAACTACCATTTACCCTAAGCATATTGCTAAGAAAATGCTGCTATTTTTCACTTAGCGCAAATAGCCGCTGCCTATATTGAATCAGAGCGATCCGTAAAAGCTCAAAACTCTACCTGATATGACACTACGCAGGAGAAGGAGCAGAAGTTCTGGATGGTTCCATCAGACATGGCTAGATGATACTGAGGAGTTAGTTTCAGCTTACAGCTGTTGCATTCCACTGGAGCACCTTGATTGAATTCAAACAAAAAGGACATTTGAGAATACTTCCAAAAAGAGAAGACCATTAAGAATGTGAATGTGGTTGTGATACCTGAAGAACTGACAGTCTGAACTTTATTGGCTGTAACACAGGAAGCGGAGCAGAAAAGCTCTCGGACTCCCTCTGTGCTCGGACTGTCCACCATTTCTGCAACCGGACGCATGTTACGACAGATTTTGCAGGGGACAGGTTTCAGACTCTTCTACAAAAGGAAGATCAATGCATTTAATAAGGACTATACAAAATAACCAACCCATATTTCTGTATTCCTTTGCCATTACCTTTTTAAAGGTTAGGAGGCAGTTTTGTTTGCAGAACTTCATAACACTGCCCTCTATCCGCAGAGACGGACACTGACTGTCTGTCCCACAGCAGTATCCACCGCAGTTCACACAGCTGCTCATGTTCAGCTTATTGGAGGAGCGAAACTGGTTGAAGCAGCTGTCGCTGCACAGCTTCTGGATGGAGCCCATGAAGTTCACTTCGTGAGTGAAAGTCTATGAGAAATGCAAACTTTTAGATCTTTTAAAACTTTATTATTTCTGATAGGCATACAATTGAAAGAGACAACTATAATATACTTAAGTTCATTTCAGTCTAACAGAACAATAGTGTTTTCTAGAGAAATATAAAGTAACAAAAATGCTAGTGTGTCACAGCCAGTCAGCTGAGACATTTGCTTTTCATGAACCTAAAGTACACGAAACAGTAGTTGCTGTTCTACAATGTGTGAGCAATATAATAATAATAATAAATTTTATTTATAATGCACTTTATATTAAACAAAATCTCAGTGCTACAGAATTAAAAACAATCAACAGCAATAAATAAATAAGTAAATTAATAAAATAAAATAAATAAAACTGAAAAATAAAATAAAATAAAGAAGTAACAAGTCAATTATGTACAGTGCAATCATTAAAGTATACAACCTGGATTAACAGACCCCTTAATAATTTCATAATTTATGTTGCTGCCTTATGCCAAACTGCTTCAAATATTGTCCCGCACAATCTACATTTCATAAAGCTTGATGGCAAGGCAAAAAAACAAGAGTGAGAACGTATGCAAATTTATCAGAAATAGAAACTACTAAAAATAAATAAGGGTTCTGATTAATTTCTGAATTAGAGATGGGGCCATAAAACACGTTCAAAACCTTGTTCACAAGACTATGGCCTACTGTATTTTGTAGAGCAGAGCCTTTGTTACATGTTGTGAAACCCATCTTGTCCATTCATTGACAAAAAACAACTCCAATTGAACTTGTGTGACACTTTGTTTTAATGCGTTTCACATCTGGGGAGATGATCAGATCTGGTGAGGAAATTATGTTAGAAGACTAAAAAAAAAAAGAATGTTTTTGTTTGTTTGTAGTTTATTTACAATAGTGTACAATATGATACAGAAGGACCGATGGATAGATGGAAATAAATAACCAGACAGAAGGTCAAAAGCGCATTTTCGAGCACAAAGTCAAAGAGTCGCGTGCCATTCCTGGAAACAGTTCCTGGTCAACTGAAGACACAAGTGCACGTCGCATGCCTGGCATTTCCATGGTGTTTGCTGCTTCTTGCCATGCACTGCTTTGCAATGCACACAGATCCGACGTCCAGCAGAGGCAATTTTCCTGGTATCTGAGCTCAGCTCAGCTCCTGGAACAGGCACATGGTCCGTATTGGTCTGTTTTCGCTGTATTTTCAGTGACACACCACAGAGCTCTGCGATAAGCTGCTCCATGAACTCTTTGTGGGTCATGTTGCCATACAGCTCTTTGTGTATTGTGAAGGAGTTGGTGGCAGCAATATCCAAGAAGTGAAGAAAGATCTTTCTGTACCACTTCAGGGTTTTGTGCTGCGTGGTGTAGTACTGCAACAGCTGATCGGACAGGTCGACACCCCCCATGTGTTTGTTGTATGCAATAACAGGTGCGGGACAGGGAAAAGTCTTTAAGCGCCATCCTTCCTGGTCTTTCACCCTCCTCTGCACAATGTCTCCGGTGTAGGCAGGGTGGATAGTGGAACAGACAGACACCACTCGTGTGTCCATCCACTTCACAAACACAAGCGGTCCATCCCGAATCCACCTAATGGATCCCCTGGTAGACTTTTTGGTCAGTGAATTAGCTGCATTCTGTGGGGTTTCCTTCCTGTAGTCTCTGTAAGTCCCACACGCACCATACTTCAAGGCTAACAGATCTTTTAAGAGCTTCGGACTTGTGTAGAAATGGTCCATGTACAGATGGTACCCAGATCCCAAATATGTTTTGTCCAACAGAGACATCACAGTATCATATGGTAGTCCATTGCCAGTGGCATTGGTATTCTTTCCAGTGTACATAGAAAAGTCCACAGTGTATCCATTCGAGGAGTCCGCGAGGACAAACAGCTTGAAGCCCCACTTGGTTGGCTTGGCTTTCATGTACTGCGTCATTCCCGTGTTTGCTTTGCATGCCACCATTCTCTCATCCACGGCTAAATTCCTTCTGGGATGATAGTTGGTTTTGCATGCAAGACGGATCGTGTCCATGAGGGGTTTGACCCTGAAAAGGCGGTCATATTCATCTGTGCCCTTTTTCCTGTCATTCTCTTTGTCTGCAGCTGGGTGGCTCATGTGCATATTCCACGAAATGGTGCGGTATCGGTCCCTGGACATAACTGTGGCAGGAAAAGGCACAGAGAAAAGAGTCCCTTGCCGCCAGTAGTCACTGATGGAGCTCAGCTTCACCATCCCCATGTAGAATACCAGCCCAAAATAGCGGTACATCTCGCTAATGTTGATATCAGTCCACTTATATTTGCGACCCTTGGAAATTGACCTGGCGGCCTGAGCGTTTGTGTTGTAGCACAGAGATGACACTGCACTTTCAGAGAAAAACAGTTTGAAGATACTAAGAGGGGAGTGCGAGTCAGACGCCCGCACCTGCGGTCCAGGATCCCGTGCGGGCAAAAATCTCAGAATATGTGGATCCGGGTCGACTTGTTTCTCGGTTTTCCATGACTGAGTGGATGGCCTGATTGTCTTGGCTTTCTTTGCAACAGGCTGATACAAATCATTCTCATATCTGCAAGAAAAAAAAAGCACACATCATGAGCATGCAACTATATTATTTAACATTAATGATCACTAATACTGAAAAAACACACGTGTGTCATGCAATAACCTAATCAGATATTTGTGAACAAGCTGATGAGGTGGTGTTTTACATAAATATAGTCTAAATAATTATATAATTTTAATTTTAATATTGCTACCATTTAAAAGGTTTGGGGTAGGCGATTTTTTTGTTTTTGAAAGAAGTCTCAAATGCTTACTAAGGCTGCATTTATTAGATTTATTAGACTTCTACTTTAATACACTGAAGACTGGTGTTGAAAATTCAGCTTTGCATAACATGAATAACATCTTACAGTGATGATCCTTCAGAAATCCTTTAATATGCTGATTAGTTGCTCAAGGAATATTTATATGACTATTATAAGTTGAAAATGGCTGTGCTGCTAGATATTTTTATTGAAAAACTGATGCATCTCTTCTCAAACAGCCCAACTAGTAACACACACACATGTTTTTCTGAAAAATAAAATAATAATAATAACAACATGCTAACTACAGAAAGAATAAATTACTTACTCATCAGAACTGTGATCCTCTGCTGGATCAATTCGCTCTTCAAAATGCAACCATTCATCATCAGACTCTTGCTCTTCTTCTGAGGAATAGGTGAATTCGTCCTCGCTCTCCATGGTCTTGAAAGGTTCCTCACACGTGCAGTGTGCCATCTTCCAAAAGCGATGAAAAGTGAATGAATCGGATGAAGCTCGATGCTATTTTTGCTATTATCACATTGATGGGGGAGCTTTTACCATATTTGTCATAACCGAGTTGGAGCGCCTAGAAGAACGCGATATTGAGATGAGGCAGAAAAACGTTATCCATCCAACATTTACAATATGAATAAAATATCCTCATAATAAGGTTAGCGGGAACGCAGCGATGTGGACCCATAGACCGTAAAAAAAATAGACCGCAGAACACTGCGCACTATTATTTTTATCAATAGATTAATGCCGCACTCACTGGCGCTTTCCTTCACGTACACACAGAGAGAGCAAGACAGTCGTAGAACGGACGCGCTTTATGAAAACGATATTTATTATTTAATTTTTCTCATGTCAAAAACAACCAACTTCGTTTATTATTTTAGCCTTTCGAATCATTCAGCAGATGGTGGAAACGCACGCGGAAATCCAATTGGCTAGCGCTTACCTATGACCGTCCAAGCCAATCAGCTCGGGCAAACGCAGACAATGTGAGTAATATTCATGAGCCCAGCAGCCTGTCAGAGCTCAGAGTGACAGTTATTGAGCTGCTGACATTATACAACCTACATGAGAAAACATGCAATCAAAAGTAGTCTTTGTAAAGTAAATTGGTTTGATAGATGAAAATGTTAATATTTTAGCATGTTTTTAAATTACTATTGATAATAAATATTTACAGAAACACCAAAATGACCAATAATGTCAACCACCACCAGTAAGCTATGCTTAATACATGCATTAATATACAGCTCTGAAAAAAAGAGACCACTTTAATTTCTGAACTTGGAGTGTATTAATTTTTTCCAGATCTGTATTTTTATACATAAATGCTTGCCACATTTCAGTTAATATTTCAAGCATCTTAAAAAAAATCTTCACTGACTGATATGAATGCATTGTTTTAAGTGTTACATCCCTAAATTGTATGATTAAAAATATCAATTTAATAAAAGACATTTAAGAAATCTTAGTGTATTTCCTGAAAGAGAGTTAAGACAGCTGAAAGAGAGTGAAAATTTCATATGCATTACATAATCAGAGAATATTTGTTTTTGGATTTGAATTGGTTTATTTTAAAGCAGATATCTCAAGGTTTTTGTAGAGACATTTGTCATGCCATCAATGGTATGCTGTGTTTGAGTTCACAGAGACCAAGATGACAGAAAGCACATCCTGCTTGTTAAAGATAATGCAACAGAAAGTTGTGTTGTCTTGATATTATTTCACAGTACCAAGTCTCTCTCTCATCATATCATATGTCTGAATTAAAAGCCTGTTCACACCAACCCAAATGTTCGCACAAATTCAGTGCGATGTTAAGAGTATAAAACGATAAATACATTGATAATTACATATCCCAACAACATTTTAGCCATAGTGCCTTGCGAAAGTATTCGGCCCCCTTGAACTTTGCGACCTTTTGCCACATTTCAGGCTTCAAACGTAAAGATATAAAACTATTTTTTTGTGAAGCATCAACAACAAGTGGGACACAATC
The DNA here is from genome assembly GCF_024679245.1 of Pseudorasbora parva. NCBI lineage: Eukaryota > Metazoa > Chordata > Actinopteri > Cypriniformes > Gobionidae > Pseudorasbora > Pseudorasbora parva. The sequence continues at coordinate 6,697,050 of NC_090190.1, forward strand.
ATGAAGTGGAACGAAATTTTGTGGATATTTCAAACTTTTTTAACAAATCAAAAACTGAAAAATTAGGTGTGCAAAATTATTCGGCCCCCTTAAGTTAATACTTTGTTGCGCCACCTTTTGCTGCGATTACAGCTGTAAGTCGCTTGGGGTGTGTCTCTATCAGTTTTGCACATCGAGAGACTGAAATGTTTGCCCATTCCTCCTTGCAGAACAGCTGGAGCTCAGTGAGGTTGGATGGAGAGCGATTGTGAACAGCAGTTTTCAGTTCTTTCCACAGATTCTCGATTGGATTCAGGTCTGGACTTTGACTTGGCCATTCTAACACCTGGATATGGTTATTTTTGAACCATTCCATTGTAGATTTTGCTTTATGTTTTGGATCATTGTCTTGTTGGAAGACAAATCTCCGTCTCAGTCTCAGGTCTTTTGCAGACTCCATCAGGTTTTCTTCCAGAATGGTCCTGTATTTGGCTCCATCCATCTTCCCATCAATTTTAACCATCTTCCCTGTCCCTGCTGAAGAAAAGCAGGCCCAAACCATGATGCTGCCACCACCATGTTTGACAGTGGGGATGGTGTGTTCAGGATGATGAGCTGTGTTGCTTTTACGCCAAACATAACGTTTTGCATTATTGCCAAAAAGTTTAATTTTGGTTTCATCTGACCAGAGCACCTTCATCCACATGTTTGGTGTGTTTCCCAGATGGCTTGTGGCAAACTTTAAGCGACCCTTTTTATGAATATCTTTAAGAAATGGCTTTCTTCTTGCCACTCTTCCATAAAGGCCAGATTTGTGCAGTAAACGACTGATTGTTGTCCTATGGAAAGAGTCTCCCACCTCAGCTGTAGATCTCTGCAGTTCATCCAGAGTGATCATGGGCCTCTTGGCTGCATCTCTGATCTGTCTTCTCCTTGTATGAGCTGAAAGTTTAGAGGGACAGCCAGGCCTTGGTAGAATTGCAGTGGTCTGATACTCCTTCCATTTCAATATTATCGCTTGCACAGTGCTCTTGGGATGTTTAAAGCTTGGGGAATCTTTTTGTATCCAAATCCGGCTTTAAACTTCTCCACAACAGTATCTCGGACCTGCTTCTGATTCTATTTATCATCATTAGTCATTTAGGTCAACATTCGATCATTCAGAGATCCTTACTGAACTTCTGGAGAGAGTTTGCTGCACTGAAAGTAAAGGGGCCGAATAATTTTGCACACCCAATTTTTCAGTTTTTGATTTGTTAAAAAAGTTTCAAATATCCAATAAATTTCATTCCACTTTATGATTGTGTCCCACTTTTTGTTGATTCTTCACAAAAAAATGACAGTTTTATATCTTTATGTTTGAAGCCTGAAATGTGGCAAAAGTTCGCAAAGTTCAAGGGGGCCGAATACTTTCGCAAGGCACTGTATATCATAAATGTTTGCTATATACAAGAAATGAACATAATCTAGCTAAGTAGGATTATGTTAAAATTTCTGTTAAGGGAACATAGCAAGCATTGATCCTCCCTAATTTTCACAAAGCATTGTGAGACGGCGAACGTTTCAGTGCACTGGAAGGATTTTGACATTGAAACAGCCCTTAAAATGGTCTGTGTGCTGAAACCTGAACTAGGGAGCTGATAACCCAAAAATTATTTGTAGAAAAGCAGAAATGGTTACCCCAAAATTGAAAATGGCCAACCTGGTTAGCCCAGTACAAAAAGCGTAGCGCAACCCTGTTTTGTACTTGCCACAAAATGTACACGTTTCCAAACAGTCGATCAGATTTTTGTATTAACCCTGTGGTAAGAGTCAAATCCGGATTCTTTTTCTTGCTATTTACTGTCACTTAGCAAAATAGTCAGTTCATGAGCACCTCCAAGTCAGTTATATTTAACTCCAGCAGCTCTGGGCATGTGAACAAAAGCTCAAATCTTACTGGTTGCACAGTTTCTCACAAGAGATTAGAACACCACACTAAATGTGCCACACTAACAGCATGTAAACATTTGTGACTGAAGAGAAGCAATAACAGCTGTTCATTTATATTAAAATATTTGTCTTGGTGTGAACAGGTCCTTAGGGGTCAAAAAGATGATTAATTAACCAGCGCAGGAAACACCTGAACAGATAGAGATGGACACTCACCATTCCTGGCTTCTGACACACACTGCACTTAAATTTTAACGTGTTGAGGCATTTCTGACTGCAGAACTCCTTCAAAGTCCCTGACATGTCCACTGGGGCATTGACTACATCTTTTGGGTCAAGAATGTCTCTGTAAGGAAACAGAAATGGTCAAAGGTTACATGCAATTGTTGTAATTTAAAATCTATTAAACTACACACCCTTGTAATAACACAAAATAATCATTTTACAATAGGGTATTAAAGGGCGGCTCACCCAAAAAATTAAAATGCTGTCAGTTACTCACCCATGTGTCGTTTCGTTCATCTTTGGAACACAAATAAAGATTTATTTAATGAATCTGTTTAATGAAAAAGCTTTCTTTCCCTCTGTTGAAAGTCTATTCATCCAAAGCTCTGATGCTTCAAAACATTCATAAAGAAATCATAAAATAAATTGAGCCGTTCAGCATCTGAGTTTTAGATGAATAGACTTTCAAAAGAGGGAAAGAAAGCTTTTTCATTAAAAAGATTCATTAAATAAATCTTTGTTTGTTCCAAAGATGAACTAAATGACAGGGAGGTCTTATTTGGGTCTTATGGATTTGCAATGTCATTTTTAATTTTTGGGTGAACTATTTAAATTTCGGTGTGGTTATAAAAAAGAAAAGATAAAAAAAGAAAGACAAGACACAAATGTGCTTATTAAGATAGTGAATATACAATGAATGTATTTAATTTTTGCGTTGGAAGTCATTTTTAAATGCAAATGCATAAATATCAAATGTAATGCAACATAATCATTTGAAAAAATTTAAATCTAAAAGTGTTATTGCAGGCATACTTGAGGCAGTGGTAACATTGTTTCTTCTGAGGTATCTTGACCACCATCGTGGAGGTGCTACAGAGACACTGAGGAGAGCAGTAGAGTTTAGGACAGCCTTTGCGCTGGAACGCCGTCTGTCCCTTTAGCAGGACTTTGTTGCATCCTGTGCACACCACACCAACTGGATTGGCAGGGGCCAGAGAACGAAGCGATAGAGCAGGTGGTCCTGATGTTGCCTTTCCTGGGACGACTGCTGGAGCTGCAGCTGCATGAAGACGAATATGTGAGAAATAAGATGCAACTTATATCAACTGTTCACCCATGTAGCAAAATATCATAATATATTTTCAGTCATACCGATGGATGTGGCATTTCCTCCAACAGAGAACACTGCACTGATCTTGATGGCATCAGGTGTCTGGTTAAAATCCTGAAAGCATGAACACAATGGGGTCATGTTTCTATTGCCTGAAAAATGTCATGACTTGTTGGGTTATTTCATTCATCTCATTGTGATTGTGCACCATAACTCTTTCCTTCCCAGCGTTAATAATAAAAATTGCCCGCCACTGCCAGCGTTTTGGATCATTTTAACATAAGAACAAGTGTTGTATGCATGTTCAGATGTTCATTATCAAAAGAAAAGACCATCTGCTTAGAATACAACTGATTAGTTTTATTAAATCTTAATGCATTCCAACACCTGACTATGGCTAAGTTTGATTAAAAAACAAGCAACATCAAGCAAAAAGCTTTGTCAAAGACTACATCTTAATCGTTTTCAGAGCAAGAGAAAAACACAGATAGAGTAGATTGAGTCCATCAACACCCCCAAAGCTTCACAGTCTGTTAGGCCGACATTTCATTCCGTACAATTAGGCAGTTTCGTTTTTTGCCGTTTAATGTTAATTTACACGTGTTATTTTACATATCCATGTGTTATCGCTTGTTTAGAGAATTTTAGGCGACTAAATTACATTTTCTAGTGCAGTCAAGTAGTGGAGGAAAAAAGGATTTTGAAAGGATGGATTAAATTGATCAAAAGTGACAGTAACAGATATTTTACATTTTTTTTATGTATCGCATCTCCACAGAATTATTATTAAGCAGCACCAACTGTTTCCAACATTAGTAATAAGAATTGTTATTATAGCAGCAAATGAGCATATTAAATTATTAATCACAATTATTCAGTTACAATTATTTGTCAGACTCAATCATGACAGGCCTACATATAGCATAACATTTTTTGGTTTTATAGAAAATACTATGTATGAACCATACATGCATTGGATATTGTGAAAACTACATTCATGATTTTTTCCCCAGTGAACTGATTTAATTACCCATATAAAAAATAAAATGAAATAAAAGGCAGAAACTTACAGCTGCAGTGTCAGGTTCATCTTTAATGTTTCCCACTGGTCGCAGAGAAGCAGACGCAGTCTCATACTCCTCGTCCATTGGCTCATCCTTCACCTTCACTGGTATGGCGATGGAGGGCTGGGCCACTTGAGCTTTCGAATCTGCTTTTAACAGTGAATGTGCTTGCTGAAATGAAGAGGGTTTTAGTTTTAGGAGTGTACTTTTCCATGGATTAACAAATGAAATCAAATAAAAATCAATGGTAAACTTAAGTGACATTGTGCTCACCATGGCAGATGGATCAGTTGTCTCGCTTTTTATGGGTTTAGGCAACAACGTTCCTGTTAAATGTAAAAATTGTTTAGAACACAACCAATAACAATTATAGGGTTTGCAACTCATCTCAACAAAACAGCAAATTAAAGAAAGTATCTAGAAAAACGCCAAAAGTTCAGACCAACCTTCATCTTCTGGTGTATCAACCTCCATCCTCCCAACACAATCCTCAGTCTGGTTCACATCTGCTGCCATTTCATTTGTGAAGTCCTCAACTTTAGCAATGACTAGCTCATCTGAACTCTGTGCCGTTCTCGCCACGTTGCTCTTGTCTTCGTTCTTCACTAGTTCCCCGGCATCCTTCTGTTCACAATGTCCCTGTACGCTATTTTCTTCTTCACCTTGATCGGTTGGACTGTCCTTTTCTGGACCGTTTCCTTGCTCCTTATCCGGTTTTTGAATATCCAGATCTTCCTCGATCTCCTCTTGGGCCATCTCTACTTCCACCTGCTCCATCAGGCTGTTTTGAGGGTTTGGCTCATTTACATCATCTTCAGGTTCTTCCAGCTTGCATGACTCCACTACATCTGCCTTCTCCTCTGAACCAGCTGCATCTCCAGTGAGATGTCCTGTGAAATCCTCACTGGCCATAAGGACAACTGCTGCAGACGTAGAGCCCAGCTGTGAAACTGCCTCTGTACAGTCTGAGGGGCCAGACTTAGCTCCTGACAGTGGGAAATGATTATATTTATCTAAATGGCAAAGATCAACAGTAAAGGCCCAGACTATAGTGATAACAATAAAGATAGTTTTAAAACAACTATAACAACAATGAAAGAGGTTTTCTGAATGATATAAAATAATCCAGAAAAGCAGACATTTTCATCTGCAAAGCTTTGGAGAATATACAGAAACATTGATAGATACTTTTTTTTAATTAAAATAAAATAATTTATTAATAAGATATAATGTATTTCCCATGAAAAGTAAAAACTATGTTACTGCTATGAAGTTCAACAGTTCTCGCCCATTTTTCCAGCAGCGCCGGTTCCATTAATTTTCCCATCGTGGTTAAAAAATAGTCTATTAAAAAGGTATAAGTCAAGAACCAAGCCAATCAGCTACGAGGTGAATCACAACATTACAAATTTTAATTTGAAGCAACAACAACAACAAAAAGTAAATAAGACTGTGTAGTTAACGGCTTTGGTGAGTGAAAGAACTACAATCATATGAAGCATTGTAAACAGTATATTCGAATGGATAGTTCACCAAAAAATTAAAATTGTCATTAATACCTCACCCCCTCATGCAGTTTCAAACCCATAAGACCATCGTTCATCTTCAGAACACAAATTAAGATCTTTTTGATGAAACCCGAGAGATTTCTGTCCCCAATAGACAGCAACAAAACCATTTTCAAGGTCCAGAAAGGTAGTATAAACACTGTTAAAATAGCTCACGTGACAACAGTGGTTCAACCATAACTAAAGTCTTGGCTGCCGTACCTCTTGTGTGCAAACTTTTTTGCTTTAAATCAAAGTTTGTAATGTTATGTTTCGCCTCGGAGCTGATTGACTTGCTTCCATCACTCTTTGACAAAGACGTTTAAAAAAATCCCTATGGGAAAAAAAACACTTCAGGAACAGCACAGCGGAAAATAAAACGCATATTTTTATGGAAACCACATTTCGTATGTAATGTTACTCACTTTCCTGCAATATTTTACGTAATTCAGATAACCTAGAGTTATTTCTTAAAAACATTTCATAACTACACTCCTATTTAAGCCTCCACAATTTATTTTAGTCTACGGCTGCACATAACATGCAGCCTGATGATTATAAACATGCACCTTTGGCAAATAGCAATACTGGATGACCGTCCATACGGTGATTAAAAAAAAAGATATAGGCGTCGTTCTTTGTCCACTATTCGATATGAACGCAAATATGAAATACTCTATTACGTGGCTTTAAAACTCGCATGCAAAGAAAGTTGCAACCACAAGGGATCGTATAAAGGTAAATACCGCAGGGCATGCATGTTTCTGCAGCGAATCTCTGCACGGACGATAAACAACACGCGGGCCACTCTTCCCAACAGTTTAAATACTCACTTCAGAGCGCTTGACGTAATCCTTCAACAATCCCTCTCGCAAGACAGCCGATATATAACTCCTGTGTGTTGCACGGTGGGTCGCTTCTTTATCAAAATAATGAAAGAGTTGCTAAAACGGCATCAACTAGCAGGATGGACTAGCTGGCTCTCCCGCGAAAGCACTTCCCTCTCTGCATGCAGCAATGCATTATGGGAGATGCACACAACAAGCGTAAAGTTTGTCTCTGCAGATTAGCAATAGGCGTTAGCACATCAGTGGGCTTGGCCATAAACAGAGGGACGTTTTCAACTCTGTTACCTGATTTGCCCACGTCACAGTGTGGGTAGGGTTTAGGGGTAGGGTCGGGTCGGGTGAAGGAAATAATTTTCATTGCAAGATTTATAAACACCCATCAGTTTTAAAAAACCCACACATTTAGAAACGCCCACTGGACGGGCGCGCGTGCGTGATAGATTCGCTTCTGCTAATAGGTTGTCGCAAGCACTTTCTTTTCAATGAATGAAAATACAGAGAAATATTCAACTGATGAATTTGGAACAGTAAACTAATATACTATTCGTACTACTTTACCACATTGTATGGCCGGAATTGTCTATTCATCGATGCCTCATTAGCGTAGCTATGGTTTCTATCGTCCGCCATATTGGAACGGTCAAAGCTAGTTGGTGAACATGCGAGAGCAAGTTGACTGTGCGTCTGCACAAAGTCTCTTTTAAAGAAAGTCTGTTCACTCGGCGGCCATATTTGCAATGCCTCCGGGCAGCCTTTTCGGGCAAGACCAAGTCCTATCTATTTGAATGGGGGCAGGGGCGTAACTACAGACAGTGCAGGGCAGGCAGTGCAGCCGCACTGGGGCCCGTGCGGCAGGGGGGCCCGCAGCGCACACGGGCCCATGGCGACAAAGTGACTCCGCAGAATATTGTGACACTCACATTTCAAATGAAAAGCGCTGGTTTCAGATTTCACACGGCTGTCGCGCTCTACCGTCACGCTTAGGATAGGCGACCACCTTTTTCATCAGAGCATGTGAGCGGAGCACAGTTGCGTGACGCTCCGCTAGATATTCCGCTCTATGACAGTGAGCTCCACAATTCACTATAAAATGTGAATTATTTATTATTTTAAATCTAGCGATTTCAAGCTTTCTTTAGACGTATGTTTCATGTTTGTCATGTATTCATGAGTTTCAGATTCTCGCAGATAGAAAGCGCACCTTTTTTTAATTTATTTTACTAAAGCACAAAGTTTTGTTGTTATGTGAGTGTACACAAATAAAAGTGGACAATTAATAATAGTTTATAATTATGTCTCACATTTATCTGTATGGCCAAAAATTACGGAGTATTGCGAGTTATAGGCTATCCCCCGTCATGACTCGTGAGGGGGAAAAAACAGCCGGTACGTGCGTTCTTCAGCCAGAGGGTTAAAGAAACCGTAGCCTATTTAGTTTCATATTTATGTTTAAATAATAGCCCATAAATAATATAATTTATTATTATTATTATTATTAATTATTTTAATTAGGGATGCATCAAATATTCGGGCGAAAATGGACCATGTGCATTCTCTCGGTGCATTCTTGGCCGAAAGACTTTCATCACCGAAACAATACGTCCGGAATGTGGGCTTCGTCCCGTTTTTTAGCCTGTCTCTCCAATCCGTAGCGGCTCTGAGCAGAGCGCAGCGCACGTCAGAAGCAGAGGTGTGTGTGTGTGTGTGTGTGTGTGTGTGTGAATCTGAGCGTCATTGGTCTGTCACCGCTCGTCAAGAAATATTAACAAAGCCATTTTCATCAGATTAGGCATAAGATTAATAATAAATGTGTATATATTGTAAATTAATATAATTCTATTTTTAACATTCAGTAAAAATTTTTTTTTTTTTAAACGCAGCTTTTTCAGCCTGTATTGGGCATAAGATTAGTATTGAATGTGTTCATATTGTGATTTTAATAAACTTAAAACTTTGATAAATAGTAAATTAAGTAAGTAGATTATCTTAAAAGAACATCTTAAAATGCTCTTAATATGTAGATCATAGAAATCAAAATTTTCTCGGGGGAGCATGTTAGAACCCCCTAACATTTGGGATCTTGGTGATTATAAACCTGCCTACATTATTGGGTATGATTAATGCATGTACAGTATGGCCATGCAGTTAGGTGTTAATATTTGCTTTATAAGTAATGATAAACAGCCAATATCTTAGGGGTATGCATGTTTGTAAGCTATTAGTTAATAGCGCAATTTGGACCCTAAACTAAATAGTGTTAACATTTTTTCTACAGGCCTACCCTCACTGGGGGCTGAGCCACCCTAAAATGAAAATCATAGAAACGCCCCTGATTTTCACCATCATCACCCGCGTGTAGTGCCAGAAGACGCGAATGAGAACATCTGTCTCTGTGCACTCATCCGAAAGCGCGCAGTCTCACAGTGCGCAAATATTGAGTTCTCTTTCAAGTCTTGCGTTTGAACGGACAAACTCACAAAAAAAGTAGCCTATGTCAACATGTCCATCTTGATGAGTCTCTAGTAATATTGTTGTCTACTTTTTTTGGCCTTCAGAACATCTTAAAATGCACATATGTAGATCCCAGAAATCTACATTTTCTCGGGGGAGCATGCCCCCGAACCCCCCTAAATAACTGACATTTGAAATCTTAGTGATTATAAAAGAGTGTCTTTTTTACGATTAAGGGATGTAGGCCCTACGGTGACACAGAATAAGCCATTAATATTTGATTTGTAAATAATAATAAACAACCGATATCCTGATATAGAAATGAAACCTGACCCTAAAGTGTTACATATGCTTGGTTGTGGGGGGGGGGGGGGGGGGGGGGGGGGGGTCGGGGGCTAACTGCATAGCCTGCACATCATTAGTAAGTTACGCCACTGAATGGGGGAATCCCGAAATCTCAAAAACGACTTGCCGGACTCACAATTGACCCTTCGCTAAGCCCCGCCCTCCTTAGTTACTGTTGCTACGCCTGTCAAGCTTTCACGCCTGTCACGTCTATTTACATTATGTATGCGCCGGTGTCAGACATTCCCGAGGAAATACTAAGTAATTTTTGGCGAACAGGTGAAATATCTGAGAGAGCCAGGCAAAAGGGACTGCAGTATGCATTTGAGGGATATATCCACGACATAACATGCACCCGATTAGAAAATAATTCTGAAAAAAATAAAATAATAATCTGGTATACCCTTGCGGCTTTGTAGTGAACCCCCATGCTCCACACCTTGGCACATCCCCAGACAGGAAGGTCATAGATGGTACAAGCTTTGGCCTTTTGGAAATTAAATGCCCAGCAAAGAACAGCTGCCAAGACTGTCCCTATCTCCAAAGACAGGCAGATGGTGGTTACAAGCTAAAGGAGACCAACGCATATTACTATCAAATAATAGGCCAGCTGGGACTGACAGGAATGCCTTGGTGTGACTTTTTTGTAATGTGCACAGAAGACTACCACTTGCAGCGGATACATTTAGATGTAGAAAAGTGGGGTGAGATGAAAGACAAATTAGATTTGTTTTTCTTTGATTACTTCCTTCCCAGTTGCAATCAGTAACTAGTGATGGGCAGACCGAGGCTTCATGAAGCACGGAAACAATTGAAGCAAATGTGCCGAAGCTTCGAAACAACACCCGACACCCGTCTCCATGACCCCATCTAGTGGACACTGGCGTGTATTAATCTGAAATAACCTTGACTGTGATCTACTATGTAAAAAAACAAAAAAACAAAAACGTTTTTAACATCTGGCTCACAACTACTTGGTTTTGTAACCTGTAGCCTCCTCATTGTAAATAAATTTAGTTTTGTTTTTTGAAAAATTAAGATTATTAAAAGAAACAAAGCCACAATGTGTCATTTGTTCCATAACATTTTTATTAAAAAATATGAATTATGACATACAAATGAGTGAAAATTACTGAAAATTAAGTTAATGGATCCTGCATTCTGGGTCAATACAATACACACATCTCACTTTATGTGGTGTTTCCAAATGGAAATGCTCCCACACCAGATGTAGTACGAGATTTCGTTTTTGATTAAAAAAAGCATTGTCATTTTATCATTGTGATATTTTAGAGAAGCATACATTTTTAAGCTTTGATAATTTTAGGCATTTAAGTACACTTGTTTAGTATACAAAATGTGACAATCTTGCTCCCACTCCACTGCATGGCTTTTTTCAAAGACTTGACAGTGAAGGTGGTACACGGGCCTGTATCAAAGGAGACTGCGTGATACCATTTAGGCTCACCACTTTTGGGCAAAATGTTTTGTTAGTAATAGGTGGTAAACTCTGGAATAGCTTGCCCCTTTCAATAAGAGAATGTCCTACATTCAACACCTTTAAAACTCACTTAAAACAGTGGCTTCTTGAAAACCAGAGGTGTACTCATATTTAACTGTCATACATTTATCAATAGCACATGTACACTTACACTGTAAATCTGAATGTAGTATAGAGGTGAATGAACAATGTCTTGCCATTTGTGTAATTTTTTGTTTAGTTTTTTGGTGAATGATGTTGTATGATTGTTGGCTGTCTTTGTTATTTTTGTTATCTGCCTATAGGGACTGCAGATGAAAAGTAGTTATTTTTACTAATTCTGGCATATTTACATGGTGTATTTTTATACAACAATGTTCATGAACATGCTTGGTCCCTATTAAATAAACGAATAAAATAAAACAAAAATATATATCACCTATGAATATCTTATATATATATATATATATATATATATATATATATATATATATATATATATATATATATATATATATATATTCTATATCTATAATTCTAACTTAGCCTATATGAATGTGTTACTAGCCTATATCTATCCTATCGGTCACTTATCAGTCAATATAGCCTATCTCATTTAAATCTAGCCTAAATATAACTAACCATAGCGCACAATAAATCTCACTTATCTCACAAAATCTCTCTCCTCTCACAAAAACCCACGAGGTGAAGATGGATTAACTGTGGGGAATGAGGTTCACTCAGATGTGTGACTGTGTGGTTTGTCCCCGCCCCTTTTAATCAAAGCAGTCTCGACAGGCGCACCTGATGAAACACTTCGGTGCTTCGTTTAGCGGTAGTCACGTGACATGGGTGTGTCGAATCACAGTTCGGAGCAGTGTTTCGAAGCATCCGGGCTTCGGGATCTCGACACAGCAGCTGTGTCCCAAAGTGAAGTGCGCGCACTTCGAAGGCCGCATTTGAAGTGCGATTACGTCATACCTGCACTACGAAGACTGTCCCAATGTGAAGGCTGCACCCTCTGAAGGCCGCATTTGAAGTGCGATTACGTCACAGCGGCACTACGTAGGCTGTCCCAAAGGGAGAGTTGCACCTCTGAAGGCCGCATTTGAAGTGCGATTGCGTCACAGCGGTGCGACGAAGGCTGCCGCAATTCATGAGCGACTTCAAAATGCGCCCTTCGGTTCTCAGGCAAAGGAAGGGTACAGCAGATGGGACCTTCTCATAACTTCGCAGCCTTCCCTATCCCAGAATTCATAGCGCACTGGTGACTACAGGATTTGACTGGTCCGCATTCCCGCGGCACTCGAATCGATCAGATTCCAGTTAAAGACGGTAGCGGTCGGTAACTCAAGTGTAGCCTGGGTAGCCTACTATTGAACACAACAGCGCAAGCGCTAGAAGTAAATAAAACGTTCAACGTTAGTGCATTCACACAGTTCCCAGTTCCCTGCCCTGAGCAAGATAAACTTTAATTTCCCAATTTTTAAATGCTATTTATTTCTCAACCATTATCTCAAGAAGAGGAATCAGTCCATTATCACCCTTTTCGCTGTTTCTTTTTTTCCCATACAACATTTCTTTAAATAGCCTTCAAAATATAATCTGCGCGGGGCTGTATTTTCGTCCTGCTCCCGCTATTCCGCACCGCACCATTCCGCTCGCGCAAAATTCACTCCGTGCTCACCCGCTATAAATTATTTTATTCCCGACCCGACTGATCCAGCTAAATTTAGATTTTGTTTCCAGAATCTATCTTTTAAATTTCCCTTACAGAAAGAGAGACACTGGATAGGAATTGTCCGTGCAGTCATTTATTTTTCTTACAGCCTAGGCTGTAGCCTATGTCAACACCGTAACTAAAACAAATATCACAGAAAAATAGGCTAAATCAAATATGACATCTGTCACTCAGAATTATAAGAAAAAATACAAACAAACGAAAACTGCTGACTTAGATGCTAAAATAAAGTTATATATATATATATATTTGAATGAATGAAATGTTCACTGACGACGGTCAACGAAACATCGATCCTCCAAAGGCTGAGTGCGTGGCCGACACAGAACAATTTAAATGGCTAGCTTATTATTTTTTATGCAAGTTATTTGTAAATTAAACGAACTGCTGTCTATTGTTCATTTTCGTTAACTTCAAACGTAGGCTAAATTAAAGAGAAGTGGTTTTTCTAGCTATTGTTTATTTTTGTAATGCACGTTATAATTTGTAGCTACATTAAACACATTTTCGTTTATACATATATTTTCTTGTCATGTAATTTAAAATGTGTAAATGAAAATAAATTGGTCTATTAGCCTACGTAGGCTTTTTACAACTATAGCCTATTTATAGACCAATAAAATAACTTAAGTTTAACATTAGAAACAACACATTTTTATTATCAGCCAAACCAGAAGAAAACCCTTTTCTACACTTTCATTGCGCTGAGCGGGAGAGCTGGAGCTGGACCGGGATGGGGAATAATGCACAACTCTGGTAGCCTAAGGCCTGAGCGGGACATCATCTTCTGGGATGAGTGCATATTTCCACTGTCCGCAGCTTTGCGGGGCCGAATCGGTCGACGGCTGCATGGCATGCCATAAAAAATGCATCTGAGATGATGAGTTGAATAAAAATAAGTAGGCCTACTTAAAAAAAAACTTGGACGTATATAGGCTAAATGTTTAAAAAATATTGTAACAGTTACATTTAACATAAGAAATAAACTGTTAACTAATATTTGCAATTTGACCATATTTAACCGGCTACATATTTACATGCTTATGGTCCAGCCCATCGTCGCAGGCTTTGAAGCATGTCAAAACCCAATAAAAGCTCAAAAAAGTATATATATATATGCTCCATTTCTCTTTTTAAAATCTTCTCACGAACGTCCGCTGTCAGTTGTCAGAACCTGCTAGTCCATTAAGGACGCTTGGTTCATTGTTGCCAAGTCTGGAATGGGGCTGCATTTAAGCTACTGTTGCTTTGGGGTGTTTGTAGCCTATAGTCCACAGGTTAAGTTGTCTTTACTTAAGCAATATTTCTACTGCCCGCGCCCCGCATTTTGGGATATTTTGGCCCATTCTGGCTGTGATTCCGATACTTTTGAATAACAATTGGAGGGGTTTTATTATTCAGACCTGGCAACCCTGTCCCTCGGTTCGCCCTTCGTGCACTTCGTGCACTTTGAAGGCGTGGCCTGGTCTGGTCTTCGAAGTGCATGGCCTTCGAAGTGCGCACCCTTCACTTTGGGACACAGCTAGCGTCGAAACGTCAGGTTCGCGTCAGCCATCCCTATCAGTAACTAAAAACAGATTTAAAAAAGCGGCTTAAACTTACCATTGGTATAGTCACTCTGTTGTGATGGACTGTGAAATGTGTCCTCGGGGGAGTTTGATGTGCTGGCTTCCTGCTGAGTTTGAGGTGCTGGCTTCCTGTCCAGTTTAACAATTGTTTAGTTGTCTTTATTAAATTATTATAATAACCTAATGACTTAACTTTTTATATATTGAATAACATTTTATTACACTGTTGTTTTGTTCCTGTATTGGTTTCTTACCAGAAACAAATAAAATGCACTTTGTATAAAGCATGAGAGTATGTTGTGTTCAGTAATAAATCCCGCTGCCTAAATAAAGTCTAAAACTTTTATTAAAACGGTAGTAAACAGGTATGACTGCACGCAAGTCACTACTGTTAATGAACTGATTCATTTTGCATACCAACCTTTTCCTTGGAGATCTCCGGCAAGCCCCCTGATGTTCCCTTCTGGAAACTAACACCGGGAGAGCCGCGATCGGATTGGGGTACTCAGTGGTAGGCCGTCGATTAACAAAATGCTGAAATTAAAGTATGTCAGTGAGCCTCAGTCTTGTATTTAATCATTATTTTACGTTCAAATATATCCATTGTGAACAAAGAACCGTCATTATTTCCAAGCAATGCTGTGCTGAGTTGAGTTAGCTAACGTTAGCTAAGTTAGTTCTTACCTTGGAGCAAACGTAGGTATTTTTGTTGATCCTGTCGACATTTAGTTGTGAATGGGGCCTTCCACACTGCTTGATCCACGCTCGGCATTTCTCTCCCTGGGTTTTAGGTTTAGGGAAGGGAAAAAATTCCACCCCACCGTCCAAACTTTTAGGATACCGGGTATCAGATCGGCACAATCCATATGCACAACGCTTCGGCATGTTTCCCTCGCTCGAAAGCTTGACAGACCTTCCGCGCCTAGTTACGGTTGCTAAGCCACGATTGGCCTGTTGCGGTTGTCGGGCGTGGCTTAGCGAAGGGTCAATTAAATGACATATTTCAAATCAGCAACATAATCTAAAATGAACTGTCCCATAAATGTTTATATATATATATATATATATATATATATATATATATATATATATATATATATATATATATATATATATATATATATATATATATAAATAAATGTCCAAAATGGGGTCTCCAACCTTTTTTCATTTGAGAGCTACTTTTTAAAAATGGAAGTCGCCAAGAGCTACTCATATTCTACAATACTTAAAACTCTTCAATAATGCATCATTATTCTCATATTAACAACAATCCAAACTGTTTTACACCTGAAAGAGTATAGTAGAAGTTCCAATAGTCGGTACGAATACCATAAACATTTTACGGTAGTCAGTACCAATTTTGGTGCCACAGCAAAATGTTTTTTTTGTTTTTTTATTTTTATTTAAAACGTTTTTTATTTACGATGATAATTATTATAAGTAAATCATACATAAACATTTAAAGGCTGTAGGCCTATGCTGTTGTTCCAAATAAATCTGGACTGGACGAACCCTTTTCTGAGGTGCTTACGACTAGTAGTGGCTGCATAATCAGCTTCGGTGAAGTGCCGACTACAAACAAATGTGCTACCTCTAAGGATTGTAAATGTCAGGCCTTCTATGCGACAAATAGCATGCGTCTTCTTGCCACTTCTTTCTCAGATAGCTGTCATTTGGAAATGCATGAAAACTTAAATATGGTTGTCGCTGTTTATTATTTGTGCAACGAGAGACGCTGCAGTTACCCAATATCAGCCATTGTGGTTTTGACCGAAAGTCACTGCACACAACAAACACTCAACCACAGCCTATGTGCATTCCAACTTCGATTAAAGGGGCTATTTATTTTTCTGCAAGACACAAGAGCTGTGTGACGTCACAATAAACCAGCGGGAATCAGTGCTTGACAGGAGTAGAGAGAAGATTGCAGAATATTTGTTTAACTTTTTTGCCTTTATGTTGGTATATGCTTGCAATTCAAGCGGTTTTTGAAACATTTTGTACAATTTGTGGGATGCATATTTCAATCCATTTCTTTACCCAGGACGTGTCCTCTTAATCCATTCGTTTCCCCAGAGAAGGTTGAGATGATGGACTTTGGCTGCATTGACCATTTCATGAAATCCCAATAGCTCATAGGTATGTGTGGGACTTAGTTTACTAATTACATTGACCCCAGTCAAGGGGTCAGAACTTGGGTCACCCAAAGCGCAATAGCACTATATGTCACCGTGATATCAGCACAAACTGGGCAGCATTAGTTTTGTAAATATTAGAACCTCATCATGTAAAGATGCTGATTCTATTCTGTATGTGGATGGAGCATAACCAGCATCGTTTCAAGATTACATTTTTGGAATGTTTGCCTTTTATAATGATGGGACAATGTGTACACAGGAAGCAAAGTTAGAAAGAGAGGGATAGGGACTGGCTCTGGAAAAGCCCATGAGCCGGGATTTAAACTCAGGTAGCCCAAATGAGCTCACAAGGCTATATCGGCTGGAGCTAGCCAGCATCAGTTTTGTAAATATTAGAATTTCATTATGTAAGAAACATGGGGGAATGGAATCCAACCAAACAGTCCAGTTGTCTGAATCCATTTCCCCGCCCCTATGAGGAGAGGTGTTGATTTATGGATTGGGATATTATAATATTTCCTTCCTTTTATGCATCAGCACACACCATCTTTGATCATAATTTAGTTTAATCATAATGACATATCACAGATTTATATATTTGACAGATATCGCAAAATGACATGCTAAAATAAAAGCATGACACTAAGATGCTAATTGTACTCTTTCACCTGTCAGTGATTTTTCTAAACCACACTGTTTGGGGTTCTTCAGATCTTGTTGAAGCCTCAGTGTGGTGACTTTGCTATCCAGCTCATCCATGAAACCCTCATCAACAGACTCGCTGTCCCTGTCTTCCTCCAGTCCAGCACCCTCTGCAGGCAAGAACACGTGCAGCTGTGTACGACACGATGAAGTGTCGGGTAAATGCTCGGTGTGGAGGCAAGTCTTTCCTCTGACAGATAAAGTCTCCAGGTTTATGGGCTGCTTGCACTGCCTCACTAACAGCTGTCGGCCTCTGCTCTCTGTGGGCCGCCACTGGCTGTGAGTAAGGGTTTGTCCAAGCTTTGGCACAGGCCTCAGAGGCTGAGAGAAATGCATGTACACTTGATGATAGCTCTGCTGAGGTGTCTTCGTGCTCTCTGGGTTCTTGCAGGAGGGAAGAGATTTGCGTAAAAGGGGGCGGTGGTTTTTTGAAAAGCCCTCGAAAACCACCCTCTGGCCTGGGGTGAACAGGGAAGGCTCACTGACACTGAGAGAACGGAGGAGAACAAAAACAGACAGATATGATGCTAATCAGAAAATCTTCTGGTATAAACAGAGTCCATTTAAGACAAGTCATTTCACTTGGTGGCCATCTTAGAAACACCTCCTCTATCTCTTTGAATGGGGAAACATCAAATTCTCCAAAACTGTTTGACGAGCTTTACGATTAAATTTCATTTTTGAAATCACCATTGAAATCTGGCAAGAATTTTTTTAATGAATTTTGATTTTAATCGCTCAAATCTTGACAAAAAACTGAATGATCAGTCAGGACAAAGCTAATGCGCATGCACAGTCCTAAGCACATGCATGGTGTATGTACATTTTACGCTCTATGTTGAATACAGAACACCGCCTGTTTCTATAGCAACTGGAGCTTCTGACAGCAGCTGCAGTGACACAATGACTTTAGTAATCAATGATTGGTTGTTTCATTTAGAAGGCAGGGATTATTTGCCATATTGGTCTGGTATAAAGCTAAAGGAATGGAAAAAATATATAAAGAACTACACTGCTGTTCAAAATAGCAATATATATATATATTTTATTTATTAAGGACACATTAAAAGAATCGAAGGTTAAAGAGTAGACGGTTCTTCGTTCTCTCGCATTACTTTTCTGTAATACAACAATCGGTCTACTTGGCGTCGCTTCAAGTCAAACAAACCTAATGGCTGAATCCAAAATCCCCACCATACCCTCAAATAGGGCATTATTCTCCATTTGTAGTGTGATCATTCAATCCCACAATGCACTGCAATAAACAGCCGGTTTGCACTCAACTTGCTGTATGAATTCCTTCAAGTGAACTGTAGTGGACTAACATAGGGAAAAGGGATTGAGGGATTAGGGGCAATTTCAGATTCAGCCAATTAATTCTGTAGGATATAGTGACACTGAACACTGGAGTAATGCTGAAAATTCAGCTTCTGATATCACATGAATAAATTACATTTTGTAAAATATAGAGTAAAATATAAGAGTATAAATAAATAGAAAATTATGTTTTGTTATTTTAAATTGTAATAATATTTCACTTTTTTTTGTTTTCACTGTAATTTTTAATCAACTCGATGCAGCCTTGGTCAGTATGAGATAAAAAAACCTCTTATAAACACAAACTTTTGAAGAATTGTGCTTGAATCAACTGTTATGATTTAATAAAAATTAAAAATGAATAAAAAACATCAAATCTTCTGCTCTGGAGATTCAGGAATGATTTTGATAATCTATTTAGTTCAGGTTGTTAAAATGTGGTGAGACTCCCAAAAAAATCCAAAGATGTGCAAAGAATTAATATATGAAAAAATATTAATTTAAAATAAGGAAAAATAATTGATATATGTAAAAAAATAATACTAATAATTTACTGTTTAAAATATGTCCATCTTACATTGTACTGCTTGAGAAACCCTGGGAACATTATCTGCCGTGTAATATAGCTGTTGTTTTTTCCCTGAGCTGTTTGGGTGTGTTGCCATGCAAGAGGAATGTTTCTCAGGTTTCTAGAGCGTTCTCCGCGGTGTACAGCGGATTTGACACATCCTGTTACTGGCCGATGAAGAGATGTGTTGAATGCAAACCCCAACAAACTCTACTAATTCTGGGCATTGCATTGCTGTAAGTATTAATCTGACTGAACTTTAAATATAATTAAAATAATTAGAGAACAAACTAAAATTAATATTTTTTTGTTGATTGATTGATGCTATAAATATAAAAAATATATTTTTTAAATGTAAGGATATTGATATCATATACTTTAGCAATGATAGTTTGATACAGTAAAGATTCCACTGTACATTTGCAAACTTATTTCTAGTTTTAATGCATAAAAAAGGTTTTCTTGGTAGCCTATGATCAATGCATTCACTTTGGATTCAGTGCTTAATATTTTTTTTTTTTACTTGAATAAAACCTTTTTTTTTCTCCCCGTGTGTAGGCTATATAATTATGGGCTTTTCTAAAATCCCTCCTGCTGTCTCAGAGCTGATGCTTAGCTCTAGACTCCCAGGTGCCAGATATCAGCTTACCTGAGAGGCATCATGGTGGTCCGACCATGTGTTGATCTGGACAACGACGGAAGCCTGAAATCATCTCTGCTCCGTGATCCAGGAAGTGGGAGTGCGGAGCTGGAGAGCAGGTACGTCCGGACCAGAGTGCGGTTTCTCTGCATCGCCCACTGATGCTTTAACCCCACGGCGTTCACGCTCAGTCCAGGTCTCGGGGTTGTGCTCATGTCTGCACCGACAGCACCAGACGGACTGCAGCCGCCCCTCAGGGGTGCATGTGTCCACATACTGTGATCAATCATTCATGCACATTAAAAATACATCAGGCAAGCCCATTGGTCGCACACCACCAAATTCTCATTTTCCCTCGTTCCGTTGTCATCTTACAAAGACTTGAGCGTTTCTGAGACATGATGGAGGAGATAGGTGATCTGACGTCAGGGGTCGTCTTTGAATCATTTTTAATTCAATAAATCTTTGGGATATACATTCAGAAGAACCATTTGAAATAAACTAGAATGCATGTTGTGGTAGTATATGATTTGAATACTGCGAATATGATTCTACGTCTTGACGTAACACGTCAGAAACTAAGGTGAAGTAGGCCTACAGTGTATTTGGCGTTAAGATTCTGTTAAGCAGTTTCCATCAGGTGTTTTCTGCCAGTTCCTTTTCCGTTTATTGGAAATCAAACGAGCCAGAAACTCACACCTGTTGTGTCTTTAATGGCCCTTAGAGCCCCTGTCCCAATCTTTAATAGTTATGCTGATTTGATTAGGACTGATGACATTGACACTAGAGTCTGGAATATTAGCCAGTCACTGCATATTTCGGCTACAAGTGAAACGCATGGCAGTGTTCTGAAGATAGAAGTTCCCCCGCTGAACATGATACAAGCTCCCGAGATCCAGCATCGCTACAGTGGAAACGGGACAACAGAGACTGGTCGACTACACTTTAATTACTTCTAAAGGTTTAATATTTACTTTTAACATTTGTTAAAGGAAGTGTATGCAAGATTCTGGCCAAAACTGGTACTGCAGGTGTATCCCCCCTTCCCCGACTCAAGGTTGCCAGATAGGCTGCAGTATTGAGAAGGAGAGTTTGTAACTGCAGCTTTTTACGGTCTATGAGCTGCAGCTGTGGTAACTAGAGCAGAGCTGGCAACCCAGATGCTGAAACCCTACTGACTTCGTGATTGGTCAATAGGTGGAGGGCGGAGCTTCAGGCCAAAGGCAACATGTCAACATCAACATCAGTTGAGGGATGCAACAACTTTTAAATGACAATATGATTTCTTAAAGTCTAGTGACATATTAGGGCCATTTTATGATGAATTGATATACATTTCTTACATACAGTTCCTTTAAATGAGCCTAACTGTTGGCAATATGTATTAAAATCTTAAAATAAAATATGACAATTTAGATAATTCCAAAAGGAATTAGGAACAAGCCAGTGGTTGTAGAGCACTTAAAAAGCTGCTGCTAGTATTATAGTAAAAATGAATCAACTACACTGGGTTAAATAATCAACCCCATTTGCTGGTTAACATCACCTCTACATGTGCCAAACAGAGACTTTTAAAAATGATGGCGTGGCTACCGGAACACAATAAGAGTTTTCCCATAAGCACTGTATGCATAAATTGATGTTAGAGACTGTTGGTGGCTACAGTTACAATGCTTTTGGGAAACCATGTAAACAAGTTAAACAGTTAAACGCTGTATTTTATAATACTGCAGCTGCCTACATGCACAAGAGGGAACAGTTTAAACTGCATGAACGGTCCTATAGTGTGGACTGAGAGTTTCTGAAACGCCAGTATAGAAGAGGATCGCACTCGTGTACGGGGCCCATTAAACACAACTAGGATAAGGGATTAAGCCGGGATATCTTGGTGATCTTGGCCCAATTTATCTGCTAATATAGTCATCTTTCGTTATCGTTATTGGTGTGTGCGCGCATTCAGGGTACGTTTACATGACAGCAGTGTACTGAATTTTGCATACAGATGACAAGATCAAGATATCCCAGCTTAATCCCTTATCCTAGTTTTGCGCAATAGGCCCCCAATCTTCACTTCTGAGTTTTCTACAATACTGAAATCCAAGTAGTCTTAGACTTGTCCATCATATGGAACTTCTCAACTTATGCCAACTGCCATGTCAATAAAATTCTAAATATTTATGGTGATTAACCAATCTCATTAAGTGATCAAACTGATCAGTCTAAAAGGATGTGAATTTAAGAGTTAACAAAAAAAAAAACCCACTAACAATCCCTTAGAAAATCCTCCTAAGCGTTTGCTAAAAACCCTAACTCACATTTACTCCGCCACACTTCTCAGACTGCAGGTTTATTTTCTTTTTGAACTACTTCCAGAAGTAGCTGTCAGCCAATAGGACAACAGTGATAAAACAAGAGAAACATAGCACCTTGACCTTAATTGATACTGGACAGCAGTCTGGGTGCTACTGGGTTACAGAGGTCTGTCTGTGTTTATAGACCTGCAGACATTTGATTGATACGCTAAACTAAAATACCAATATACTGGCAACAACTCCAAAACATCCATTTAAAAGTCAGCTACATTACGCACAGTTTCATCTTCAAATAAAAAAATAAAAAAAAAAATAAATAAAATAAAAATCACAAAAATCCAGGCAAAGAATCTTGACAGTTTATTTAAAAAAAAAAAAAAAATGGATAAAATCATGATGTGTCCACTTGAGACTTCCCAGCTGCCCCGTCACGTCTCATCTGTACGTCACTCCCACAGGACTATACAGGACAAAGAAAAATAAGGTTTCAATTAGTAATCTGGTTCCATAACAGCACTCATCTTGGATTGGAAACAAAGATTTAACACCAAGTAACTTGTAGTTAAATTACATTACACAATATTAAAATTGAGAAATATAACGGTAAGCAAAATGGTGTAAACCTTAAAGTCCACTTAATTTAAAACTTTCAATTATACTGTAATGCTGAACGGCTAGAATTACTTTGTGCCAAATAAAAAAATGGCATTAACCATTTGTAGTTTCTACATTAATTTACACACAAATATATAAAATATTTTGTTCTATTATAACATCACAGACCTGCACATTATGGCTCACTGTGGAGGAACATCCCGTACCGAACAAGTCAGTAGTTCAGAGAACAGGTTCCTTGGTTGATCTAAAAGACAAAAACTTTTCACTCCATCACACACATAAATGCAGGATAACTGCTTGCTTATCGTCTTTGGTGAATGCTTACCCATTCTGAAACGGTTTGATGCTTCTTAACCCCCTTCAATCACCTGAGGCCCCTGCAGTAAGAGAACGACAGTGAGGATACAGAAGTAAACCAATACACAGTCCTTAAGTGACTATTCTCATGAACAACATCTAATACTACATACATGAAAATGGAAAACAAAGGAGGCATAGCTACTTTAGTTCTTTCCAAAACCAAAATTTCCCATCATGAAAAAAATAAATAAAGCACAATGTGCAAGTAAGTGGTTAGGAATATTCAAGTTACACATTTTTTTTAAATATACTGCTAAAGAGCATATATTACTTCATGCAAAACACAGTTGTGGTACAGATCACTAACTGACAATGTAAATGACACTTGGACTCATTTCAATACAGACAACACAACCTCAAACACGATCGCAGATTTCTAAAAGATAAGGATGTTGGGTTAAAGATCTGCCTCTCTGAGGCAGCCATTAGGTCAAAGGGGTAGTTCTGGCATCACACTCCATAGAGCGGAAAACTCATGGCCCATACTAGGGTTATCAAAATGACAGGTTGGGACCAAGGCGAATGGATCACAGTGTAGATAAACAGACACCTACACATACATCCAGACAGTCAAAATGCTGATCCAGCATTATACATATGTTGTAAAGATCCGCTCCGATCATCAACGGGAGCAGGAATATGCGCACACACACTGACCAGAGTGAATTTAGGGCACCATTAACAGAGTCTGTTCAGTGTTTAGTAACATGGCTGTGATACACTGCTGGAGAATGAGTGCAATACTTTTGTGAAGAATAAAAGAGCACAATAGATTTGTGAAAACACCAAAGAAAATGGACTTTAAAGCATTTTGATTACCCAGAGTATGTCCCACCCCAGTCCACATAGGATAGTTCATAAAGAGTGGAGGCAGCATTTCTGTGATTTAAAAATATACCAAATAGTTATGAAGTAAACAGACTGGATAGACTGCCAGGTTTGACATGAGAGAGAGAGAGAAAGAAAAATGACTTGCACTGACATGGATGCATTTTCGCAACAAGACAAAAAAACTAAATTAAAAAAACAAAAAAATCTAGGCTATCCAATTAGTGATTTGTTGCAATGACAACAGACCATGTTGATAGTCCAGAGAGTACGAGTGGGAAAAGTCTGCTGGGTTGTCGTTGAATCTAATATGCTTGGCATCAGACAATAAAGCTGAATTAATAGAAACTGTAAAATAAAATAATCCAAACGTCACCCAAAATTTGTCAACAGAGAAACTACAAAATACAGACAAAATAAAATCGACAGTGACAGGAAAGCCTTATATTGTTTTATATATAAAATTGCGTTCTTATGACCTATCCAAAGAATACTGGGCATGTGCCAGTATCAATTTTTCATGTTGCAATTAACTGATGAAGCTTTTATCACGGTATACGGTATTATCACGATATTGAAATAAGCTGCAAAAAAGTGTTGTCATATATAATAGGTTTAAGAACTCTTTGTAATATAAAAAAATACCTGAATGTTTAAATACAATAATACAATGCACCAAAAATATATAAGTACAATCCTATGCATTCTTTCAAGAATTAGGCTATAAACAACAACAGGTAACAAAATACAATACGGTCTCATTTAGCTACATTTGTTACAGAAAGTCAGTTAAGAAATACAACTGATCATTGTAGGTTTAATCTTAGGTCAATTAAATAAGTTATTTTGATTTTAGCAATGTTATTAATAAACAATAAGAAATTAACATTACTTGGAATAATGAAGTATTTTTCATTTTTAGTATAGTAATAATGAATTAACATGTTAACTAATGAAGCTGTACGTCTCAAAGTTTCACTGAACTATATCAAATAAGAAGAACATTATTAGGGCATGTAGTCCAGATTAAAATATAAAAATTTTCAAGTTTGAAAATAAATAGCCTATTAAGTCTTTAAAGTATTAGGTGCTTAGATGAACAACATTGAGATTACAAAAAATTAATGGCTGTTTGGGGCATTTTAAAAACTTCATTAGCGTGGTTTGTTTGCGTGTCCCTTTGACGCAGAACACAGCAGTGTTGAGCATTTTATACAGATTATGGGCAAAGTATTCTTAAATGCATTATTAAAAAAAAAGTTAATAAATTAGCATATTAGAATGATTTCTGAAGGATTATATGACACTAAAGACTGGAGGAATGATTCAGCTTTGTTATCAGGAATAAATTACATTTACAAATACATTAAAATAAGAATTATTTTAAATAGTAAATTTCACATTACTGTACTCACTGGATTTTGATAAAAAAAACAAAAACAAAAAAAAACAGCCTTGGTCATAGGAAAAAAAAAAACAACCCTTACAAACACCAAACTTCAGAAAGATAGGTGTTCGTATGTGTATATACAAGCAATCGTGTCAGATTTTACTTCATTACAGCTTCCAAATTTCTTTAAGAAAACTGTGATTTATTAAAGACAAATGTTGCTATTTTCCATTCATTAATAATGGGGGAAAAGTCAAATATGGTATACAAAAAAGAAAATAGGTAATCAAATTTTTTCCTGAAGAGTCTGTTCCAAAAGGAAAATCATGTTTAGAAAGTCCTCACACAAAACCGTGAAACTTCTTGTGCCTTTTAAAGGTGCACAGTGTACATTTCAGCAACATCTAGTGGTGAGGTTGTGAATTGCAACCACCCACCCCTCCCTTTCAAAGCACAGAGAAACTACGGTGGCCGGCACAGGACAAATATGTCATTGTCAGAGACAGCAGAGTAGCTAACGCTCTGTAGAGAAGTTTGTCCTTTAGGGCTACTGTAGAAACATGAGGCACAAAATGGTGACTTCACTGTAAGGGGACCCACGGTGTATGGAGATAGAAATGGATCATTATTAGATAAAACAACGGTTCATTACGTAAGGTCTTTCTTTATACACCACTGAAAACACTTATATTATATTGCATTTGTGAATAGATCCTCAAATAATAGACACTGCACCTTTAACTAAAATCAAAAAAGTGAACTGAAAATAAGATTATCTGAACAGTTCTATTCAGATTATAGTTCTCAGCACCGTAACCTTCATAAACAGACCATATTTGCTTTCATCCCTGCCCAAGCAGAAAGAAAATATTGCTTCTCACAGTACATTGAGTCGATAGAATGCCACCACCCCCTCGATCGTGAGGTGCTTGATATTTCATTAATGTGCAGTGCCTAAATGCATGACGCCTGGTCCCTGAAGACAGCTACTGTGTGGAAGACATTACAGAGCAGCTAAAATACACACAGAGGGAGCCAAAGTACCAAACACATTTCAAATATTGCTTACAAAAACAATTTCTGCACTGTGAATCCATTTTCAGGAGTGTGATGCCAGAACATTGGTAGTATTTCAACACAACTGATGAAAGAAGAAGTACTTTATTTTCATGGAACAAAGACAAGATCACTTACCTTTTCCGGTGATATGCAAGCACACCTCTTGATGCAAATAAGTCCAGGCTCAACTGTCCACTGATCTGTAGAACTAATCCTCAATGTTACCAACTGCTGGGGTCTGTGGGTAAGCTGGACACTGGCCCCTAATGCTCAGCTATAGCACCACCATTCACTCAATAACAGTACAGACAGAGACAAGCTCTTGCCATGTTGCTAAAATCTCAGGAGACTGAAAAAGGCAAGTTTCCACTGTATTCTGCCAAGGGGAAAAACATTAAGTCTTAACCATAGAGTCTGAGTCACACCATAAATAGTTTATGGAAATCCATGGTCCCAGCGTACAGTGCTAACTACATACAGGGGATGTCAAAAAACGGACAAAAGTTGACATCCTCTGTGTGAACTCCTACGAGATGTTTAAATTAAAGCAAGGAATTTATTCACTTTAAAAATGTGCGTCTTGATTTATAGACTATATAAAAAATGATTCCAATGGCTCCAAGCTGGATAGTCAAATATTTAACCAAAAATGAAAAGTGTCATATAATCTCTTGTGTCACTCCAAACCCCATATACGCCTGATATTAAGATGCTTTTTACACAAGATATTTTTCAACTAAAAATGTGTGTTTTGGCCATTCATTTACATGACTATGGTGTTTTTGGGGCCTGAAAGCGAAACTTTTCAAAGCGGGCGTCAAAATCAAGTTTTTGTTAATACCGGTTTCCGCTGTGTAAACTACAAAACCTCAAATTTGTAACATCATGCACAAGCATAGTTCAGTCTATAGGAGTCATTTATTTACAAATTGACTAACTACTATTGACTAACTGACTAGCCCTCACTAACTACTGGCCTGGCATGACAGTGTTTTTGGTCATTTCCGCAGATGCCTGTAAACAAGAGATCTTTTTGATGACGCAAACGGAAAACCATGTGTTTTTAGCACATCATTGGCCATTTCATTCATCACTTTTCTTCACTTTTAACCATTTCTGTCGTGATTTCATCGAGGGAAGGGTCTATGCAGGTAAATTTCGATCCGAAACAGAAGCGATGGAAAAACACTGAGCAGCAGCTGCAAGAATGTGCTGAAACCAGAGAGTGTGTGTTAGAAATCAGGAATGGTACGAGAACTTTGTGCAGGCATCTCTGAGAGAGATATAAAATCATGATTGGCCATTCCACTCATTCATGTCTGTATTTGAATACTTTAGATATACAACCATTTAAACTTAAATAAATTCTGTTTTTAACTTTCTACTTAAAGAATCCTGAAAAACATCTATCAATAAAAATGTTAAACATATATTTCAATGATTTGACACTGATAAAGACACTAATTTGCCACATTGACCAGTTGACTTGAAAAGTGAAATTTTAGGTTAATCATAGGTTTGGAATGACACAAGGCCGAGTCATTTTCATGGAGTGACCATCTCTTTAAATATGGTCTGAAGTTGATCAGTACCCCCAGTCCCTCTTCTCCCAGTGTGTTAAAATCCACCTTATTAAGCAATTTTCTGTGAATGTGCAGAGACTTCCGATTAATTTGCTGCTATAGAGAAATATCTACAAGAACGTCAAAATGCTGTAAATGGTAAAGTTAGTTACGCTACACGCCAGTGTTTATAATTACAATAAATCAAAATAATGGAAGCCTCCTGGACCTGGAAGCCTCAACACATTCAAGTAACAATGGCCATGTCCCCTCTTGGGTTAAAAATAAGGTGGATAGTAGGAAACTGTGAAGCCAAATTGATAAAGAAAATAAATAATTCCCTAATCATTATCAAACACATTAAAATGGTTTGATTGCAGGACTTGGCAGACTGTAAAAATAATCATGCATTTTGCACTTACCAAGCCTGGAGGTGATGTAGTGTTCTTGACAATTGAGAAGCCAGTTATTTTTTTATCTTTCTCTTCCTGCTAATATCAAAGAAACTAGCTTACAATAGCTTCAGGTGGGAAGGAGAAAACTTCCCATACATTCTAAGGTTTTTTTTCAAGGTGGCCAATAATTTAAATTAACTTCAAAACAGACCTCCTGTCTTTGTTTACACACTGAATGTTTAAGTTAATTTAGAAACTGACTGGTTGGTTTAGAGTAGTCTTCCCAAAATAACAGATTGCGTTTTTTTTTTACTAGGCATAGAAGAGATGCACGGGTCGCGGTTGTATCCAGACATTGATAATCCACAGGTCAAGTAATAAAAATAATATTGCAAAAATTGCAGGTGGATGAGATTGTTGTTGAAAACGTATACATCTCTTCTAGGAAAACATGCCTACAGCACATTTTAGTGGTCATTATAAATTTAATAAAAAATAAATAAAAAAAACCTACGAGAGACATTGCTTAACTTGATAGGTTTAAAGGGGTCATGAATTGAGAAATCAACTTTCCCTGAGCTTTTGATATATAAAAGATCATGGTAATAAGAATATCCTGTTGTGGATGAACAGAAAAGTGTCAGAGCAGAAAACGTCCTCGTTACGCAAAGAAAAGCCTTTATTGGCAGCTGGCTTAGCAATCGATCTGCAAATGTGCGTCCCCGTGACATCAGTGTAGTAAAGACATACACACTGCCTCAAGAACATACACCTCATTCTGTAGCCCGCCCACAGACTCGTGCATGCAATGATATTAGATAAATAACAAGTCTTTTTGGTGCGAAATCAGATCGAATTTCCAAGCAATAAAGCTTATGGGCTTCAGGGCTTGAACTTAAACAGTGAAATGCACGGCTCACAGTTATATCCGCCGATCGGGCGGGCTAAATAAAACATGACATTCCAATTAATTGCAGGTGGAAGAGAGATAAATTCTGTTTGTTTTAGTCTAAAGATATTTTGCGAGACCTGTTGACGTATCATTCAGGTTTCTGTTTCTCCACATTGGAAGTTTTCAAAAATTCCTCACGTGTAATGACGGGAGCATAGGCTCCTTATAATATGCAAAACTGTTACTCAATCATCGCAATGGGTGTTTACTTCCAAGTCTTTAATGGGGCATGCCCATAAAAACCAAATGTTTCACCAGAGTAGAAAATAGCTCATTACTTATTATATTTTTGAATGTGAAAACCACACAACTGTCATACGTTGACAACAGTATATATATAAAAAAAAGCCAGTTAATGACCCCTTTAAGTAAAAATACACACACATAGCAGAATAATTTATAATTTGTTTTCCAACATAATGAAATACTTGAATTACATTTGTTTTAGAGGGGAGAGCGCGGCATCAGTTAGTAATATAAACGAAGTCTATTTTTTATGAAAAAAAGCTGATTCAACACTGACCATTGAAGTTTCACTCGCGTCAGCTTGCTGAAGAAATAAGCTACTGGATGCGACCAGCATGAACAGAGTTTGCACATGCATCACCGTTATTGTGATGTGTGAAATGATTAATGGGACTTTAAAGACTTGACTTCTTTAAAATGTATACCATTAACTTCCTTCCTTGAGGCTAGAGATGCACGATTAATCGTTAAAAGATCCCAATCACGATTCAAACACCCACGTGATCGTGTTTCTAAATGACAACGATTCCACTATGTTCATTACATCCGTTTCATAATGAATGCATCAGCAGAACGCGAACTGCACATATGTCGCTGCCCATCTTTATGAATGAGAGGGTTGCAATCAGCCATTCGATTGGATAATTTATTTTTAACAGGGGATTCAGGTGCCGTCAGAACTGATCCATGCATCTCTAATGATCAAGCAGTTGATCTTCTTCAAAGCTTACAAATTGAACTAGAGTGAATGTGAATTTACTACTTTACAGGGCAAAACAAAATCCCCAAGTTGCCAACATTAAGGGCAATCCTCAGCTCTCATATGGTAGATCACTTGTTTCTTGAAGAAATCAGCTTCTGCAATTTGATGGTTTGATTAGATTCATAAATCAATTTGAATTCCACAATCATTTTTGAATTACACAAAGATCTCTCACTGAACCAATATTCACTAAAATAAAACTAAATATGGCAAAAATGTCTTGAACCTCAACAATGCAGTCTAGCAAAAGTAGTCTAAACTAAAGTTTAGTCCCTTAAGTTGCTAAAAAAGTAACCACATAATAGAACAAAAAATAGTGGCCATCTTGGAACTATGGACTACAATCATTTAATTCTAGAATTAAGACCTATGGTCAGATTAACAAATCTGAAATTAATACAAATTCTTAAGAACTGGAACACAAGAATTACACAAGATAAATTCCAAGTTCTTAGATATTTAAGATTTTTTCCTGTAATTTTTATGGTGGACTCACTAATTATCTTGGATTAAAACAACTCAAAAGCTGTTTTTTGTTTTTCTGCCCTGCCGGTAGATTACTGTAATCTGCAGCCGCATCAGTTAAAAAAAAAAGTGCTTATATTTTTAAAGAGCCCATCTCAAGACGGATATATAGATGCTCGCCAAAACCAGCATTTTGACTATTGACAATTATATGCATTTGACGCAAAACTATTTTAATTTGGTGGTCTGAGGCAGTTTATGCATGCCTGTCGATTCTGTACCTGATCAGGCTAATGACAGTTCGGTCAACTGACCCGAGCGTCTCGTGCTGGCCGTAGGCAGCTCATAGTCAAGACCTGGAACGCATCCTGTATCCGTGTGTGTGCGGTCTTACCTTGTGAAAGTGAAAGGTTTCCTAACTGTAAGAGTTTATTTTAATTCAAATGTAAAAAAAAAAATGTAATCGGATTAATCTTAAGAAAAAAATAGCACTTTTAATATAAGTTTTTTGGATAAAATATTGAACAATATTTCTAAACTTTTTCTAACTATAAAAATAAACTATGAAAAACGATTTTCTATCTTTCATGAATACTGCCCTAGAACTTAACACCAATACTCTAACTTTGGGACACAAAGATGTAAGAAGTCACACTAATAATTGTAATGAAGCAAAATAAACATTGGACAAACAGGCTAATTAGGATTTGGTCAAGGATAAATAAATTGTTACATACCATAAATGTCATATTGTAGTAGATTAGGCTCACATTCATTCTGGCAAAAAAACAAACAAACAGATGACCTAGAGCAAAAGAGGTGACAAACTGACATGAAGTGACCAACCATGGTCTGTTTTAACATGGTGCTTTTAAAAAAACAACTAAAAAACAAAAAACAAGACGTAACATACTGGGGTGTGGTCAATGACTTGTCTACTTGCTACCATGCGTCTCAAACAAAGCTCTTGAAGTTTTAATGCCTTGACCATTACAATCTTTGGCAAATCCAGCGACTAGCTCTTCCTTTAAAGGGCTCATTGAGGAAGCATGGAAAATTGTAAATATTTCCAGGTAGACTGATAAAAAAGGACCCCAATATAAACCCTGAAAATTAAAAGCCAGCAAATCAGACTAAAGCTGGATATTCTAAAAATTCTTCTGCCATTTTGTGAGCATTATACATTCGACAGCTGGTGAACTGTCCATTGGCATGTCGTATTGCGGCTTAATAGTGGATAAATGGCTAAAATCCAAAACCGTTCCAAACTTGAAGACACTTCAGAAGTCACGAACAAACCTGTTAAGGAAAAAAATGTATAGAAAACCAACACAAGAGACAATACATTTTACCAGTGTATCTGGGGAAATCTGTATGTGAAATTACCTTTTTCCAGCTCCATTCTTGATGCTAAAATTACATAAGCCATGTGATTTAAATGCAAAACTATCTTAAATGTACACTAGCAATAAAAACTCATATTACAACATGGCGATAAAATGAAGAAATATTTGTTTTAATTACAGTACAATTACATTTTAAGTGTAGAAAATTTAAGAAAGTAGAAGAAATCAAGCTAATGTGTAGCCGTGTCCTCACTCCAAAGGCAATAGCCAAATACAGTGAATTGTAAAAGACCAATGGCATGGGTCAGGAATAAGGAAATTTACAGAAACGTGTAAATTACAAATGCCCAAAATGTAGGTCTCATGCAAAGTGCAACGAAATTAATTTAACAATTATATTAATAATTACTAGATACAAATTTAATAATGAAATGATTGTCAAATGATTTACTTCTTTCTCCAGCTTTGACAGCAGCAGAATGTGCGCTAGAAGAAAAATTTGACAGTTTTAACAGTAACTTGTTAAAGGAAGATGAATTTAATTGGTATATCACCCATTCCTAAATACTGTCTTTGTGGGACATGTTGACGCCAATATGGGTTTCTTCAAAAAAGAAATACTTTAAATTAATCAGTGATATTACAATTAAGTCAAGCTTTTAATATAAATTGTGCAATGTTATAATTGTTAGTCAAGTGCCCGACAAATATAAGTAAACTATTTCTAGAAATTTGTATTTAATTTGTTGCTCATTGTATTAAAGGTGCACAATGTAAACTGCAACTGGCCTTACTCCGATGATTTCTAATGGTTGTCATTGAGATTTTGCTAATTTACAGAAATAACATGTTATGCAGCACCTCTCAAATCATACAACGACATGGAAGGTAAAGCAAAGCAAGCAATTTTATTGTCTTGGCACATTTAAAAATGCCACTAACTATGCAAATTGATTTGCTATTGACTGGCAAATTGAAATACAATCAACTGAAACAATGCAGTGGTGTGGTTACTACACTAAACAAAATTCCACCACAAACTATGCGCTTTCAAGAATAGATGAGTGTAGCAATATAAGATTTTATTTTATAGTCAGCCATTGGAACTAGAAAAGGATATTCCTAAAATGGTAAAAATTAAATCACTACAAGAAACATGCTACATGGCGAATAAGTATCCATGTCCCTGTAATCTCTGCAGTTAGTCGACTGAACGTATCCTTGTAGGGTAGGCTGTAAAATTTTGTACAAAAAATGAGTTAAAATATAAACATTACATTCTAAACAATCGTTTCTTAAAGCAAAAAAGCAGACTAAAAGGTAAGAGTTTGGAGAATTTCACTCTTCACAGTTATTAAATTTGATTTGCCCATTACAATAGTCCCTCGTTAAAGTTAAATTACCTGTACCATATGTAAAATTCTCTCATCTCGAATGTCAGAGCAAGCTGTGTCGATCTACGATTATGAGCTTGTTTGAAGCATGTCTTCATGTTTACGACAATTTAGATCTTGCACTTCCCTACAGCAGCTCACTCAGAATAAATGGCATTTTCTTATCCTATATAATTTTGTAAAATGTATTGATACACCTCATAAAATAAGATCATGTCAAATCATAAGTCCCCAATTTCAAAGACAAGGCTTAAGCCTAGTCCCTTCAAAAAATGTATAATTGAGCTGATTTGACAAAGCAACTTGTACTGATAGATCTTAAAATATATCAGTACTGTATTTTCAAGATGCACGCCTAACAATTTCAGCAGTATAATTTTAAAAAGGATACTTCATATTTGTAGTGTTTGTTTCGATTGAGAAATTGGATTGCAATCCAAGAACAAATTCTGATAAATTGGCTTCTCCAACCCCTTTTGGTTTTATAAAACTGACCAGGCACTGTAACAGTATGAGATTTTCATGGTATGATAATTGTCTCGATAATAGGTTTCACGGCTTACGGTATAATTTTTTTTTGTGTTGTGCTCTGTTTGTTATTATTATAATCATCAGCTACAATGACCCATCAATAAATGAAACTGATGTTTTTTTATTTAACACGTGATTTATTATATCGGGGGGGAGCGCCCCATTTTAACAAAATAAGGAATGCTATTTCTCTTTAGATTAGAAAATAAACCAACATTTAATATTTTTGGATTTTTTTTATATTTTGATATTGTAATTTCAGTTACTCTCCAAATGAATGTAGAAACAATTTCAAGACAGCATATTTTAAATGTGTTGTAATGGCATCTTTTTATGAATGAAGGCCAGTATCACTGACAACAATGTCTCTATTAAACATTAATTACATTACAATGCAGTATAAATGAAATCTACCCAATTACAACATTTATAAGGCTATACATTTTTTATTTTATTTAAGTGAAGTTAAACCAATCTTTAAATAAACTCATTATACATTTTTTTTTTATATTTACTGCTGGCCATCCCTGTTAGACATATACCGAAATGTAATAGTTATCAAACAGCTTTCTTAACTGCATAAATAATACATTGAATATAGATTAATCATCTTTTCTCTGATCCCGTTATTTCTTTGTTCATCAGTGATGCTGTCACTATAAATTCGGCTGCCGCCGATTATGACGCGGATCTGACGCGCAGTCATGTGCCTCATTTTCTCACGTTCATTTAAGACGTTGTTTAACTATTTTAAGACTGCTATTATGAGAATACTCAACAAAACTGACAATTTGGCAGCATTCCGTATTGTTCTTAATGTTTGTTCAAGAGCGAAAGAACTGTGCGCACGAGACTGGCGCAACTAGGGATCAGATACGCAGCCACAAAGACAGGACGTTCTTGTCTTGTGTGTGCGCGTGTCAGGACATTGACATACGTGTGTGCAGTAGGGGAGGTGAAATCTGATTTCATTTTTCCACCCAAAACAGTGAAAGCTAATTCTCACAATATGATAATCGTACATGTCAATATTGTGATAAACCGTCATACAGGTATACCGTTGCAACCATACTTGTGAATGCGACAAATTATTTAGAAGAACTCTGTTCAAGTTTCCAAGGATTCCGTCAAAAGCCAAAAATGTTCGTCTATGATATCCGTGTGATTCCACTCTTTCATCGGGGATAACCATGTCCAACTGCAAAAAGCCGGTAAAAATGTTGATTTCCCAAAAACTGCAATCACTAGGAAGCATTCAAACATTGATCTGTATAAGCATCCCAAATGGCTCACATCTTAATCAATGGTGTGAGCTCAGGTTAGGATTATTGGTTCATCCAATCACTGGAAGATGAAAGTTGGATTGCACTGGAAACATGTCATTTTTTCCTCAATTACAATTGGTGACACTAATCGCACCAGTGACATTCCACCAAAAAAAAAAAAAAAAACCTCCAAAAAAACAAAACTACTGCTGTGTCACTATTAACTGGATGGAGGGTAAGAAAAAAATAAATGAAATAAAATGAAATAAATGAGCAGAATAAGAATTTTTCTGTGATTGCACTTCACAGTTAACACTAATGTCAAGGCATTTAACCTTGTTAAAAAATGGTTTTACAATAATTTATGATTGAAAGCAACACAATGCGTGTTCTGGGTGGAACCATCTTGGGTCTTATTTATAAAGCTTTGTACATACTCTGCAAGAACAAATACATTTGTTTGTTTTCTCGAGGTGGTAAGAACGAGAACAAAGTTTATTCTGGCCAGGACGGTCCATATTTTCACAAGAAAAGCAAGTGCCAAATATGTGGCTGCATTAACCCCGTCCACTTTAAGTTTCTCTTTTAAACCAATCACACAATACCTACAAGAAAAAAGTTCTGCTCAGATGATGTCGAGAACAAGGTGCAAACTTTTTTCTCTGTTCTTGCGGAGTATGTAATGGCCTAACGAAACCAAGTCAGATTGTTTAAGCTCTACTTCCATAATTATGTTTTTATTTTTATAAATCACATCAGCAATCCATATTGAACTTATGGCTGCGTTCCACTTCGCTTTTAGACACTCGCAAACTTCCCCAAGCACTTCCCTTCGTGGAAATTCCTGCCATCATTTTTAAGTGTGTTCCACTTGGTTAAGTTAATAGCATTTATTTAGCCCCCTCGATTTAGACAGTCTACTCCGATGTACACCAAGCAGCTCTATCCCACAATTAAACTTGATTGTAACTTCACAGCAGATTGCATTTAAGATAATTAAAAACCGCACAAGTATAATATATTAACCATGCTGAGATTTAATTGCATAATACCTGCAGCTACCTTATGTTCACAGACAATTTATACTATTGATTTTTTTGGTTTGTGTAATTTTATTTTTCTCCAACAGCTCAAACACCTATAGGATTTTATATTTTCTCCAACAAGAACTTAAATGTTTACAGAATGGCATTAAATTAATTCATAAAAAAGGGGGTTTAAATAATAAGCAAGTAAATTCCAAGTGAACATGGGCTTAGTGTTCCATTTAAATCCATGTAAAAATCTTATTCTACCAGTAGTGGGCACTCGTGCAATTTAAGCAATGACGCACATTCGAGTCCACAAGATGGAGGGAGGTTAGCAAATGAAGGGCATAAATTGGAGTGGAACGCAGCCTAGGTCGTTCAATGTCAACGATACATCTAAACTTATAACAAGTTATCTAGGGCTGCCCCCAAATAGACGACAAATTGCATTAATTGGTTCGCTGGAAAAACCCTTCACAGGAAGTGAAGTTGCGCAGTCTTGTGCGGGACATTGTTAATGGTGGGTCCTTGGGGTAATTACAGTATGTCGGGCAGGAAATCTAAATGTTTGCCCATCATTTGAAACATGTCAGTTGCCACATTACATGGCAATTTGCTCTAACATTAACGTAGATAAATGGGTGCCATTATTAGCACGCTTACTGCATGCCGCTCACTTGCATTTATTCCTGATAACAGCGGATACATCTTAAAATAATCTTTGGTCATACAGCTAAGAGAAATACATCCGATATACTCATTGCTAATTTCAAGTAATTTTACTCAAAGCGACCTAGCTAATAGAGAGAAGCCGAACAGACGCAGGTAGGCATCCCTGAATAATTCAAATAAACGCTAGAATTAATTTATTCAAATAAATGTATCTCTGTGTCTGATTAAAAGCAGACAAAACGCTAGATCTACAAGCCGTGGATGACAAATCCACCCCCCCCAGCTTTACCCATCTAGTTAAATATTGCACTGCAAACATCCCCACTTCGCTTTGGACGGTTCTATGCCTCCACGTTGTGCATTAAAATCATATCTAACAGCTTGAATGAACGACTACTAGTCCACTAGAAAAAGCTTTAGCCGGGGGCAGCCCTAAAGGTCTCCTACAGATGTACAACTCCAAGCAACGATCTTTAAGATGAAGAAAATGTACTAGATGCCTATGCATGTCAGGTGTTAAGATACCCGACTCATTACAAAATTAAACATTGTGCCAACAACACCTGATTGGGGTTTAGGAGAACCAACTGCACTCTTTATTGAAAATGTACATGTAGTAGTTTAAATGTGAATGGCACAGAACACAGCCATAGAAAGGTCAGAACAAATTTACAATATTCACCAGCATAACACAAGTAACATGACAAGATAAAGACTAATAAGAAAGGGGATTACATGTTGGCAGCACTAAGCCAGTGCTGACATCAATGGTTTTATTAAACCTATTAAGAATACAAAATAAAAATACGAAAAAAATCTTGCCACAAATGGGATGAGCTTTCAGGCTAAAATTGCAAGAAAATTCTTTAAACTTAAATACATCAATTGTGACTCCAGAATTGAGCCTCTGGAATTCCACATACAAACTTTGCTTTTAAAGTGCCAGATCAGAAGCGTGGCTTCTTGGCAGATCCATCATATTCCTCACGGACCCTGCCAAATCCTGGGTTTCCAGCACCCATGCCCCTTGGACCACCTGGCCCACCTTGCTGGAAACGCTCATTGCGCTACAAGGACCATGTTCAGTTATGTATCAGTCGGGGAGGGGGGTTACGTTTTGTAGAAATTATGGAGTTTACATCCATGGGTATGGGAGAAAAGCAAAGGGTAACGAGTTCCATGAGTTCATATTTGATCAAAGTATTATTTAAGTGGGATCCAAGGAAAACAACCGGCGAAACAGTTCCAACACGCAGATCCACAGGTGCCAGAGGTGACATAGGAAAAGGAAGAGAGGGTAATGTATTCATTAGTCAAATACCATTACATTGCATTCCAATAGCGCTGCTAAGAAATTCTGCAGG
Organism: Pseudorasbora parva; assembly: GCF_024679245.1. Lineage (NCBI taxonomy): Eukaryota > Metazoa > Chordata > Actinopteri > Cypriniformes > Gobionidae > Pseudorasbora > Pseudorasbora parva. Next base: position 6,735,259 of record NC_090190.1, read on the forward strand.
ATAGTAATATTAGCCCCATTTGCATGGGAGATTTAAAAACGAAATCACGTCCAAGTTGAGCTTAACGTTGGATGCCCCAGACTTATTTTGCCAGAGGTTTGTACTTTTCTAGACAAAAACCCTCTTAGCCATATGGGCAGTTACAAACTCCTACATAATGAATGCAAAATTAAATGTAATCAATTAATTTCTGAACATAAGCATTAAGTATTTATGAATAGTTTTACTTCACTATTATACAAACTCGCCATTGAAAAACTGGTAACTGTTTTTTTTTTGTTTTTTTTACATTAAAAGAGATCTGGTGATTTCAGAAAAAAACATTCTGTAAAAAATTCTCACTTTTGCGAACTATTTAGCCATTAGTTTAATTTTAAAAATGTCCTTAAATGTATATTGTTATTACGACGGTCATATGAAACAGGCTAAGACACTTGTCAGAACATGCAGTCGTGATTGTTCGTTGGATGAAATAGACTGTCTGCAAATGTGACAAAAGGCATTTTGAGTTTGCAGTCAAAATGCAAACAGCCTTTTCCTATTTGATCTTTTTTTCAAAGTTCAACTGAAAAGTTTAGTCCATCTAGACTAACACAGTGATGCAGTGAATCGAAAGGTTACAGATTTGAGATGATCATAATTCTTTAAAAACTGTGAAAGCATAGGGTTGTTAATGTTAACACTGAACATTGCTACTTTTGCATTGACAGAACATTGGCAATCCGTGAAAAGAACTGCCACTCCATTCAGTTGTTGAGGGTCCAATTTTTAATCTGCAAAAATGGCTGATCACTTAAAGTCAAGATGAAACTAACTGCAACCCATTGTTGTTCTGTAAAGCATCATTGCTAAGCCGAACAATAATTAACATAGAACAATATATCTTCTAAGGCAGGACTTTTAGGTAAATGGCCAAGACAGACAGCACTCACTCAGGCCTAAATTTAGGTGGTGTTAGTGACGTCAGCCAACAAAGACAATAGTTTGAGGTGGAGCAAGTAATAATTATGTGTTAAAGTATTACAGAATGTCTTCATCAGAATAATATGCACAAAAACATTAACTTTCATTAAAGAAAGTACATGGGGTCCATTTTGATTTCATGTTGACTTTAAGAGATGAGTTTCTTACTTAAAGTTCATTCAAATATACAACTTAAGACAAAATACTTGACTTCAGACACTTAAAAAGATCATTCAGTTTCAATACAGCATAAAGCCTTTTTGCTTTGCTAATAGCAAATTCCAGGGTTGAGTTTCACTATCGAGCTTTACATCCGACAACAGGATGAGATCATGCTCTTAAGACTTCACTTTGAGATTCTACTCATAAAATTCTTCTTTAAATTGTGGAGATCTCATTTTCTACTTGCAGAAGCCTATTGGAAATAAACCCCAATCCCCCCATCACTGCCTGTTAACTGGAGTGATCAAAAGTCAAAGTAGCACAGTGGCAACAAGTTCAACAAGCCAACAAATTGTAAAGCACTGGCATTGCTGCTGAATTACTTTCCTGTAACACAAAGCTTCCCAGGAAAAGCTTTGGCCAGATAAACATGTAATTGAAATTCACAGGACTGTGATAATATGTATGGAAGGGGTGTGCGATATCATTTAGAATAACATTGTAATTGTTTTTTTATTTTAATGATGTGCAATCTGACAGCATGTCCCTCACATTTCGTGATTTACTATTAAACTGCCATAAAAAGCCCCTTTATTGAGTAGGTGCCTTTTAGTATAAATCACACGAAGAATGCCGTTTTCCAAACAAATATCAGTATATTGATTTGATAAAACCGCTTAACACGTTAATATTAAATGCTAAATATTGCCATTTTGCTCCATTTCACAGACAAAAAGAGTTCCAAAGAAGGCCACAGCATAACTGAGCAACACAGCAGTGTTTCTTTTCCAAAAGAATCCGTCGAATTAATAACACTCAATAAGAAAGTCACAGCCATTTTGTTCTTTTGAACAAAACCACTGAATAAATGACTCTGATTCTTCATTAACAGTGACTTTCCTCCACCTACTGATGGGTGTCATATTTAAAGTATCTTTTTAAAAACAATTAAACATTTTACACATTTGTAACTGCAGGTTAAACACATTTTTCATCTTTTAACTGTACATCTAAATGCCACTTCAAATGCAGCCTCCGTTGCCTCTTTATTACAAAGACAAATTTAGTTGATACTGGATTCATTCGATTGGTTACAGCACTAAAAAGTCTTATTCTAATTGAATTTATTGATCATAATTTGACAAATGCATAGACTACATTAGACAAGTTGCCCTTATAAAAAGTAAAAAAACCTGAGAAATTCTAAATTTCTGTCACTGCTGTGAATGAACCACTGCACAGAATATGAAGAAAAAAAACGTTAGGAGTCAGCGGTCCACGACAGTCCTAAACCTGTGAAGGTATCAGCACAATAGCACACTCAGCAAAATACTGTCGTCTAATCATTGTTGGACAAAATCCCAGAAAATATTGAGGTATCGTTTCAGTATCGCACACCCCTAATGTATGGACTAAAATTACATAATACAAACTGCTGTTGTACTTAAGATATAATGGCTTAAACTCTTGAATTAAAATAGTAGGAATATCTAAAGCACACAAGAAAAATTATTTCTTGACAATCAGGAAATGTGTGCCATGTTTAAGAAAACTCCCAATCACTTATCATCAAATACGGGTCAAACCCAACTCCATTCTCACCATTCAACGGATGCCAACCAACCAACACCTCCAACCAGCTCCTCAAAAGCTCAGCCACATTCACTGTAACAATGTCATGATTGTTTTTAGGATTAAGTTGCTCAAGTTTATCTGCACTAAATGCCCAGTCTCTCAAAATTACAAAAAAGAGCTCCAAGCATGGAAATAGCATTTCCATATGATGACCATCGCAGCACTGACATGACTTTGACATAGATTTGCAAAAGTTTACAATAAATAAATAACTACAAAAGTATTTCACCACAAAAACAGCACAGCATTTTATAGGGTATTGTTCACCACATACGGTTTCACCAGGCCTTGTGTTTGAAAAGAGGGCACATTGCTATTTCAAAGGTATTTCAGAGTGCAAACATGCCTGTCTTTATTTGCAATTTAGACAGGACTTACAAGAACATGTTGTAAGGAGGTGTATAAAAATTATTGGGCCTTAGTACAGACAGACTTGCAAAGCAACAACAGAAGAAAAGTGAGGGAAGCTGAGCTTGAGTGCTGACAACTTCTGCCACTAGATGGAGGAACTATAATCAAATCACACCAGGGATCAAAGCACACTTCCCACTGACAGGCCAACTAATAATCCATCCAACTTATAAACCATCAAACACAAGATGGCCTCAGTTCCTATTAAATCACAATAGTGCAACTCAAAGACGATCAAGCATTCAATACACACACATACACCCGCCACATTCACTCTAGCTTTCAACTCAGGATACATTACCATTTCGTTGGACACCATGCCCCCTGCTGCTGATCCCCCCATTCCTTGGTGTCCTTCAAAATTCATTCCAGTCAATGGGAACTTCTGGCTAGATGACCCAAATGGCATATCTGTTTATATTTTTAAAAAGGCATATATTAGTTTCATTGGCCCTGTAACGCATGACATACGACATGGAAAAATCTTTAACAATTTACTGGGCCCTTTGACGCAACTTCATAAAAATGAAAAATATTAAGTAATTTAACACATTAGGCTTTTATGGCCCATAGAGAATTATATACTCAAGAAGGGAAAAAAATGCTTTATTCAGAGGACCAAAATCGAGGAGAAAAAAACAAACAAAAAACTTCTGTCAGAGTGTAATGTAAATCAATTCGAGTATAACAGTATAGCAGACTACTTGCATAAAATGCATGTGCCCCTAATGTCTTGGTAAGATGATTTTTAAATACTTTGTTTCATGATCTGAAGTTTTAATTGTGAGGCAAAAAAGGTAATACAAGGATGACAGATGTAAATGTTCCTCAAAAGCGTTTAGTATCATATTTGGCAAAACATTTAAGCATTTTAGGTTTAATCAAGAAACAAAGTTGCTTCAGTTCAATACATGTTCATCTAGAAATATTACTAACAATATAAAAGTTATTCTTGGGTTTACTTTCTAAAAATCTAAAGATTTCACAGCAAAAGATTCAGGTAATTCTCAACCAATGCTGTAAACTATACGGGGAGTCAGTTGGTACCTCATTGCTATAATATTGAAGATTAAAAAGAACTGATTTGTATACAATACCTTAATCACACACAAGGACATTTTTATAATAATAAAGCTTTAATACTAACTAAATTACATGATTATTTCTACTCCAATTAATTTTTGAAACCTAATAAACATGCATCAAATATTGGAGATCAGTAAAAACATTTTCCTCATCTCAAAATGGCCTTTATAGAGTTAAAGGGGGGGTGAAACACTCAGTTTCAGTCAGTGTCATGTCAATCTTGAGTACCTATAGAGTAGCATTGCATCCTGCATATCTCCGAAAAGTCTTTATTTTTTTTATAATTATATAAGAAAGATGCGCTGTTCCGAGTCTTTCCGAAAAAAGCCGAGCGGGTGGGGGCGTGTCATGTGAGCGGAGCTAAATAATGACGTGTGCAGCAGCGCGCTGCAGTGAGGAAAGTGATTCGCCCGCCGCGTGAGGAAAGTGATTCGCCCGCCGCGTGAGGAAAGTGATTCGCCCGCCGCGTGAGGAAAGTGATTCGCCCGCCGCGTGAGGAAAGTGATTCGCCCGCCGCGTGAGGAAAGTGAGTCGCTCTGTGAGGAAAGTGATTCGCCTGCCGCGTGAGGAAAGTGAGTCGCTCAGTGAGGAAAGTGATTCACCCGTCGCGTGAGGAAAGTGCTAATACAGATCGACCGCCGGCCTATCAGTGGGTAAGTCAGTAGCTACTGGTTATATCACCTGTTTAGCATCCTACAAGCCAGCGCTTTGATGGGCGTAGGCTGTTGCTCTCTCTCTCCCTCTCTCTCTCTCACGCGCTTCCGGTAGAATTGTCCGTAAGGCCCATACAAGGAAATTCCGCCCCCACTAACGTCAATGGGGACGCATGATCTCAAAAAACTTGCCGAAACTTATGACTAACCGGAAGTAGTATTTTTGACAAAGAAATACTCCCATCAAACGTCCACCTTAACTTTTGAAACTTTGTCTATGTTTAGTATGGGATTCCAAGTCTTTAACAGTGTAAAAAGATCAGTATGCATGAAACAGCATTTCATCCCCCCTTTAAAGGGACTGTTTTGTCTGGCTATCACCAGACCAAGCTCAATTTATGATTGAACATTGGTCTGGGGGGTCTGCTCTGTATTGTCTACTGCACAAGCGGCGTGATCAACGAGCATTATTCAAATGATTCTGTATTCAATTGGATAGTCCTTCAACCAATCAGAGCACAAGAGATATGATCAACGGGCAATGACCCATCACTTATCTATCCGTCATCGTGTTAAACCCGCCAAAAGCGTGCCAGGTGGATAAGCCAGTCTGTGATTGGTTCCCACAAAAGTGTAATAGAAGCAGTAGAAATGAAGGTACAGGTTTCCAGACTGAGTTGCAGGGCGAAATCAAATCACCGGCAGATCAGGCTGGGTTTACCCAGTCTAGGGATTGTTCACCCACAAATGAAAATTCTGTCATCATTCTCACCCTCAAGTTGTTCCAAACTTGTATATTTCTTTGTTTTACCGTACACAAATGAAGATATTTGGAAGAAATCTCACCCCCCCATTGACTACCAAAGAATTTTCTTCCTAATAGTAGCCCACGGAGGGGCCAAATCTGCTTACAAACATTCTTCCAAATATCTTCCTTTGTGTATAGGAGAACAAAGACATGCATAACTTTAGGGCCACTGTGGGAAACAATCTAAATAAATATATCCAGAAATCACAATGTATTGAATTTTTAACTATTTATTTGTATGATACAGCTGCAAATAGGGCTGGGTTTCAATTCAAATTTCAAGAATCGATTACCATTATTCGATCTAATCTTTGAGATTTCGATAAGTGTTTTTAAAGAAAGCATTTTTTCCAGCTGTTACCTGAATATTACAGGACTGTAGTTATGCAACATATTAATACCATTATTATAGACATTCAACTGCAAATTAATGGAGTATTGATGGTTGTAAAGAACAACTGTGCGCTGTGGAGAGGGCGCATGCTGTCATGACAAGCCAGCCATTACAACTTCCTTGGCAGTAAGTGCATGCTGCAGTGAGAACGGCTGTGACGTAAGCCGCGTTCTTGACATATCCAGCAGCCAGAGTTTACTCGTCTACCTTACTAGTATTCTCTGACCGCCGCTGTAACGAGAGAAGAGGAAGAGTGTGGGAAAACTCGGTCTGTCCGCGGCGCTTCTTCAGCACAGTGGCATAGTGACGAGAGCTTCGGCTTGAGTTTGTTTACCTACTCTAGTATACTCTGTCCACGGCGGTTCTGGAGTTTTCAAAGCTGCCATGTTCATTGTTTTAATGTCCTTCCACCTCGCGCGCATGCGTGAATTCAATGACGCAGCAAATTAAAATTCACGGGGAAAATGTAGGCCTTATCAAATTGATCCTCTGAGTTACGGATCGATCTTCAGAAATTAATATGAAAATTGATTCAGAATTGGTGCATCAAATTTTTTCAACACAGCCCTAGCTGCAAATAAGTATTTGAACACCTGAGAAAATTGATGTTAATATTTGGTACGGTAGCCTTTGTTTGCAATTACAGAGGTCAAATGTTTCCTTTAGTTTTTTCACCAGGTTTGCACACACTGCAGGAGGGTTTTTTACTCCACTCCTCCACACAGATCTTCTCTAGATCAGTCAGGTTTCTGGAAAAACACTGAGTTTGAGCTCCCTCCAAAGATTCTGCATTGGGTTTAGGTCTGGAGACTGGCTAGGCCACGCCAGAACCTTGATATGCTTCTTACAGAGCCACTCCTTGGTTATCCTGGCTGTGTGCTTCGGGTCATTGTCATGTTGGAAGACCCAGCCTCGACTCATCTTCAATGCTCTAACGGAGGTCTTTCCCCAAAATCTTGCAATACATGCCACCGGTCATCCTCTCCTTAATACAGCGCAGTCACTCTGTCCCATGTGCAGAAAAACACCCCCAAAGCATGATGCTACCACCCCCATGCTTCACAGTAGGGGTGGTGTTCTTGGGATGGTACTTATTATCATTCTTCTTCCTCCAAACACATTTAGTGGAATTATGACCAAAAAGTTCTATTTTGGTCTCATCTGACCACATGACTTTTTCCCATGACTCCTCTGGATCATCCAAATGGTCATAGACAGGCTTGGACATGTGCTGGTTTAAGCAGGGGAACCTTCCGTGCCATGCATGATTTCAAACCATGAAGTCTTAATGTATTACCAACAGTGACCTTGAAAACGGTGGTCCCAGCTCTTTTCAGGTCATTGACCAGCTCCTCCATTGTAGTTCTGGGCTGATTTATTACCTTTCTTAAGATCATTGAGACCCCATGAGGTGAGATCTTGCATGGAGACCCAGTTCAGGGGATATTGACAGTCATGTTTAGCTTCTTCCATTTTCTAATGATTGCTCCAACAGTGGACATTTTTTCACCAAGCTGCTTGGCAACTTCCCCATAGCCCTTTCCAGCCTTGTGGAGGTCTACAATGTTGTCTATACTGTCTTTGGACAACTCTTTGGTCTTGGCCATGTTAGTAGTTGGATTCTTACTGATTGTATGAGGTGGACAGGTGTCTATGCAGCTAAAAACCTTAAACAGGTGCATCTAATTTAGGATAATAAATGGAGTGGAGGTGGACATTTTAAAGGCAGACTAACAGGTCTTTGAGGGTCAGAATTCTAGCTGATAGACCGGTGTTTAAATACTTATTTGCAGCTGTATCATACAAATCAATAGTAAAAAATAATAATACATGTGATTTCCAGATTTGAATTTAGATTACGTCTCACAGTGGACATGCACCTACAATGACAATTTCAGACCCCTCCATTTGCAAGTGGAAGAACTTGCAAAATAGCAGGATGCTCAAATACTTCTTTTCCTCACTGTATATGTAACATTATATGACATTGTTTACAAGTCATTTTAATGATGCCTTTCTGCAGAGTACAAGACATGATACATATTGCAGTATGTTGCATCTTTCAACATACCCTCTGATCACATTATACTGAAGATATATATATATATATATATATATATATATATATATATATATATATATATATATATAGACACAACAGCAGTTTAATTTTATGAGCTTTCAGATCCAAAATGTATCTTACCAGCCAACCCCAGGCCTCCACTAGAGTTCATTCTCATCTCCCGCTCTCTCTGTAAAAATGAAAACAATTGTTTTATTTGAAAGTATTCATCCAATAGAGTATTTAAATGCTAAGAGGTTTCTAACAGCATTCCTTACATTATCCATGAAGCCACCCATTCTGTAGGACTCCTCACGTTTACGCCTCATCTGTTCTTCAAGCTCCCTCTGCCGCATCATCTCCTCCTCTCTCCTACGGCGTTCCTCTTCCTGTCTGTGGGAGAGAACAACCAGTCAGTTAACTACCATCACAGCAAGGGTTTCCAGCACCACAATACACATCATCAGACATACCTGAGTTGCATCTCTTTACGTTTCTGCATCTCCTGACTGTGCATTTCTTCCATCCGACGAAGTTCCTCTTGGCGTCTAAGAAGGTCTTTAAAAACAAAATGAACCCCCAAAACAATTATTCATCGCATAATTAAATTAAAACAACATAGTTAAAAAGCCAAACACAAATACACTTACTAAGAGACAGTACTCACCCTGTCGGAGCATGTTCGCTTGATGCTCATGATAAGCATCTTCCATCTCCGCTTCCAGCTTCTCACGGGCCTCACGGATGTTTTTCTCCACTTGCTGCCTCTGTTGTTTCTCCATCTCATCAAGGGACTTCCAACGCTGGGAGTATTCAAACTCAAAGGTTCCAGGACGGGCAAAACGAGGAGGCTGATCTCGCTCCCTGAGGACAAATCAAAGCCCATTAACAATCCATGATTATGACATACACCAGGTGTGGGGTCATTTGAAAGAAGAAAGCTGCTGTACAAAACTAGGCATGTGCAGTACAATAAACATCTTTGTTACTGCTACCAAATCACCTGCACCCAAATGCTTGCCACACCATCTGTCAAACTTCATTTACATGATAAAAAAAGGTTCGCAACCACCAGAGCTCTAAATTGACTGCTCATCTCAAGAGACTTTGATTCTAGTCACAGAATGTAAAAGAAAAAGATAATTTGTAACTTACTTTTGATAACTGGGGTTCTTCTGTGCAAGTTTCTCTGGCAAACCATCCTCATCATCGTACTGCTCTAGCAATTCAACTACAACTGGACGGGGTGACCTAGCAAAATATGAAGAAAAGAGACATTTCCTACAAGTGCATTCAATAAAATTAACAATCATATTATAAGAACTTTATCTTACGTTGTGAGAAGGAACACTCCGTCACTGATACGATCCATAGCCTTCCTTGCAGCTGGTTTGGAAGAGAACTCAACAATGCCCTTCCCTGTTGAACGGCCACGGTCATCTACGATGACTACAGCCCTCTCCACCACACCGAACTGAGAGAAGGCCTCTTCCAGCAGCTCGTTGGACACAAATGGAGATAAGTTGCGCACCGAAAGCGCAGCAGAATGAGTGGCAAAACGGACTCTGAGAGGTCTGCCTTTCATTGGAATATCATCCAGCTCAGCTTTCGCAACCTCTGCCAAGGCACGAGATTCCTAAAGACAAAAAAAAAAATGAATTAAATCTTATTCACATCTAAAAACACTTACACGGAAAGGAGTTAAGTCTTACCAGTCTGATGAATCCAAAACCTTTGCTTTGATTGATGAAAATCTCACTGGGCTCCCCATACTTTGCAAACAGTTTCCTGAATTCGGGTTCAGTGATGTCGTTTGGTAGGTTTCCAATGAACAGACGGCAACGTTGAGTGTAGGTTTTCTCCCCAGGTTTGCGAAGCAAAGACAGTGTTGCCTTCAATTCCTAAAATCAAACATTACACAATAAAAAACAAAGTCTGCTGGGGCTAAATCCGATAGACAAATTGCTCAACCAACGCTACTTCAGAATGCTTGTGAACAGTCAATGCAAACACAATCATGACCTATATTTATCAAACAACCAAGCCACACTACACCCAAATAGTAGCAAATAGCGTTGTTTACGTTGATAATGCGAAATAAACGCCCAAACAAATTAAAATGACTTGTACGGACAGAACTACCGAAACACCGGGCGGCCCGTAGGGAGTGCAACCTTTGTTTAAGCGTCTACAAAATGGCGGATCAGACTCAGTAACAGTACTACTGAAAAAAAATGTTTTAGAATGACATGGTCAACGTTATAATTTTGACACACTCATATCCCTCACTCTCACTAAAAACGACACTTAATTTTATTTATTCTAAAAACTAAGTTATTTTACCTGAGGCTGAGAACCGTCGTTGCTCGTGGTAGTCTGTTGTTGCGGTGGTAGCATCTTTTCCGGTTCTTTCTGCATTGGAACAGCCTGTTTTTGACCGTTCCCCATCCCAACTTTTGGTTGGTTCTTTCTGAACTGATTCTGTGGGGAACCGAGGTCTGGGTTCTTCACGTTATTCTGTGGCGGTGGAGACTGCATCTGAGGTGGAGGAGGCTGGGTTTTCTGTGGCGGTGGAGGCTGGATCTTCTGTGGCGGTGGAGACTGTATCTTTAGTGGTGGTGGAGACTGCATCTGCGGTGGAGACTGGATCGGCGGGGGAGACTGGATCTTCGGCGGAGCGGCGATGGCGGTTTGCTGTGGCGAAGGGCCTTTGTTGTTGCTCTGCTGGGCCAGACCAGGGCCTTGCGCCGGAGGTGACTGGATCACTGGCTTGTTCTGATTGGGTTCCTGCGGCTTCTGTGGCGTAGAGGCCTGGATGGACTGGTTTCCCTGATTCGGCTTAAACCCGCCACCCATATGGGGTCCTCGGTTTTGATAAGGATGCTGGTTTTGATGTCGAAAGTTAGGGTTTCCCATCCCACCACGCATCCCCATCCCTCCACGGCCTCGATGCTGGAATCCTCCACGGTTACGGGAGCGATCACGAGACATTTTCACACGAGCGGACAGGAAAACAGTTAAAAAGCCTTTAGAGAGTAAAAGATTTGGTTAAATAACGATATATATTCAAAACTAACGATACGATGCCGACGAGGAGAAGACAACCTGGTCGCTGATTCCTGGCTTTGTAAAATGGCCGTCGGTTGCGTGAGAAGATCATAGAAATGGGAGGAATGACGCGCTCAAGAGCCTCCGCCCCCAAATCAAATCTTAGCGGTCCAAAAGGTTTACTGGCGCGCTCTGGTGGCACTCATGAGTTAGTGCAAGCATTATTGTCTACTGTTGACTAAAACTTGTCCTTTCTTTCTTTCTTTCTTTCTTTCTTTCTTTCTTTCTTTCTTTCTTTCTTTCTTTCTTTCTTTCTTTCTTTCTTTCTTTCTTTCTTTCTTTCTTTCTTTCTTTCTTCTTCTTCTTCTTCTTCTTCTTCTTCTTCTTCTTCTTCTTCTTCTTCTTCTTCTTCTTCTTCTTCTTCTTCTTCTTCTTCTTCTTCTTCTTCTTCTTCTTCTGACACAGTCTATGGTAGGCCTATATAGTAAAAGCAATTCCCTTGTGGAAAACAAGTACACTTTAGCAAACTTTTAAATAGAGTGTAGCCTACTTATTATGGAAATAATAAACTTAAATACAACAATCCCTGCTTTGCATGTACATATTTTAATGTGTTTGAAAGAAAAACGGCTTCCAAAGTCTGTAGCTATAGCTAATACATTAAATGTCTCAATAATTAATAATAAAATAAAAATAATAATAAACAAATAATGAATGTGTTCGTCTGAATGCTGTTTTTTTTAAAAACTTAGCCAGACAAGGTAGGCTATACGTCTTTGTTTATGGAATAAAACATTAATTTCAACTATTTAACCCAATATTTCAAGTAACCTAATTGTGGGAGGTTTGTCATTTAAAAGCCTTAACACTAGACCAAGACTCACATCTTTTTTTCATGAACTTTTCATTTTTTATTTTTTTTTACATACTTGACATTGATAATTCATATATCTCATATCTCAGAAAATGTTGAGATTAAATGGGTTTACTGTGTGTCATTAAAAGTTCTGTTGCTATATATGATTATTATTATTATTATTATTTTCTTAATTTAGTACTGCCCTTTTTTAATGCCCAAAAGTTTTAATAACGCACAGTAAACCTATTTAATACACACACACGCACACGCGCACGCGCGCACACACACACACACACACACACACACACACACACACACACACACACACACACACACACACACACACACACACACACACACACACACACACACACACACACACACACACACACACACACACACACACACACACACACACACACACACACACACACAAAGGGATAAGAACTATTTGGAAATCTTCATCCTCTTCAAAAGTTTTCACCCCCGTTTTTAATGCATCGTGTTATCTTCAAGAAAGTACTACATAAAATAAAATCAAAAATAAAATCAAAAACATGCAATTTGTATGATGACTCTTATTTTGTTTAAATAATTTACAAAAATCCAAACTGATCACACTTGTAACACAGCTAGTCATTTTTTCAAAACCTTATCATGCTTTCATTCAGTTGCACGTATTTTCAGCCCACATTATAATTTTTTCAAACACAAGTTTATTGTAATATGTAATAAGAATATTTGGTTTAATCACCGAATCACAACTGTATGATCTTCTTTGAATTTAGTACTTTTAACAATCAGTTCATCCAACAGCAAACAATGCAAGATACACGTTTCAAATCTCCCTCGTTGCTGAATTAATAACACAGGCTACAGATGCCACATAAGAAAATATGCTTACATTACCTTACTTATGTAATTGAATGTTAGCAAAAGGAGTCATAAAGTTATGACACAGCCATGAGGTTCTGGGCTATAGAACAGAGTTTGCTGCCAATAGAGTAAATGTTCTCACTTTGCCATATGACTGAATCTATACTGTAGTTGAGCTTTATAAGGGTGAGGTACAGTCATGTGGCAGCCTCTACCATGGTAATCTCTTTACAGTAATACTAAATAAACTTAAATACAATACAGCACTACCTCTTTCAAGTTATTGTTTAGATATAATCAATTTTCATGTTGTGTCAAATATAGAGATTTATACAGTACAGCCCCATGTAGTTTGGGTACCTATCAGCCCGAACCACTTCAGTTTAGTACATTAGATTAGTAGATTAAATGTACAGATGCAATGCCACAAAAAGACAGACTAAATTATGCCTCAACCCTAGTATCAAGGAATTCATTTGTAATCGCTGTGTTAATGCATTATGCCATCTCCGAGCACCATTAAGCAGTGTGTGTAAAAATAACTAAATGCCACTTCAGAAGCACTTCTGTGTTACTGTGTTGTGTCCTCTACCTTCATGCTAAGTCCAACCCTAAGCCCACATCTCAGAGTTCCAGCTCTGGACTGACAAATCTTGACTTGAACAAAGACATGATGTTGTGTTCTGTGTGGTTTGGCCAAAATGGATCTAAAAAACCCAAAGAGGTTTTCATGATCCGAGTCATTTCAATTCATACCATTTCCTTCAAAGCCGTCGCTAGCGGGGTGTACGGTGGGATGTTTCTAGGGTTTAGGCTGCCAACACTTTTGACAGAGGTCTAATGTACTTGCATTAGTCAGCCCGTGTAATGAGAACACATTCATTTGTTGGTGCTTCAGAGCAAAACCACTCAATTTAAAAGAGGGTTTCAGCATCTTTAAGTTTCAGCACTGTCAATTTAAATGATTTTTTTGTTAATTACTTCAGTGTGACAAAAGAAAATTTAGTTTAGCTCATTATAATGGGTTGCATTGCTTCAACAATCCAATTATTTTTGACACAACTTCAAACAAAAGTTTGTTGGCCTGAAGCTATTCAACTTAGGTTTTTGACTCTAAACTGTTATTCTATTTTACAATGAAGTGTGTGGCATCTAGTTACTGACCCTCAGTGTTTCAATTTGAACGTACTCTCGGTGTGCACCCAACACACTCCCTCAATGCACTCACTCTGAACACTACCAATCCATTTTAAGTGTCTGCTTTTTAAATACTCTTAAAGTAACCCACTCTTCTGATACACTTACATTTCAAGGACACACAACGTTATACAAAACATTAATGAACATTTACAATTCAACTTACAATTCAACCCCAAAACATACTTACTCTCACTTAATTACATCTGGATAACTTCCAATAGTAGCCTGACAAGCCAGACCCACATCAAGATGTTTGGTCTGGAAACTCACCATGAAGCAGAGCTCGCTGACTGATTAAACATTCGCCGCATCCGGTCGGCAAAACTCTGAACACATCTTCCCTTTTTAAGAATGACTTCAGTGCCGCTCTTTGTTCTTTTCTCAGAGAAAAGCTTAACTCCAAGTCTTCCAGAGTCGCGGTCAGAGCTGATTCGAAAGACCACCGTTCGCCAGTTTCTGTGTTTACTAGAAGCACGCAAACGCAACTCGGCCGTTGTCATTATGGCCCCGCCCGCCGACTCTATACATGATGTGATTGGGCCATCCAGATTTTGAGGAACACAGCTCAGAATGGTATTGAGAGTTCCTAGACGACACTTGCGGGCAAATTAAATTTGCTGCCGCTAGGGTGCGTCTAGATTTCTAGGCTATTCCAATAGCATAAGTATGTTCACATTATAGACTTTCACCAAAATTGAGTAAACACAGCAGCTACACAGCAGCTCCTGACAGTAAATTTAGGACAGATTCTGGGTTTTAGGACCAGTTTATATATAATCACTGAACACACAGAGACATATTTTGGCAGGAATGTCCTTGCATTATTCAGCCTAAGTATCTCAGGAGACAGGAGGTGAAGCTGACATTGGATTTAGACATGCCTTGATGCCTTACTACCGGATCCAGCCGTACACTCAAAGTCTAGAGAATACCCATAATGCACTGTGAGGGTCATGTCAAATGAATTCCCATGTCTAAACAGAAGAGGCCACCCACAGCTGAATCATCTATCCAAACTGCTGGCCCAATGTGTGTACAAGCGCGGCGTCAGTTCTGGCAGGTCACGTTAGCAAGCTTGCCTGTTATAAATATAGACATTAATGATATCTGCAATATATTATGTTGGTTCTGTTCTGTTTTCACTATAGGGGAGGTTATTGCTGCTCTTTCTGCTCTTATCCATGATGTGCAGGGAATTCTTGCCCAAAACTTGTCTGGCTATCATCAGATCAAGCTCAAGATTTAAGATTGAACATTTGTCTGGGGAGTCTGCTCTGCATTTTCTACCTTTCTAATCCGCTTAGAAAAGCGCCCCGTTTTATTTTACGTCACCATACTTGATCGTTCAACTATTGGTGTAACTGTATTTAAATAGGGAAAACGTGGAGGTGTTTGGTCGCTTCTAACTTGATTTATTGTTTGGTACCATAGTGAATAAACTGGGCTTAGTGGGCTAAGAGAAATGCTATCAGATTGTCACCGCGCATCAGAGAGATTAAGTACACGCACTCAGACGAGAGAGGTACGTATATCAACTTGTTTTAGTTAAGGGAATAACAGTTGAATGTGAAAAAGCGGTGAAGTATCCCTTTAAACCCGCCAATAGCGTGCCAGTTTCACAAGGTAGTCTGCAATTGGTTCCCACAAAAGTGTAACAAAAGCAGTAGAAATTAATGTACAGGTTGCCAGACTGAGTTGAAGGGCAAAATCAAATCACCGGCAGATCAGGCTGGGTTAGCCCAGAACAGAAGCATACCGCCAATCCAAACTGTATGCTAATAGTCAATCAATCATCGTTGACAATAGTGGTCCCGGCATAATTAAGGTTTATTCATGCCGGTTTCAGTGACAGAGTTCAAGATAAATCTTTTCAGTACTGCTGGAGCTGCCAGTTTGCTAAGTTTAAAATCATTATTAATAAGAAAGCACAAACTATACAAAAGCAGTAGCCACTGGCGTAGCACCAAATTTTGGGCCCTGGGTACAAACCATCTTGCTGGGCCCCCGTACCATGTATGTGTATGTATAGTAAACGGACTTCCCTGCCTCGGGCCATGGTTACTCAGTACCCTTTATCCCCCCCGTCCCACGCCCCTGGCAGTAGCCCTTCCCTTCCTTCCAATGTGGAATAGTGAATGGGGGTACAGGGGGCGATTTAGAGCACAGCTATCATCTTGGAAATGGGACGAGGGTTACATAATGTAAAAATAAGAGGAAATCTCAAAAACGCCCCAACAGATCTTATTCAGAGCAACGTCATGACAGGTATGAAATTGAGGGTGTGAGGGATAGACTTGTAATTTTTTTATCAGTGGCATCTGCTGTAAAAAGCTGAATAAAGCTCTTAGATCACTCATTATTTTGCACAACTCACAGTTTTTTTGTCTGCGGAAATCGCAGGACCATTCAAAAACACATTAAATAACAGAACAACCCACTGAAGAGATGTATGTCTATCTATCCCTCACAGACTTGCCTTGATTCCCTTTAAAAATCAAAGAAGGCACTGCTGTGACTAATTGGAGCACGCTGCAGTTCCATTTTTTTGTTTACCACATATTAAATTTGTGGGATGCTGTAGTACTAAACATTTTCTCTTGAATTCAATTTGTTATGCTTTACTTTTATGGTTCAGATCTTTACCTGTTTGTCAGGGTTGTATGCATTTATTTAGCCTTCTGCAGCTGCTTTATATATTTATTTGCACTAGAGGACAGTATCAGCACATATAAGAACTTCTCTTGCATTTAAATGAGGATGTATTTATAGCCTAAAACTGTTGATTTTTTTAACATTACAGGACAGTTTATTTCATCAGGTTATGGTTAACACTTTAACAGAGCAACATCAAATAAAACAATTAAATAAATAAAACACAAGAGAAGCATTGGTTGATCATTTCCTTTCCCCTTTTTCCCAAAAGAAAAAATATTATGCAGAATTTTGTATGGATCACAGCATTTATGTTTATCATTTCATTCCAATGCATTTTTCATGAGATATCATAATATACCTATGAAATGAAGGCAACTGTTATTAAGTCTTTCAATTTAAAAATGACACTAGTGTGCTCTTGGTTGTTACTAATGAGTTTTGCCTGAAACGTTTGATTGCTTCTGACACATTTGAGAAAATCAAACAAATATGATTACTGCCATTAGTTACTAATACAGGAATAAATATATGTTAAACACATACATCAATTAGTCTGTTTTGAACAATTGTTTCTGCTCAGTGCACTCTGAGTTAATTCCCAGGGTGATGAGAACACATTCATTTGTTGGTGCTTCAGTGCAAAACCAGTCAATTTAAAAGAGGGTTTAACATCTTTAAATCTCAGCACTGTCAATTTAAATGATCATTTTTTGTTAATTACTTCATGTGACAAGATAAAATTTAGTTTAGCTCATTATAATGGGTTGTATTGTCTCGACAGTCCAATTTTTTGACACAACTTCAAAATAAAGTTTGTTGGCCTAAAGCTAAATATGCCCTGTGGTTTTTTAACTTTAGATTTTTGACTTTAAACAGTTACTCAAACTGAAGTTTGCCGTGTAGTTGCTGACCCTCAGTCTGACATTGTCTGTTTGAATGTAATCTCAGTGTGCACTCAATACACTTACTCAATCAATACACTTGTACTGAACACCACCAATACATTTTAAGTATAAACTGACTGCTTTTCAAATACTCTTAAAGTATTGTGGAGCTAAGCAAGGCCGCTCGATACGCAACACACGCCTTGTGAGGGACGGGACTTTTATTATGACGGGACACAGTCGCCAGCGCCATTTCTGGTCATGAGTATGAGTATGAGATAACGCAGCTCTGTTAATCATATTAGATACATTTAAGTGTATTTAAAAAGATGTTATGACGTTACTCTGGGCGTTCACTCAGCGGCTGCTGTGAAACTTGTTGCAAGCGTTTCTGCCAACTAAAACTGGAAACCGAGGGTAATGCAGACATGACAAAATTGACAGACAACTCGCTCAGGCTTCTTCGTTAAAATAGCAATTTTCTCACAATTTACAAATAGTTAGAAACATTTGGGATATTGTAAGAACTCAAATTAACAAAATATATAACACTGGCCTAATCGTTTTTGGATATTTTACTGCAAAAATACTAGGCTACAAAGTAGGGGTGACCCCTAATAGTCGAAGATTTGATGCATCGATATGCAGGACCGGATTCGACCACTGATCTCATGGTCGAATCTTCACGGGTGTTATGAAACGAGGATCATACCATTTCGGCAATATGGGTGTGCTCAATATTAGTGTTATAAAGACGTGTCGCAGCGCTGAGCTATCGCCCCTTTAAGGGCACTGAGCCGGACTCGGCGCGCCTTTAAAATTCAAACACATACACCGACGGCGGCATTCGACGATTAAATGTATATTTCCCTCAAATCGTGAATGTACATACTGATTTCACCCTGTGCTACAAGACACACTCATCGTGCAGCTCTTATGTCAGAAGACGATTCAAAATTGAGCTTGCGCGTATGTTCACGTCTGCCTGGTGTAAGATCATGAGACACGGCGCTGAGCTTCAGTTCAGTCCGGTTTGCAACCCCCTTTAGGCACAAAAACCAAACGGCTTAAGAATGTGCATATAAACGCACTCAAAGTGTTCTTTTCCTGTCTAGGCAGGTATTTTTTAAGGTTTATTTATCAAAATGTTCTTTTATATATTTGTGTGATGTTCTGTGTTTCGATCGCGGCTTTTAAATGTTATGAGAGAACGGTTAATTTACGAATGTGTAGTGTAGCCTAGTTTTGATCACTTTATTAAAAGTGGTGGCTGTGTGCCGTGTGTAAAGTAAAATAAAAATAGTCTTAGCCTGCTGCCGACTAGTGTCCTGCCCTTGCCAACCCGTTTATACCGTTTATTTTTTTCCAGTCTACACACACACAGATGATTCGACTATCGGTCGACCATAGAGAGATTCGAAAATTCTGATTTGAATGTGTAAATCCTTAGTCGGGGACACCCCTACTACAAAGTGCACCTTTAATGCACAAAGCCCTATCACACGAAAATGCGTATCAATAATACGAGTGTGCAACAATGTGGAATGTATACGCCAAAATGAGTTTTGGTGTGCATATGGCGTATGGCATCCTCACTCTCAGAAGAAAAGGTTCTGTTTAGAACCTTAAAGAATTCTGTCAGGCGCTTCATACCTTTTTGGAGTTCCATCATGGCATCATTTTATAGATTTAGTTTTAATTTATAATTAATTTGTGAAGCCACAACACACACAACCTTAAAGCGGATGGGCTACAACAGCAGAAGACCCCAACGGGTATCACTCATCTGCACAACAAATAGGAAAAAGAGGCTACAATTTGCACAAGCTTACCAAAATTGGACAGTTGAAGACTGGAAAAATGTTGCCTGGTCTGCTGAGTCTCGATTTCTGTTGAGACATTCAGATGGTAGAGTCAGAATTTGGTGTAAACAGAATGAGAACATGGATCCATCATGCCTTGTTACCACTGTGCAGGCTGGTGGTGGTGGTGTAATGGAGTGGGGGATGTTTTCTTAGCACACTTTAGGCCCCTTAGTGCCAATCGGGCATAATTTAAATGCCACGGCCTACCTGAGCATTGTTTCTATCCCTTTATGACCACCATGTGTCCATCCTCTGATGGCTACTTCCAGCAGGATAATGCACCATGTCACAAAGCTTGAATAATTTCAGATTGGTTTCTTGAACATGACAATGAGTTCACTGTACTAAAATGGCCGCCACAGTCACCACTCAACCCAATAGAGCATCTTTGGGATGTGGTGGAACGGGAGATCCGTGCCCTGGATGTGCATCCCACAAATCTCCATCAACTGCAAGATGCTATCCTATCAATATGGGCCAAGATTTCTAAAGAATGCTTTCAGCACCTTCTTGAATCAATGCCACGCAGAATTAAGGCAGTTCTGAAGGCGAAAGGGGGTCAAACAGTATTAGTATAGTGTTCCTAATAATCCTTTAGGTGTGTATATATATATATATATATATATATATATATATATATATATATATATATATATATATATATATATATATATATATATATATATAGAGAGAGAGAGAGAGAGAGAGAGAGAGAGAGAGAGAGAGACAGAGCAATACACCCTTATTACAATTATCCTAGACTAATAAGCAATCAATTCCTACCAAAAGAGAATACAAAATATACAAATTCAATTCATATCACATACCCAAAATAAAAAAATCAATACATTTTCAAATCACATAATTTAAAAGCGTGTAGAAACTGTAAACTCACATTAATAATTTCACACAGAGCCCCCTTATAACATAAAATCAATTAAAAAGACATAAGATACCCCATGTATCGAAATTCAATTCAAATTCGAGAGAGAGAGAGAGCGAGAGAGAGAGAGAGAGAGAGAGAGAGAGAGAGAGAGAGAGAGAGAGAGAGAGAGAGAGAGAGAGAGTAAAATGATCAGGAATTAAATGTTAAGTTAAAGATTATGTTTATCAGCCACTTGATGGCTCTAGAGCTGCACCATCGAGGTGAGATTTAGGCCCAGATATATTGAGTCACGGCTTCAAGGAGACACTAAATGAATGTAGCATGTAAAATACCCGAAAGAAATACACTTTATCTTTCCATTTCAGAGCCATCAAAATACTTTGGGATGTATTCAATTTCTTATGTAATTATATGAATGTTTTTGATGTTGTGGTTGATTTGTTACCATATGTTCTTATGTTATTGGATGCCTCTCTTTGGTTATATTGTAATAAAGTATTTTGTTGTCTTGGTGGTGGTGACTGACACAAGATTTGTGATTTTATGACAAGATTTATGAGAGATTAAGATTTGTTAACCCTGGAACAACATTTGCATATGAAAATTTTGTCGTAACCACATCGCTAACCCCATAATTTATCTATAAAATCAGATGGAAGATAGGGACATATTTTTGGGGTTGCATTATCTGTAAAAAAAATGTGGACAAAAAGAGTAATGTTCAGTACAAATCATTAAATATAGAAAATTTACCTTGCTTAGAAAGGGTTTAATGTGTCTTTTGAAAATATTGCAGCTTATTGTTTTATCACTAATTAAAGTTGAATCAAATCGACCGACATGTTCACTATTTCCCTTGAACTACATTTGCTTTTCTCACTGCCTTGCCAAGGCAAAAAAGGACAATAAAATTTACTTTGCACAAAGGTTAAGCTGCAATGGCATTCTAATTTGAGATGAAAACGTTTAGAAACACTATTTACATCAGACAGATACACATGAGGGACACACTACATACAGACTATATACAAACGGTAGACAAAGCAAGCATAAATCAGCAAGAACAATATCCTGTAACAATATACAACAAATCAATTGCTTGTCTTTTATAGTGTGTGTAATATTGTGTAAAATAGCTTGGAAAGAGATAAATTATTAATGTCACTTGTGCAATGAATATAATGTGATGTGCAATTTATTGGCCCATATAATCTAGATAAGTCTGTACGGGGGACGGTATATGTCATGTATATGAGTAGTCAGAAATAAAGAAAGAATTCTAACTGCCTGTGGACAGAAAGGTCTTTGTGGTGTTTGTAGGGATCCTCACCCTCCATCCTGAGGGTAGTTGAGTGCACAAGCTGTGTGAAGGATGAGTGAGGTTCTTCCTGATGACAGTGGACTTCCTTTTGGTCCACACAGTGTAAATGTCTTCAATGGAAGGGAGGTGGTCGCCAGTCATAGTAAAAACTGCCCGCTGGGCACTTTTCAACATGCTCTTCAAGACCTTCCTGTCAGAGCTTCCATAGCAGATAGTAATGTTGTTTGTCAGAACACCCTTATGACACATGTAGAAGCTGATGAGGACAGGGGTCTTCTGGTCAGGTTTTTCAACACGGCTGTCTGGAATACTTCATTCTGATTGGTCAGTTGCGGTCAGATAAGCAGTGGCCAGATGCTCAAACTGCCACTATTTCATTTCTCACTTATTACACCAGGGACTCATGAGTTTTTGTTTAATTTGACTGGATCTGGTGCCATCTTCTTCTCAGGTATCCAATGTAAAAATTGTTTTTCAATGTAAACATGCTAGATGGATATTTTGGGTCTCTCTCTCTCTCTCTCTCTCTCTCTCTCTCTCTCTCTCTCTCTCTCTCTCTCTCTCTCTCTCTCTCTCTCTCTCTCTCTCTCTCTCTCTCTCTCTCTCTCTATATATAAATATCAACAAATCATTGCATTCGGTCCGTTCATGGAATACCGTCCGTTCAAGGTGATACATTTATAGCAAAATAATGAGTGGTGACAAAGGCTATCAAACTAGTTTTGGTGACTTAATGGCTTAAATAATAATTATTTTTTGTGTGTAAACTATCCCTTCAAGATCTGCCGCCTTCATTCTTTGAAAATCAACTTTGTAGTTTTGGCGACACAGTGCTAATTGCTAACCTTAACTAAGGTCAAAACCCAAATGACACAGGAAGCGATTAACTCTGCAGGCACTGAAATAATGACAACAGACGTATAACATGTTAGGATTTGCATTGCAATTAAAAATATCAGTAAAGACTGAAGCAAAGTCATCTATAATTTTAGGGCTGGAGAAGATATCAAACCACGGTCTGTTGCTTTGCTGCTTTTCTGACTTTAAAGCACTTTCCAACTCTAATGTTCCTTTAGATTGAATGATATCGTTGGCCTGATTGTTCATGGATAACGCAACAGCAGAATTTGCTAAGTGAAAAAAGTGGAGCTGCACATTCATATTCAAGATACCCGTTTTGGCCATTTCTTCTTCTCCTTTTAAAAAGTGTGTTTTTTGTTCTTTTTTTAGGGTTATAATGTTGTAATGGTATACTGTTGTAGTGGTATACTGTTAGCAAACGTAATGTAAACACACGCTAGATGGACGTCTTTGGGGCCGTTCACACAGGACACGTTTTTCCACTAATTGTTTTTCAATGTAAAAATGTGCCAGACAGATGACTTTAACTGTTGCATCTATTGCAAATTTCGTCTCACACTGTTTGCAAATCTTGCATCGTTTGCACATTTAGTCTCACATCGTTTGAATTTCGCAGTACTGCCCAAACTGCTAAGAGTGACATTTAAATGAATACGTAAGAATGTGCTGCATGATTTTCTCTTAATAACAAAATGGACACGCAACAAAAATGACAGCTGTGAGCAGTGCTGTATTAAGCCTTTGCAGGGCCCTGGGCTAAGCTTTTGCGGGGCCCTTTGTCACGTTTAAAGCACTAGGCCTACATTTAAAGCTACACTGTGTAACTTTTATAGTTTATTCTTAGCTAAAACACTTAGTTCTTTCAAAAATATATGTACTCATTAATGTATATTTACTTCTTTCAAGTTATAAAGTATTCTCGTAAGTTTATAATATGCCATTGAAAATACATACGGGTGAGGGGTTCGAATGCCGGTCGCCATGTTGCCCCTCCATCTTGAAAGTGTATTAGCCAAAGAGGGACATACCCGTAAATTCAAGCTTTGCTTTTCACTTTTTAACAGTCGATGGCACCGTGTCAAATGTGAAGAGGGGGATTGCCATGTTAATCTTGGACTAAATCGGCCACCGTAGGAGTTAAAACGAAATTGGAATTGAGAGGAACAGAAACTGGATGGTCATATACCTTTTCACCGCTAGATGGGGGAAAATATCACACAGTGTAGCTTTAAACAACGTTTTATTCAATTAATTACTTTATATTTACTTTATATTTATTATATATTACATGCAAGTGGCAAAACATTTAAACTAGGCCTATGTTAAAATCAAAAACATTTTTCATTAAAACTTACAATAGACAAAAAATCTAGTCTTTAATTTCTTTAATTTTTAAATCTTTTAAGAAATCCTGCAGGTCAAAAATAACTTTGTTTCTCTACCTTCAAGAAAGGATGAGAGCTCTCCATTATGCCTCCCTATCTTCCTAAATGTGTCTTTTTCCTGCCTTTAACCGAGGCAAAAAGTCATTGAAACAACTAAAGCCTAGTTCACACTGCCCGATTTTTGCCCCGATTTTGAGTCGCCGACAGGTTTTGTGAAATCGCCGACAAATGGCCGAGATCATAGGCAAATCGGTGCTCGTGCACGCGAGTGACAATCACGCAGTGTGAATAACCAAAGACGCGATCAGAGAGAATCGCCGACGAGTCGCAGACGCCGGTGAGATATTTGGCATGCTAAATATCTGGAGCTGTCGGCGATTCAGACTCCTGCTGTGTGAACAGCGTTCTGACTGAAAATTACACCGACAGCCAATGAAAGAGTGAGATACAGGGCAGCAGGACGTTCAGGGAGGAGTTATAGAGCAGAATATAAGTATTTTAATAGATATATTTACAATTCTATCAAACAGAAACAAAGGCCAAACATTTGCACATCCAGCCACATCAGCAGCACATTACAAAATTATTTATTTACCTCAAACTGTCTTTGCAGAACACAATCCTGGCTCCCGCTGTCTCTCCAACAATTTCTTCCGCCATAATCTTTTTTCTTTTTCTCCACAAATCAGCGCACATACAATTTGAAGCAAACTTTGTGCAGTTTATAATTTTTATTAACAATTCCAAGTCTCAGTGACTGAATGATACCCCAGATAGTCATGCAGTGTGAAAAGAGCAGTGACCCGACGAGTTTGAAAATCGTGCAGTCTGAACTAGGCTTTAGACTTTAAATTATATGCATCTGTGGTGAAATAACCAGATTTTCACTTCAATCCATGTTTATTTTAATGCAATCAATGCTCTGTCACTTTAATTGAGCAAGCTCAACACAGCAAAAAAAAGACTCGATGCAGAAACGATCGACGCGCTGCTGCAGACACACCGCTCCTGGAAAGCACTGCCGGGCCGCATCCGTGTGCAGTGTGAAAGCTGTAACCCGTTAACATTGGGACGGAATATATATATATATATATATATATATATATATATTAGGGATTGTTTTGGAATGAATTCCCCACAGGGCTCGCAAAATATATTTATCAAACACGATATATCTCACAAACAAACACGATATATCTCTCGTCCACCTTTGATTGATTGGAATGTAATTTTTTATTACTTGGCCTGCCAAATCGGTGGATATAACCGCAAATCGTAACGTACACACACACACACACACACACACACACACACACACACACACACACACACACACACACACACACACACACACACACACACACACACACACACACACACACACACACACACACACACACACACACACATACACACACAGCCCCGGGACGTTGGGCTTTGCGAGCCCTGGCCAATACATATCAGAGTCTGATCCTGAATCGCAATGAACCAACAACACTACAAATAAAGGATTCTTCAGCCTTTGACAGTGTGTTAAGGTAGGCTATGTTCTGTGAGGCGCCTACACACAATAGATATCAAACGATCTATAACAATGCAATACTATCACATATAAAAAATATTCAGGTCTCCGATTGAAAATTTTCAAGTGACTGAACACATCTAAATTTTTCAGTTGGCCAAACTGAATTTCTGTGAACTAAACTGCATCAATTCACAGAATTTCAATTTGGCCAAGTGAAAAATTTATCAATTCCCAGATTTTCAATTGGGCCAACTGAAGAATTTAGATGTGATCAGTCACTAGAACATTTTCAACTGGGGCCATTTTTTTTTTTTTTACAGTGTATGTAGATTTTTTTCATACCTATGATACGACAATTTATGGCATGTATATTAAATGCCTTTTGGGGGGTTTGTGCGTATAATACACCGTAAAGTGCGTATTATATGCATTCAAAAACCGATACGTTCCACGACATTGCACACTCATGATACACATTTGTGTACAGTAGATGTATGTAATTTTGGCATAAAATGGATTTGTTTGCATTTTGCTGCAAATGAAAATAATAAAAATATTATTGTGCCATTGTGGGTGGCAAAAACATACATTTCCTCCCACAAGAGTTTGTAGTTGTTCTAGGTCTTCAAACAATCTCTGTCTTAAAGACCAGCTCAGGCGGATCTCAGGAAATAGTACGAGTGTGCAATGTCGTGGAATGTATACGCCAAATCTCATTTTGGCGTGCATATGCTACGCTGTTTTTCGCGTACATATGATACACACTTTATGGCGTATTATATGGACGAACCCCCCACCCCACCAACCTAATCCTACCCAAGAGCGTGTCATATGCACACCATAAGGTGCGTATCATATGCATGCGAAAAACAGCGTAGCATATGCACGCCAAAATAAGTTTTGGCGTATACATTCCACGACATTGCACACTAGTACTATTTATATGCATTTACATGTGATCGGGTTGACTATAAGCTTTAAATAAACATCTGCTTTATCAACGCACTTTCACTGAACCCTGCAAAGGAATCTTTTTCAATAGCTCTACTTTACATTTTACAGATGGCTAATCTATAGTGTATTGAGAGATGTACATAGTAAGCAGTCAGACGTCAATGCAAATGCAGTGGTTGAAGGTCATTGGCTTTGAGCACCCACAGAGTGTCTGCCCACATAGTCGAGTGGGTATCTTTAGAGAAAAAGAGGAGATGCTCGAGCTGAAGGATGGGTGCATTATCCTCAAGATCATGGGCTCATTGTTGAGGGATCAAAGTGCTATTTATTCCTGCAGTTGAATAACGCAACATGGTCCTTAAGTGAGACAATTAGGGGAGAAAAGGGAGTGAGCAGAGAACGATAACAGGAGATCAGAGCAGTCGTTATGTTAAGAGCCATCTAACCTTCTATATTAAAACACACAAAAAGAGAGAGGTGTATATGCCTTATTTTTGGTCTCAACGTATTAACATTGCCTTTATATTGCATTACATGTTCAATGGCATATTTTGAGCATTGCATGTTAATCGTAAAATGTTGCGCTGAACTTGGGCACTATAAAGATTCAATGCATTTTAATGAATGCATTAAATGCTGCATTAATGGAGCACTGGTCTGAAAATGTGCACACAGAAGCATGATGCTAATGCACACTCCTCCGAAATCTTATGAAATGCAGAAGTCTGAAAGATTAAAGTGGTTTTGATCACTGTTTATTTCTTGATGAAATGTGCACATTCACCCAAGAGAAAATAATGAATGTCTCAAGTGGCGTTATCGCGCATTTCCATCTTCCTACAAACATTTCTGGATTTATTGATATGCTTTAGTGAACCGCCCTGCGCCCTTCACTGGGAAGGCAAGCATTTCCCCACTTCCCTAATTCTGATCAATCAGAAATTGTTGGAGAGCCTGACAAGTTTAGTTCACAAATGTGTCAGTTTTCTTGTGCTGTGAGCTGCTCATAAAAACTTTGAAGCTGTCCTAGATGCAGTCATGATATTAAACTGAAATACTGTACACTCCAAAAATGCCCTATGTTTTAAAGTGGGGCTTTGGAAAGTGTCAACATGAATCCTTATAATTTCTTGTAATAAACACTGTAAAAATTATATAGTTTTGACAAAATATGTTTAAAATATATGAAATCGCTTTAGCTTTTTTTAAACAGTTCTACAAGATATTTTTTTTTAAACCAGTTTAACGTAATTTAAGTTGAAATTACTTAAACATCCAAGTTAAAATTTAAAGAGAGAGTTTATCCCAAAAATATTTATCTGGTTACCCCTAGGGCATCCAAGATATAGGTGACTTTGTGTCTTCAATAAAACAGAAAAGAAGATTTTTAACTCCAACCGTTGCAGTCTGTCAGTCATATAATGCACGTGACATGTCTCTCACGTGTCAAAAACTATGAAAACTATGAGAGTAAAAAAAACAAAACATGCACAAGTCCATATGCGGCTTGTGATGACACATTGATGTCTTAAGACACGAAGCGATCGGTTTGTGCGATAAACTGAACAGTAGAATCTTTTACCTCTAATATAGCACTATGTCCAACAGCCTCACCGGAGTGATCGCGCGGCGAAGACCGACTGCAACAGTTAAAAATCTTCATTTGTGTTCTACTCTGGAGGGCAGTGGCTCTCCAGGATCAATGTTCCCTACCCCTGCCCTAAAGGAACATTTTAAACATCATAAACATCAGAAAAATAATGTTTTGTGAAATGTTGAGAGAAGAGAATGCTAATTTTTTTCCAAGTGAGCGCAAAGTTTCTCAGGTGAACACAAAACATTTGCAAGAGAACACAAAAGCAGTGATATTGTCTCATGTTTTTCCCATCCCCTTGTCCCTTTGGGCTCTTTACATTTTACGGAGTGCCTAAAGGGACATGGACTCTGGGGAACGCAAAGTTTTTGTAAAAGAACGCAAAGTTTCTCGGGGGACCCCAAAGATTTTGCGAGCGAATGTTTCTCTGAGGAATGTAATTTTTTTCTTCTTAGTTTTTTTGCGAGAGAACGCAAAAGCATAGATTTATGATTTTTCCACATGTCATTATTTCCCCCACCACCATAAAGGTTTTAGGTGAATAGCCAGTGGTTTGCATATCATTGTGTGTGCACATTAAGCCAAATGTTTAACATGTACGTAAACTTCTAGATTATGACCTATTCTTTCTACACTGTAAAAAGTGAACATGTGCAGTTGTTGACTTAAGGAACTATTTTTACCTGATTCTACCAATAAAAAGTAATTTTGTTGATGTAGCCTACTTTAATCAAGTTTATGTAATGTAAAACAAGGGAATGCTGTTTAAACGTAATAAGGTACATTGAATCAACATACAATTTCTAACAGAGCTTGGGATGGGATGTCAACCCCAGGCATAGAGGGCGGTATAGAGTTGTGTCATCTACAAGCCACACTGTTCTCCAGATGGTGGTGGTAATGCTCCTAAAAGCTAGTTGCCAACCACCATTCAAAAACATATGAAGAAGAAGAATACCTGATGGCATGATGAGAAGCAGCTGGAAGTGGTGTTTCTTGTTTGGTACAACTCATTTAGCAGCTTAAAAGTAAGTTGTGATGTTCCTTTTAATATTAGTATAATGTTGATATTTTTTTAAGATTGTTAGAGTTGAGTGATACTTTTCTGTTGTTGGCAGAATGCATCACACAAATATATTTTGTTGTCATGATACACTAACATTTCAGTGTAGGAAATTATTTTGGGTGTAGGAGATTGAAAAAATTAAAAAACGTGTAAATGGTCAAATAAAATTCACCAAGTTTCTTAATGCACAAAATTGAGAGGTCAAAATGATTTTTTAACGTTTAAGCAGTGTTGATTGGAAAGCATTGTGTTGTATATAAAATAGTCTTGTATTGTTGTCTTTTAGAACATTAATGTGGACATGCAAAGACTGTGATGCATCTTTTCAAAGAAGATCTGTGCTCCTAAAACACTACCGACTTGACCATAACCACCATGGAAGAGGTCATTTGTATCCATGCACATATTTGACCTGCCCCTGCCGCTTTAAAACCTGGAATGCTTTAATAAGCCATTTGTCAAGAGGCCATCCATCTAAGCAACAACATCAAGCTGTTGAAGCTGTTCTGTACGTATGTCATGTTTGTGGCTGCAATCAGCTTTCATCAGACAGAGAGTACTTTCAACACATTAGTGTGCATCTTAAAAACTACGAGACAATCAATTGTATGTTTTTAGGTTGCTCTTATAAAACCAACATTTATAACAATTTTAAAACCCACAAATACAGAAAACACAGAAATTTCAGATTGGAAGACTTCAAGCCTGGAGTTGTTGAACAAAGGGCAATTTCAGGCTTGTCAGTAGAAACTGATAATAACTCAGAATTTGAGGAACCAACTAAGGGATGTTCAAGTCTGGGCTTTTCCAATGAAGAACAAGACCAGTTGAATGACATTGAAGCAAACCTAGCTTCACTGTTATTAAAGCTAGAGCACATATATCTTGTATCTAGCTCAGCTATTAATGATCTTCTCTGTGAGTTACGTTACTTAATTGGCTCTCTAAGTGTGCCAGCTACACAGAGCATTGTTAGTCAGGTCTTTCAGCATCACAACTACCAGATAGAGGAGAGTGTACTGCATGAGTTGGCATCAACACTTTGTAAGTCAAATCCGATTCATTGTGCAATTGCAGATAGTGGTCCGCTGTCCACTTCATGGAGACGAAAGGCTTACTATAAGAATCATTTTAATGTGGTTGAGCCAACTGAATATGTGTTAGACCCAAAGAAAAACAGAACATTCCAGTATGTACCATTATTGAAATCTTTACAGCAGGTGCTAAATTGTCAACCTATCTTGGATAAAGTAATAAACTTTACAGAAGGAACATCAGAAGTACACACTGAAACATCGGTGTATAAATCATATCGTGATGGACTACATTTTAAAGAGAATCCTTTACTTTCAGAAACCTCAGTTATTTCTTTGATACTATATGTGGATGATTTCGAAATCTGCAATCCTCTTGGCACATCAAAGAAAAAGCACAAAGTTTGTGGAGTGTATTGGGTTCTAGGAAGCTTACCCTCATATTGTCAGTCATCTTTGTCATCAATTTATTTGGCTGCTTTAATCAAATCTGAAGATGTTAAGAATTATGGCTATGAGAAGGTGCTGGAGCCACTGATAAATGATCTTGTAACCTTGGAGCAACATGGTGTTTTCATTAGCAAGTTGGGCCGGATTCTAAAAGGTACTGTTCAATTTGTTGTTGCTGATAATCTTGCTGCACATGGTATTGGAGGATTTGTTGAGAACTTTTCTGGAACTTATGTGTGCAGGTTTTGTACTGCTGAAAAGTCAGACATACAGTCCCAAGAAGTAAGAAGTGGGGCATTTTGTTTCAGAACAAAGGAAATTCATGCAGAGCACCTTAAAACAATCAGACAAAAGTCTTTGCCTAGTTACTGTGGTGTGAAGAGAACTTGCATTTTGTCAGAAAAACTGTCATTTTTCAATGTAACCTCTGGATTTCCACCTGATATTGTCCATGACATATTTGAAGGAATTGTGCCAGTTGAAATTGCCCTGTGCCTGTCCGTGCTTATCTCCAAGAAGTATTTCACTTTGGATGATGTAAATCAGTCAATACACAAATTTCCTTTTAAGTGGACTGATAAAACAAATCGTCCTTGTTCTGTCCCTATCAACTTTGCATCAAAAAAGACTGTGGGTGGAAATGCTCATGAAAATTGGGCTTTGATTAGATTTTTGCCTCTGTTGATTGGCAGTAAGGTTCCTTGTGAGGAACAAGCATGGCAGATCTTGACAGACTTGAAAGATATTGTAGACCTTGTTGTCACTCCAGTTCACACTGAAGATTCTATTGCATATCTTGATTTTAAGATCTCAGAACACAGAGTGAGATTTCAAGAGGTATTTCCAGATTCAACACTTCGGCCAAAGCACCATTACTTGGAGCACTATCCACAACTTATTCGTCAGTTTGGTCCACTGGTGGCAGTTTGGACGATGCGCTTTGAATCCAAACATAGTTTCTTTAAGAGAGTTGTCAGACACACAGGCAGCTTTAAGAATGTGCTACAGTCATTGTCAATGAAACATCAATTTCAGATAGCATATTATTTGCATGCGAGCTGTGTCCCTAAACCATCTCTTGAAGTTACAGATGTTTCTACACTTCCACTTGGTGTTCTAAATGAAAACATTGCACAAGCACTAAAGCAAAAATATGTGCATATTGAAGAGGCTTGTTTATCGAAAAATGTTACATACAACGGCCTAAATTACAAGACTGGTATGATTCTGGCACATGGCTCCCTAGCAGGACTCCCAGAGTTTTGTGAAATTGTCCAAATGGTTGTTGTGCTAGACAGATTATGTTTTATTGTCAGGAAGCTGAAGGCATGGTACTTTGAACACTACAGATCATTTGTCTTGGAAAAGTCTTTGACTTCAGAACTGTTGCTTGTAGAGCCTCATGAATTAATGGATGTGTACCCACTTGCAGATTACTGTGTTTCAGGGATGAATCTTACAACAGTAAAGAGATACATACATGCCTAGGTAATTGTAATTAGGAATTTGACAGATATATATTGCTATTTATTTGGTGACTATTATGAATGTTATGTCTTTTCTCTCTTTAGATTGTCACCATGGCTTGCACAAAGAACATAGTGCTTAGAGTACTTTTTGGTAAAGATGATGCACATAAAATGATCCTTTCTAATGGCTTGCCGGCATCTCTGGATGATATGGTTGAGAAAGTGAAGAAGACTTTTAATTTGAGAGGAAACATAAGGCTGCAGTACTTGGATGCTGATTTCGGGGAATTTGTTAATGTTACTGCCATTTCTGAAATACAACACCTTGGCACCATAAAAGTAATTCAGCTGCAGGATGAAATGTTTCCAGTGCAAGATTTAGGTTCTCCAGCCACCTCAGCCACGGAGATGGATGACATTACATCTGAAATCTCATATAATACAGAAAGCAGCACAGACACTACAAATATTTCCCATCCTGAGTCTGTTTTGTCCAGAACCCATCCTTGGCCATCAAATTTCCCAATCCCTTTGTTCTCATACGAGACTGAGCTTCAATTAGAAAGGGGTAATGCAGACTACAAAGCTAATAAGAAAGTGTTGACTGTTGGGTCAAAGATGAAAAGTGATATTCTACACAAAGTGGCAGATCAAATCTACAAATTCAAAGCATATCCATTAGACACTGATTTTAGTAAGGTAGCAGAGGCATTAGTGGAGACACATCCTTGCCTAAATGAGCCTGGTTCCTGTTGTGGATCCTATGGATGGAAGCAGAGGCTAAAATTCAAAATGGCCAATTATAGAACCATGCTGAAATTACATGGCTGTGCCGAAATTAATGTTAATTCACTAAAAGCTAAAGGTAACGAAGATGCTCACCCTTCTAAGAATATTAAAAGACCCAGAAGAGCAGAGGCAAACTACTGTCCTAGTCTGCCAGTTGGTGAAACAAGAGAGAGCCTTGAAAAACTGCGCACAACCCTTTTGAAAGAAGCAAAGAAAAAAAACAATGATAAAGTCATTCGGGAAATTATGGCAAGAACTTTTGCCTATAGACGTTATGAAGTCGTCACAGAACAGCCAAAAATAGCTGACTTTATGAATAGATGGCCTACTCTTTTCCAGGAGAATGAGGTATGTTTTTGTTTTTTTGTCAAGTAAAGCATGTTTGATTTTACTGTAATTGCTATGTTGTCTAATGAGAACACATTTGTTATTTTTTCTTTTAGATCAATGCAGAATTTCTCCGCATCACAACAGTCCCCCTTCAGTTTCGATTCTTTGCAGAATTAGACAGACTTTCCACACATCTTGAAAAAGTTATCAAAACCAGAGGTGGAGCCATTCGTTCCAAAACTAGCCAATACATGTTGGCATTTGATGAGGTACAGTAAAATGAGTTGTTTGCTTTGTTTACAGCCTGCTTTAGTTTACATTTTTGCTGCACTGCCTTTATTCATTGGTATTTACTGCTGATAAATCTTTAATTTTCAGACTACTGACATAAATATAAGGAGAGAGTGTATCCTTAGATCCATCATTCTCTACCTTGGTGAGGATGAAAAAAACCTGATAAAAGACTACATGGTAAGGACAAATACACAACAGTTTTGGTTGATGATGCCCACTGTTCTGTTGTAATATCGTAACTTGTTTGTAATATGTATAAAAAATCTATTTGATCTACATTTTAAATGAAACTTATGTTATTTTAGTTATGTGTTAACAATAGAAATGTGTTAAATATTGAATTTTAAAGTCCTGTTGTGTAGCTGAAGTGTTTAAAAAAATATCATAGTGTGTGTGGTACTGGTTTTGCCAGGTAAACCTTTTAATTATTATAATATGTGGTGTACCATTTTTCTTTACATTTCTTTTGCTGTCACTTTTCAAACAGGATATAACAGATGAGCAGGAATCAGATGATCTCTCTAAACAGACAATGGCCATCTTTGTGAAACGAAAACCATGTGAGAGACCCTTTGAAATGCCAGACGACGTGGGAATCGTCATAGAAGGAAATGTGGTGTTGAATAATTTAAAATCGGTTGCATCTGCCTTTTCTTTTCTTTTTGGCCTTATGTATTGTCTAAACCTCAGCTACCCACGAGATCTAAAATACACATTTGAGACAATCCAAAAGTTATTTATGGACCTTGAAGGTCAGAAAAAGTCCAGCAAGGTGCACAATCTTTATGTGAAGTTGCTACAAACGGAGTAAGCATTTGGGTGGTGGGAGGACAAGTAATTTATGTTATTGTTTTGCTGAAATATTTTTGATAACAAGGAGAGATGGTTTAAAGGAATGTAGCATCTACCTTGTTTAGGTTTGTCTGAAGTCTTTTTTTTTTTTTTATTATACACACTTGTCTTCTCTATAGGTAGCTGATTAGTTGTAACTATCAGCAAAGAAAAAATGCCAATGATAAATTGACTATTAAATACAAGAATTGACCAGATGAGAAGTTGTAATTCATTGTGTTGCGCTTATATTTGATTTTAAATGAAACCAAGTGTCATGTGTATGGTGTCAAAATATGGTTAGGAGAGCCGAATCCACCTTTGAGGTTCACATTGTCTGAACCTCTGTTTTTCCAAGTTGTAGGCTAACAGAGATTCAGACCATTGGAATGGTATGTGCAAGACGATTAATATCCTAGGTTCACCACTGAAGAAACATCAGAGCCAGGTGCAAATGTTGTGTATTTGCCATGACATATTCTGAGGTGCGACTTCTGAGCAATCACTACCGCCGAGAAGGGGGCGGTTGGGGCTTGAGCCCCTGCCCATTTGATTGCAAAAGAGAAAGTGCCCTTTGCGCCAGGGCCTTAACCACCATAGGCATTGATTAGAATAATAGAAATGGCCAAACTGTCCCCATGTTAGGATGATAAAAAGGTTAAAAAGTGTAATTTGTTGTCTGGTCTGCCTCAGTAGTTGTCAAAATGATTGAGCTGACCAATCAAATTTAAAAGTAGGCTAAGCGGGGTTTACGTTCGGGTTTGCTTGTGCACAATCTTTACAGCAGACACGGCGTTGTAGAGGTTTGGCTATATTTTTCCGGTGAAATCACAAAACAAATGCACACAAACGTGTACCTGCTGATATAAAACCACTGATAGACATCTTCAACTATTAAAAAAAATAATGAATATGCGAGGCCGGATTAGAACGCAAAACTTTGCAAACTGCGGTTCATGATTCTACCACTAGACCACTGGGGTCATTGAACATTGATTGCGGTCTGGTGTATTTATTCACTAAAGTGAAGAATCTCGAAACTACTATTATGAGAGACATCAAATAATGTTCTCAATGTACAATTGAAATTGATTTCTGGACATTTTTTTTTCTACAATTGTTATTGTACATCTAATATAGCATGATTGTAGCAACAATTCTCCCCTGCCCCCGAACTCGCTTGGAGGTCTTACGGAGGTCTGTGCACGCCACTGTCCGTGGACCCCATTTACTTCCATATTCCGTATTCTTTTTTCTTAATGGGGTCCCAACCTTTAAGAGACAAAATTGCACTAGCTGTTTTGCAAATAATAATAAAAAAAAGCTTTAGTTGTCATCATGCTAGAAAAACATAGCTGTCATTGAAATAATTCATACCGTGGTAGTTGTAATACAACTATGATATACGATGGCATATTGCTTTATTTTACTGTAAGTATTTGTAAACTGAGCACCTTTGACCAATGATAAACTTTATGACCATGACATGTCGACACCCATTCTGCAGCAACCCATACTTGATTACAGCTGCCTCCTGCACTAACTGCCAGGGCACAGCTGACCCTACTCAAGTCATCAGGGAGAAAGTGATATAAAGGCCGCAAAAAGCAGCAGGGACTGTTTACACGAGGCCATTTTCAACTGGAATCTAAAACAGTTATAGCATATATTGCAAAGGAAGGTTGTAAAAACAGGTTTTAATGTAAAGGTTTTTAATAATTATGTTGCTATACTCTGTTTAGACTACAAAAAACAAATCTGTGAAAACTTTGACAGGGTGTGGGTGCGTTGTTCATGTTGACTATTAGGTGCTCCGGACAGAATGCACATGTAGGCCTATAGGCTATTAAACCGTATAGTCCATAAGTTAAGCAACGATGAGTCTGGCATACATCATACGATGTTAGTCCTTTTCATGGATCTGTGTGATCAGATTTTTTGCCAACATTGTCATCTATACAAAGTAAAACATTTAGGCCTACATCAACATGTCAGTACAATAACCTGTCTAATGTGTGTTCTCCTTTTCCTAGGAAACGACTTAAGACCCAGGCTGGGCTGACATAGCTATCCACAGCACGAAGCAAGTGATTTCCCGAATTCACCCGGATGCCCAAACTCACAAGAGGCCCCCACAAAGCCCAGGAGGACCCCTCAGCCCCTCACTTTCCTCCTTTTCCTTGACTATTTGAAAATAAAATGCCCCACCTGGGCATTTAAACATCTGTTTGTGTCCTGCCTCCTTCCTGCCCTGCTAAAATAAAAACTGATTTAAAGTATATTTTGAGAAACTGATTAGAAGTTGTAAGTGAATGAGACTTCACCTTTGTACAGAAGTGATTAAGGAGTTTAACACATGATTTTTATGCTATGCATGATGAGAATGAAAATATATATTTTTCATTTTACAAAAGAAATGACCTTACATCAAAGTAAAAATATGTTTTGAAGTTATGCTACATATGATGTTACTCAAAAATTAAACTATATTTTGATTTTATAAAAGAAATAACCTTACATGAAAGTGTATATGTGATTTGAAGTTATGCTTCACATGAAGTTACATCAAAATGAAACTGCATTTTGACCATATAAAAGAAACTACCTTACATTTAAGTAAAAACTTGATTTGAAGTTAAGCAACACACAACTTTACATCAAATTGAAACTGGATTTTAGCATTATAAAAGAAATTACCT
The DNA here is from genome assembly GCF_024679245.1 of Pseudorasbora parva. Classification (NCBI taxonomy): domain Eukaryota; kingdom Metazoa; phylum Chordata; class Actinopteri; order Cypriniformes; family Gobionidae; genus Pseudorasbora; species Pseudorasbora parva. The sequence goes on from NC_090190.1 coordinate 6,772,308, forward strand.
TACACCAAAGTTAAAAGGCAATTTAAAGTTATGCTTCATATTAAGTTACATCAAAATGAAAATGTATTTTGAGCTTATAAAATAAATAACTTTAAATCAAAGTAGAAACATTATTTGAAGTTATGCTACGCATGAAGTTACATTAAAGTCACACTGATATTTGCCTTTATAGAACACATGAGTTCACATCAATGCAAAATTGGGATTTCAGGTAAAACAAAATATGAAGTGACATGACACTTAAATTTAGATTTCAACTAATATAACATACATATTTAAATCAAGGTGGAAATTAAGTTTCATTATGCAAGACAATGTAGCTAATATCAAACTTGCAAGCTGAATTAAACTTGCAGGACAAACCAAGTTATAACCAATGACAGTTATGCCTTAGTAAAACCTTGGAATTTCGGGTTGGTTTAATTGAGTTATTCGCAGTAATCTAAAATGAGATATTAACTTCAACAAACTCAATTAAAGCAGATGTTACCAAATGAAGTACAATTTCTAAGTTGATCTGACAAAACTTTTTTTACAGTGTAGCTACAAACTATTTGATTGACTTATTCAGTGACTGTTGATAGCTAGGAAAGCAAGCAACGGCATGAGAAGACCTTTTAAAAGAGGATCTCTAACAGGTGAGCTGCATCAGTCAGACATCTCAGTCATCTCGATTCCCCAAATTTCCCTGTCGAATTTCGCAAATGTCTTTGGGGTGATATGGTCCCGCCCTGTGGCTCACCCTGCTTCTCAAATGGTGTGAACAGCCAGGATTAGTTCTAAGGTGCTGGGGAAAGATAAACAGTGGCAGTGCAGATGTACTCTCATATAAACGTTGTGCATTTCCCCTTGAGTCTGACCTTCCCTGCATGGCAACTGGCATAGATGATAATGATGTAGGAGGCAATTTTCTTTCTGAGGTCACAAGGGGGAAGAATTTGAGATATTTGAAACTTTAGAAGACCACAGGGACCATGAAGGAGATGCTAATGGATGTGTGTAAGTGTGTGTGTGTGTGTGTGTCTCAATTGAACTGTCTTACACAGAGGTTTTGTGCTTGGTTGAACTTTATTACAGTTTTTTTTATTCGCTTTGGTCCTATTTTCAAAAGCAAGGTGTACATTTTCAAAACTAATACGATCACAACAGATCATCAAACGTTCACTTTTTTCAAACATTTCAGCATATTTTCAATTGTGTTAGTACAAACACAAAACCACCTACAGTTTGTACATTATAAAAATCATTATGCCTATGTATACTCAGAAAGATCCTGGAACAGACATGTGATTGTAAGTGTGTGTGTGTGTGAGAGAGAGAGTGAACACAGAGCAGAATAGAGTAAGGGATAGATAAGACGGATGGAATCAAATATAGTATTGTACATTACAGTATGTATGTCATGTGATACTGTAAACAGATTACCATGGTAGAGGCTGCCACACGACTGTACCTCATCCTTATAAAGCTCAACTACAGTATAGATTCAGTCATATGGCACAGTGAGAACATTTACTCTATTGGCAGCAAACTCTGTTCTGTAGTCCAGAACCTCATGGCTGTGTCATAACTTTATGACTCCTTTTGATAACACACTGAATAGATACTATTACAAACATTATGGTTGTTACATTACTATTATAACTTATTACATAAGTTAGGTAATGTAAGCATATTTTCTTATGTGGCATCTGTAGCCTGTGTTACTGTAATTAATTCAGCAACGAGGGAGATTTGAAACGTGTATCTTGCATTGTTTGCTGTTGGATGAACTGATTGTTAAAAGTACTAAATTCAAAGAAGATCATACAGTTGTGATTCGGTGATTAAACCAAATGTTCTTATTACATATTACAATAAACTTGTGTTTGAAACAATGATAATGTACTGAAAATATGTCCTACTGAATGAAAGAATGAGCTAAGGTTTTAAAAGAATGACTAGCTGTGTTACAAGTGTGATCAGTTTGGATTTTTGTACTAAGAGTTTTGAAAATTTATACTTGTGAAAATATTACCAAAGTGATTAATTCATTTTTATTCTTATAAGCTCCTTGTAGCTCCATTTTAGTTTGATGGCCACTCATTTTTATTTTCACTTCAGTTAATTTGCTCTATTGAAACTTTCTGCAAAGTTGTAACCCTTCTGCAAAGCTGTAAAGTCAAAAGTGCACGACAAATAAAGTTATTGTCTCCCAAAAGAAAGAATCGACTCTGAACCGCCTATACGTCACCTGTAATTAAAATCTCACTGCGTGGAGGTTCTACATCAATAGAAAAGACATTTGCATAACGCTCGAACATCTTGACCCGCACAAACAAGTCATTTTACTGATGACTACTTGTCAAATCTCCGATTTCAAAGCAGGATTCGCAGAACTCTTACTCTTGAAAGATGGGTCAGTACTCAGTTTATTTGGACCAGCTTGCTCCTTAGAATCACAACCTGTAAGTATGATTAATTATTGATGTATATATTTTTGGAAGCTTTTAGAAGCCCCCCGAGCTGAAGTTCAGTTATGGTAGTGTTTAGCTTCAGAAACTTGCGATATGCCTGGTAGACCAATCAACAGACTGGGCCATCTGGTCAATCAGAGCAGCTTGCGGAATGGAGGGATTTAGAGAGACTAAATTATCCATAGTCATTTGAGAGTCATTGAACAATGTAGTGATGTGTAATGTATAAGACAATGAAAGTGCTTGTTGACCTTTAATGCATGGAAACCATACATGTGAAGTAGGAGAACTCAACAAAATTGGGAAAGTTTAAAACAGCACAGTGGGGCACCTCAAATACAGTGGTGTAGGATTTACTTTGAAACAATGCTCACTCAGAAATTGCTAGTAAATTACAAAGAAAGGGCAAATAACACATTGTAAGAATTTTCATGTATAAATCCTTGTTTGTTTGTTTTTTAACCAATGCATGAACACCTTGTTTCGAAACCCTTACTTGTTGTCTGTGTGTGTTAACTTCACTCCTCTGGTCTGCCATGCTGGAGACGCCAATTCAAATCCGGCTCGAAACCGGTGGAGTAGGACTGAGTACATTGGAGGGAGGTTTAGGGGGGTGAGTGTAATGGGCCAATAAGAGCTGTGTGTGTGAACCTCACTCCCCTGGCCTCAAGAGGCGCACTAGCAGCTGGTGTAAAGGCCTGTGGTCTTTAGCGTCATTGACTACGTTTACATGGACAGCAGTAATCTAATTATTGACCTTATTCTAAATAAGACAATATTCTGATTAAGGTGTTTACATGAGTTGCTTTTAGAGGACTCCGTTCATGTTCCTGCTTTACATGTGTTAGAACATAGATCGATTATGGCATGTCATTACGTCCCCATGCCACGCTATGTTCTCCAACATCCAATCATAGCGTGACTTTGGTAGGTCTGTCAATTTTATGGGCTCGGGAATCTCGCTGTAACTTCACCTGCGGGTGTCGCTGTTGGACAGTGTTACTTTACATTAAGAAGTATAAAAAACATGCGTTTTTATAATGTTTTATATACATTTACGTTGATTTATTTCTGTAATATTATGTATTGTCTCTTTCTGTTTTTTTGAAGAGACACTACCCCTCTTTCCTCCTTATTGACAGCCTACATTTATAATAATAGCTTTGATAAATGATGAAAAAGGTTTAAAAATCGTGACTGTTTGGATAGTTTTTCCTGCCGTCGAGCCACAGGCGTTCACTGAATGACCCATCTGGTTCGCGATTACAGATACAAACTTATTGTATTTTACTTTTACAATGAGCATAATAATTACAACAAAAATAAAAATATAGAGAGGACGCAGTGTTCAAAATGAACAGTCAAGTAAAACACACACCGCCCATAGCAACGCGTTATGGCAATGACATTTCAGACGGACAGATACGTAAAAGATAAACAGGACTTTTCCGCCATTTGTTACTGGTAGACGTTGTTATATTAATTATAATTCCAATTCTGTTTTATTGGCCACAATATTATCAATGATTGTTGAAAGGGGCACTTTTGGTTAATTTTCAAAAAGGCAGAGGCTCGAACCCATAAAGCCTCCCCTCTGCATTTCCCTGTTGTGTGTAACGTGTGTCCTGTCACAAAATGCGGCGAAATCTCCGACACAACGTTAATAGTTAGATTAAGGTGTGTACATGTCTGTAATGCTCTCAGATAATGCGGCTAAAATAGGCATACTCCACATGTCTTAATCCGATTTATGTTTAGTTAGATTATGACTTTAATCAGATTAAGGTAATTAGAAATCGCATGTCTACATGGTAGCCTCTTAATCAGAGTATTGTCTTAATCAGATTAATATCGGAGTATTGTTGTCCATGTAAACGTAGTCACTGTTGGCGCACCCGCCTCCGTCTCCGTTGGAAACCCCGGTTCAAATCCTGCTCGGAGTGGGTCGATTAGGACTAGTTACATCTGAACGGTGCCTGGATGTTTGCTGTTATTTCCAACTTTTCACATTAAAGGGAAGAACGAAAAAATGACTTTGCTGTGAGTATATCAGGGTCTTGAATCACATTCAGTCTCTTGTGTTGTGATAGACTCAATCAGGCATCTACTTTGTACTGCTGGTGTTCGAAGAAGGATGATTTATCAGCTAAAACCTGTTATTGTAGCACAATCCCCAGACCAAATTTAAAGTCTGTCTGACGAAAAACAAATAGCAAACTTGTCTGTGCTATTTACCAACTGCAGCCAGGCTGGCTCTAATATACGTTCCTTCTTTTTCTCTTAACATTTAAACTTTTGAACACGGCAGATTGTATAAACTGAATATGCTGTGGATACAGGGTGTTTTCCTTTAGTTGAGATGATGTTGCAGAGCAAGCATGAATCAAAATTGATCACCAGGGACAGAATGTGTTCAGGAAGAAGGAGTTTGGTTCAAGCAAGGTCATGGTTTCCCACCGCTTCTAACAACAGCTGATATCTACTGTTCCTTATCTTGTGTTCCAAAAAGGATTTAAAGACTTCTTTCTCTCTTTCTTTGTTCAGCACTTCTCTGGATGAACAGATGACCTGCTATTATTATTTTTTTTTTTACTTGTCCGTTGGGCTATAAATCATGCAGTCCAGATGTTTTGGACTGGAATGGGGCACAGAGTGATTCAAAGTATTACTATAAGTAATAATTGTTATTAATTTGTACTGTTTTGAAATAAAACATTAGAAAAAAGAAAGATTTTTTTGATGTTAGATTCAAAGATTGAACATCAAGACCTTTATCTATTTAGTATGTTTTTAAAGCTATTTGAAATATGAGGACATTTGATATGTCCTCATAAACCACATTTATAGTGTAATACCAGTGTAATACCCATGTAGTCATACAAATTTGTGTCCTCATAAACCACACACACACACACACACACACACACACACACACACACACACACACACACACACACACACACACACACACACACACACACACACACACACACACACACACACACACACACACACACACACACACACACACACACACACACACACACACACACACACACACACACACACACACACACACACACACACACACACACTATGCAGGAGATGTTTGCACTGCAGAATGCCAAGGTAACATTGATTTCTCAATGTTAAGTGGTTTCTTCATTTTTAGAGCTGTATATAGAAAAATAAAATACATTTTAACATTTTAATATTTTTTATGGAAAGGTTCATTTCAGATATGAGTGACCAAATATGTGTTGGCCAAGAACATTAAGAAATGCTGAATTTTATGAATGTACCACATAACCACACAACTTTTATATTGTATGAAAAATCCCAAGGCTGACACTGTTCAGCAATATTTCAACATAAAGAAAAGAAATGAAAAGGTTATTTGCATAAAGTTGCCAAACGTGTTGTTTATTTGAGTTTGCCTCGGGCAGCGCCCACAAACAGCCTCTCATAAATTTGTCCATTAATTTGTATCCAAACAATCAGCATCTGCAATTACACGTCAATTGTTTCATTGACCTTCAAGCACTCCATCAAGGATAATCCGAGTTTCTTGTAGCAAACAGACAGATGGACATCCAGAAGGCAGACTGATGCTGTGAAAGAACTGTGCTGAAGGAGCATCAGCGCCACGAGTTTCGCTTTGTCTCAATGACAGGATTTAGTCTCTCAAATGAATGCTAACACGATGCTCCGGAGCCACCTGCTGCCATCTCATGTTTGCCTTCCTCAGATTGTAGGCAGTGGCGACAAACAAAACAGCTTGAGTAGAGTGATACATCCCCCCTCTGAGACATATTGGTCTTTCTGGTCCAATGTAAATACAAATGCAGCATATTAATTTTTATATCAACCTGTGGCCCAGCGTGGTAAACTGATTTTTGGTGCACAGCTGGATGACGTGTATTAAAAAAAGTAATCTGACTTGCAGTCCCACGCATCAGTCCACTGGATACACACACACACACACGCACGCACGCACGGACACACACACACACACACACATACACACTACAACTCCAGTTAATGCAAAGCATATGAAAATGATTTCTCAGTGCCAGATATTCGATTATACATTCAGAAATGATTCCATAATTTAAGCCTAATGCGTGACTAATAGCATCTTTCTCCATCTCTATCACCAGGGCTGTTGTTTTTAATAGCCTTCTATTGTGCAGATTTCAAGAGTTTGTTACAAGTTTAGAAGATGGAGAAAAAAGCAACCAAAAGATGGAATTCATGCTGTCGTTCAGCCAAAGGAAGATTTAATTGCTGCCCTGGGGAGAGGCACTCTTTACATTTGCAAATTTCTGCCTTTGTAGCGGAGACGAAGACTTGAGAGCCCATTGGGGACGACGAACAGTTATGTTGACAAAAAGTTAAAAGGGCTTAGCTGGAATATACCGAACGTGTTTCTTTGCAAGTTCATTATGAAGCTAAAAATTTCCTCTGAAGGTTAAAGGATAAGGTGTTGTTGCCTTTAAACTTTTCCTTTGCTTACATGTAAACCCTACTTTTATTAGTCGCGTTTGTCTGCACGGCCCTCCTGCAGTGAGCTGGTACATTTTTCAATAGTATTGAGCGCTTGTCTGCGAACAGGACAAAGGACCAGTATTTCAAACCCTAAGGAAAATGTATACATTAAGGAAGGTACATGAAGTGCAATGGGCTGAAATAACAATGGCTTAGGGAGACAAGATTGACAGGCAGCCATCACACATGAGTAATTACCTGCCACTTCACATTTCGTTTCTCAGTCAAATCCTTGAAAGGTCATCGGTGCCATTTGTGGATGAACAAAAATGGAAGTATAGAGGTTCGTGCTTAAGGAAGCGTTTGGAGCTCTTGCTCCAGTGTAAAAGTAAAAGCCTAGAAACATTTGCATTTCAATAGAGCTCGTCAGCCAGCACTTGTGAGAAAATAATGGTCCCACTCCCGTACCTACATTCAAAGGCATCACACACATATTTTTATTGATGCCCTGATTTTTTGCCTGAAACTATTTCCCCCCAGTTTTCCCAAGGCTTAATCCAGTCGTAAACTGAAACGCATGTTTGAGTATTAGCCGAAAGCACATTGCACTGACATATCATAAAATACATCAGTGCCATTGATTTGTTTCGAGATGCACACCAGTGAGGGCATGTTTATAAAAGCTAACTGAACTAAGAAACAAAAAAAAAACCCCAAAACTTTTTTTTAATTCATTTAAATATGTGCATGTAATTTACATATGTATAATAAAGTGTCTAGCCTCATACAGAGAGAGGTTAAAATGCATATTTATTAACACAAATAAAACACTTTACAAAAGAGTTAAACTTCTTAAGTTGTTTAAATTGTTATTTAATATTTTAGGTATTACAAACTACATTAACCTATGACATAATTTCATTGATTCTAAGCGAAAAAGTATATATTTTAGTATATTATTTATGGTACTAAATACTTTAAAAATAACTTTTTATTCCTATAAATGTATTATTGCTGTTCATTTAAAAAAACAAAAACAAAAACGGAATATGTAAAGCTAGAATATACACTCACCTAAAGGATTATTATGAACAGCTGTTTAATTTCTCATTAATGCAATTATCTAATCCACCAATCACATGGCAGTTGCTTCAATGAATTTAGGGGTGTGGTCCTGGTCATGACAGTATCCTGAACTCCAAACTGAATGTCAGAATGGGAAAGAAAGGTGACTTAAGCAATTTTGAGCAAGGCATGGTTGTTGATGCCAGACTGGCCGGTCTGAGTATTTCACAATCTGCTCAGTTACTGGGATTTTCACACACAACCATTTCTAGGGTTTACAAAGAATGGTGTGAAAAGGGAAAAACATCCAGTATGCGGCAGTCCTGTGGACGAAAATGCCTTCTGATTCAAGCTGATAGAAGAGCAACTTTGACTGAAATAACCACTGGTTACAACCAAGGTATGCAGCAAAGCATTTGTGAAGCCACAACATGCACAACCTTGAAGCGGATGCGCTGCAACAGCAGAAGACCCCACCAGGTACCACTCATCTGCACTACAAATAGGAAAAAGAGCCTACAATTTGCACAAGCTTACCAAAATTGGACAGTTGAAGACTGGAAAGATGTTGCCTGGTCTGCTGAGTCTCTATTTCTGTTGAGACATTCAGATGGTAGAGTCAGAATTTGGTGTAAACAGAATGAGAACATGGATCCATCATGCCTAGTTTCCATTGTGCAGGCTGGTGGTGACGGTGGTGGTAGTGGTGTAATGGTGTGGGGGATGTTTTTTTGGGCACACTTTAAGCCCCATCGTTTAAATGCCATGGCCTACCTAAGCATTGTTTCTGACCATGTCCATCCCTTTATGACCACCAACATATCTAAAGAACGCTTTCAGCACCTTGTTAAATCAATGCCACATAGAATAAAGGCTTTTCTGAAGGCGAAAGGGGGTCAAACAAAGTATAAGTATGGAGTTCCTAATAATCCGTTAGGTGAGTGTACAGAAGGGGCCAAAAGTGATGTCTGGCCTAAAATGTTCAATCTTGCTGCAGTTATCAAAGACACAATTCAGATTTTTAGGGTTTATGGGCCACGTTCTTCATCATGCTGCAAAAAAGAAAAAAGAAAAAGAACAACAGGTGGTGTTTTCATGCGCTCTTAACCTTTTCTTTCAGTCAAGCTGAGTACTGCACCCCAAATACGTCTCCGCTGCCCCCCCTCCCTGTGGGTTTCCATGCTGTGTTTAATAATGGATACTTCACAGGGATGGCTCCGCACACAGATCGAGCATCACATAGTGTAATACAGTTCTGATGAAAGATTCATGGCCGACAGTGGGTCAGCTAGTGCTTAACTAAGCCTACGCCGTCTCTCAGCCCTGCCGAAGTGGTGCGTTATGCGCAAATGTGGATAACTAACATCATTTATATCCTGAAGTAACCCTGCAGACTTCCGTCTTGACGTTAACTCAGTGTGATGTTATTTGTGGCGGCACAAGTTTTGCTGAAATTTAGCACAGGAAAAGAAGTTCTAGAACAACAATTTGGGTTATTAATCTGACCTTGTTTACAATGTAGAGTTTTATGGCAGTTCCTTTATGTTAGTCAGTCTTTGTTTATATTGTGCTGCCTACAGAAATGTCCATCAGAAATTTTCACTCTGCATATTTTGATGGCGAGAGTGGATGGAAATATGTTGTATGGCATGGGCTGATGGGGGCCACAATACAGTAAGCTACCTCACAGGCATGAGCACATTATGTCTTGAGGCTGAAAATGATGATGTATCAGCTAATATAATTCTTGGCAAGGCTTTTGCTTGATGGCAGCACACGTGGATTTATTTTTTTTCAGCTCTTGAAAGCACAAAGAAAATGTCATCCAGTCCTCACAGAACATCGGCATTACTGACTGTATTAATAATTTCAAGGCTTTTAAAATTGTTTTTAAAATATTTCCCCAGCAGAACAGGGCTAAAATTAACTGATTGAATTGTTAAAATGTTCTTCATTTGACTTTTAAATTTGACATAACACATTTGACTTTTGTAATTGTCCAGATGTTGAACTGGATGAAATGGCAGAAATATTGAACTGGCTACTTACACATAGTGGCACATGTGAAAGCAAGTGAAAAAAAATAAATAAAAAATAAAACTTTTATCTGCTTTTTATCTGAGAGAAAAATATCAAATGATTAGTTTTTTTCTGGTCATGTGACTTCAACATGTCTGCCCTCTGAGTTATCATGCTCTGTGATAAATAAATTAGCTCTTTTAGATTTCTTCATTGAGTCTTCATATCATGGAAAGATAAATTATATTCTATGTTATTTAAAAATCCTTATAAAACTTACTTAAGGCACACTAACAACATCAACCTCTACAATAAGGTTCAATTTGTTTGTATTAATTCAAAAAACATTGCTTGAGCTGTATAAACTTTTTTTTTTTTTTTAATTTTTTTTTATCTTTCATTAATGCATTTATTGGTTATATATTTTTAAATATATTTAATTGTATGAATTGAATAAAAAGTATATTTATGAAACCAAGGTGTTTATTCTCATCTTACGCAGCACGTTTGAGCTTCAGCAAGAACCAATGAGGTTCATTCTCATGTTACGCAGCACGTTTGAGCTTCCTCAAGAACCAATGAGGATCATTCTCATGTTACGCATCACGTTTGAGCTTCAGCAAGAACCAATGAGGTTCATTCTCATGTTACGCAGCACGTTTGAGCTTCCTCAAGAACCAATGAGGTTCATTCTCGTGTTACGCAGCACGTTTGAGCTTCCTCAAGAACCAATGAGGTTCAGTCTCATGTTACGCAGCACATTTGAGCTTCCTCAAGAACCAATGAGGTTCATTCTCAGCTTCCTCAAGAACAAATGATGTTCATTCTCAGCTTCCTCAAGAACCAATGAAGTTCATTCTCGTGTTACGCAGCACGTTTAAGCTTCCTCAAGAACCAATGAGGTTCATTCTCATGTAACGCAGCACGTTTGAGCTTCCGCAAGAACCAATGAGGTTCATTCTCGTGTTACATAGCACGTTTGAGCTTCCTCAAGAACCAATGAGGTTAATTCTCGTGTAACGCAGCACGTTTGAGCTTCTTCAAGAACCAATGAGGTTCATTCTCGTGTTACATAGCACGTTTGAGCTTCTTCAAGAACCAATGAGGTTCATTCTCGTGTTACGCAGCACGTTTGAGCTTCTTCAAGAACCAATGAGGTTCATTCTCGTGTAATGCAGCACGTTTAAGCTTCCTCAAGAACCAATGAGGTTCATTCTCAGCTTCCTCAAGAACCAGTGAGGTTCCTTTTCATCTTACGCAGCACATTTGAGCTTCTGCAAGAACCAATGAATGAATAAATGATCGATTTCTTCACAAAATTTTAACTAATCCTTTACAGCAGGAAATAAAGAAATAGAAATTTCATTGTGCTAAAATACTGTTCTTTCTCTTTCCTCAATATCTGAATGTTCTTTTTTTAGGTTATACACTTCCTTTGTTATAGTTCTTATAGTCTTATACTTTTGATTTGTTTTGTTGCCATACATGCATGTGTCTGTTCTCAGCTTCCCCAAATCTTGAGTCATAAGTACATCTGCATAATTCCTCTGTGCATCTGTCAGCTTCTATTTACACTGGATTCTGTTCCTTTAGCCTGTGGCGATTTACCAATTCCATTAGTCACAATGTTTATATCTTTTTTTCCCCTTTTTCTTTGTCCCTTATTGGATCACAGTGGATGAGAATAGCAGAGGTTGGGGCATTCCTCTCATTCCCCCAAGAGCCCTGGATTGGACCTCATTCTTAGTACGTCACCTGTGCCAAAAAAAGAAAAAAAATCTTATAGACAGATCTTCTTGTCTGCTGCACTGTTCCTTCTACAAAATACAACAACAAAAACATTGGGAGCAGTGGTTGCCAGAATAATTCTGTAAAAATGGTAAAGCAAATTACAAACAAGAAAATTCACATTTAAATAAGTACTCATCTCCAAACACACTCCATCTCTAAACACACTTCATCTGTTTTGTACCTTTAACCCTAACATACACATTGACAACTACCATAATATTGCAGATGGTAAAAAAAAAAACCCACATCACAAGTAGCTGACAGACCATGATGCTTTACAAACTACTAGTCCAGATAAAACATAAGATAAAATAATTAAAGTTTCCCTTTTGTATTGTTCTAATTAAAATGCATACAGAAAGGTCAGAAAAGTTAGGGAACTTACTGAGTTAAGTAAAATGAGGTTTGTGTAACCTGGGCAACTAGATCTGAATATTTTAAATGTGATGATAATAGCATTCCTTGAGACCTTTATGCTTTATAAAGCACCCTTATAAAGCATGTCAATTGTGTTACAAAGCCACGTTCCTTTATTCTTACATTTGCACAAAGGCCAGCTGGAGAAGACGATCAAGATCAATCCTGCTGGTAATTGACACCAATGGCAATATATGGCAAAAATAGTCGAACATTAAACATCTGCAGTGGAACTAACCTATTTTTATTTCTCCATCAAACCCACATATTTCATAATATCCTTTCACATGAGTATGAACTTAAATATGATAAACATTTTCTCCAAAAAATTAAATAATCCATGTATTTATGAAATATGTTGCAGAAAGTTTTCAAATACATTTCTTTGTTCAGATAAATGTAGAAAATAATTAGATGAAGAGAAATGTATTTTTATCTTTTTGTTTTTGTTGTGCACCTGTGTGCTTTCACACTTTTTGCTTTTAACATCTATGTTTCTTGCCTTCCAATGGAAGTAAATGTGGGCGAAAGTAATTTTACAACCCTTCTTATCTGTGCAAACAAACTTCTTGATTTAGGAGGTGAACATCTGAGTATCGCTATTAGCACTAGCTCCATCTAACAATGCCTGTTTGGGCCAAACAAGACAAAAAAAAAAAAAAAAAAAAAAAAAAAAAAAAACCTTGTATATTTCAGTGTCTTCAGTGGTGTAGTCAGCAGAACGTAAGGCTTAAAGATCTAAGTATTGACCCGAGGTTCAAATCCGTTTTTATTCGTTTTATCCCTTTTCCCATCATTTATTGGGTTTATATTGTCCCATTTGATAATTCTAATAAATATAATTATTTACACTGTTATTATTGTATCCTGTTTATGTACAACAATAATGAGGTGAACATAGTATGTATCTGTCAAAATAAAGTATGAATAGCATCTAATTAATATTTACGCATATTGCAAAGAACTGCTACTTTTACATTTAAATAGAAGATATCACAAATTTTACTTAAAATAGCAACTACAGCTATTTGCACTTAGTGTAAATATCATCTATCGCTAAGAAAATATTATTTTCACTTAGCTATAGCTGTATTTTCACTATAGCGCTGTATTTGACTAAATGTTACGTCTGAAACAAGTGAATCTCCTAATGTAGATAATGCCGGAAATCAAATGATATATATCAACATTTTAAACAGAGACCACTGCATTAAGAATAAAGGCCTTGATACAGTATGTTGGGTTTGATACGTGGGAATATCAGCTTTATACCCTCATTCACTATTCCCTACATTATTTCACTAATATAGAAGGAAGGGAAGGGCTGCTGTTTTTTGTACTTGCTGTTTAATAATCATTTGAAACTTAGCAACTGGCAGCTCCACTAATGAAAATAATTATGGAAACAAGCATGTATAAACCTTAATTAAACAATTTAATAATCAATTAAAAAGGAATTTTATACCTCACAGTGCATTATGGGTATTCTAGATGTTTATTGTACATCAGTTGTACGCTTGTTATTGCGGTGCATTGTGGGACTGAATAAGTGCAATGTGATAATGTCCACTATGATTTCAGACACTACTACAATGTCGCCTCAATTAGTGCCCTATTTAAGGATATAGGGGGCGATTTTGGACACAGCCCAATTCAATCACACATCATGTTCACATGTTGATGTGGCCATCAATGCCCAGCAAGCAATAGACATCATTTCACTGTCTCGGTTAACTATAGACCCGATACAGTCCAGTTATGAATAACCCACTTCTAGCCCCAAATAACCTTGAATTTGGTTACGTCATTTTTTGCCAAAATAACTTGCGCGATGTATGATATTCAAAAATGTAAAGTCAACAGTGATTACATAGCCTGGAAATCTAGACTCACCCTAGCGGCAGCAAATCTAATCTGCCGCGAGTGTCGTCTAGCAACTCTCGTTACACTTCTGAGCTGTAAAAACCAAACTCTGATTAGGCCAATCACATTGTGTATAGAGGCGGTGGGCGGGGCTTAACATGATGACAGCAGAGTTGCGCTTTCGTGCTGCTAGTAAACACTGAAGATGGCGAACGGCGTCCTTTTGAATCAGCTCTGACCGCGACTCTGGAAGACATGGAGTTAAGCTTTTCTCTGAGAAAAGAACAAAGAACGGCACTGAAGTCATTCTTAAAAAGGGAAGATGTGTTCAGAGTTTTGCCGACCGGATGCGGTGAAAGTTTAATCTATCAACGAGCTCTGTTTCACCTTCGTTGCTCTGGTTGGTTGTAGCGCTATCCTATCGCGTGCAGAGGGAGTTTGAAAGACAACCGTTTATCCGCCCCTCGGATTGAGCTGTCAATGGTGAGTTTCCAGACCAAACATCTTGATGTGGGTCTGGCTTGTCAGGCTAGTGTTTACAAGGTGTTTGGTTTCATTTCTTTGACATGTTCATGTTCTAGATGACTAGTCTATTCTTTTAGCCTAGAAATCAGGACTGTGTTTGGACAGCTAGACATCTTTTAAATGCAAAATTGCTTGCTGGGTGAGAGCATTTTGTGTTTTTGTCAGTTATGCGGTAAATAAAAAATAATGACATGAAATGCTGGTGTCCGCTTTGGAAACAGCGGTCGAAAAGCAATAATTAAGGTATCATTATATAAACGTAATGATCAATGTAGTTTTTTGCATTTGACATACTTCATTCGTAGCAGGAGCCGCCATCTTGAAGTGACGTCAAATGACGTGTCTCGCTGTACTGTAAAGCTTCTGTAAAGCTTCTTTCTTTTAAACAGTCTATCGTATAAAGTGTTATATAAATAAATGTGACGTGAATTGACTAGAGAACTTAATTGCAGAGCTTGTGTAAACATCCACATTACACACAGTACCTCAAATTCAGATGCTTTCTTAACTACTTTTAAGAGGTCATGTGATGAAAAAAAAAGTTGGTGCAAGTTCTGTAATATAAAGGTTCTCATAATTTATTCAGATCCTGTGTGTATAGATAAAAACCTCACAATGAGTGGAAAATGCTATGGAAATTATTCAGCCTGCCGTAATGAGCTGCCAAGAGAAATGTTCATATTTTACCAACTTATTCGGCCCAGCTCTATCCTCCCTTCCCATCAACGACTCCGTTTGATGCCGAGGCTGAAACCGCTGCTCAGGGCAGCTTTAATATAAGCAGTGTGCTCGACAGAAGCGTTCCATGGGGTGAGGAATGGGACCAAACATAGAGACCATACCTCTTTTTTTTGGTTCTTGCCAGCTCACCACTGACTTATGCTGACGGGCTGTTTGTCAAAATGTCTAAATATTTAGCACACTGTGGAAAATATGAGCCCTTGGAATGAAGGCAGCGTTGATCTTGTGCTCTCTCACTGCTTTAACCTGATTTGAACCCCGTGCTGTACAACCTCCAAAAACTGACCTTGTGTGTTTAAACTAAAACAAATGGCATCTTACGTGTGGTGCTTGATTGAATCTCTGTCAGAGAAACATAGCGTTTTTTTTTTTTTGTGCCTGAAAGATATAACCTATTTTTTTTTCTTTCATCTTACATTGTGTCCTAACACAGATGTGACATGGTAATAATCAAAATGTATTATTTTTCATGACACTTTTTGTACAAATGTCAATATATCTTGCAAGTGATTTTGCATTTAAAATGACGTTTAATAACAGTCCAAACAAAGTTTGGGTTTGTTGGGTACGGTTCAAAAGTTTGGGATCTGTAACTCACTTTATGCTCACCAAAGCTGCATTACTCCACTCTTGTCACGTTTCATCAGAAATCATTCTAATATGCTGATTTGCTACTCAAGAAACATTTCTTATTAATATCAATGTTAAAAACGGTTGTACTGCTTAATATTTTTGTGGAAACATTGATACATTTATTAGGATTTTTTGAATTGTTAAATAGAATTATTTAAAATATAAACACTTTGTAACAATATAAATGTCTTTACTGACACTTTTTATCAGTTTAATGCATCCTTGCTGATTTAAAGTATTACAATCTTTAAAAAAAATATGCTCTTGTTTTTTATTTTTATCCCAAGCTTAAAGGGTTAGTTTACCCAAAAATAGAAATTATCCCATGATTTACTCAACCTCAAGCCATCCTAGGTGTATATGACATTCTTCTTTGAGAGGAATAAAATCAGAATTATATTAAAAATGTTTTGCTAATCCAAGCATTATAATGAGTGAACTGTTGCCTCATTTATGATGTCCATAAAAGTGCATCTATCCATCATATAACTGCTCTGGGGGGTTAACAAAGGCCATTTGAAGCAAAGCGATTCAGTGTAAGAAAAATATCCATATTTAAAACCTTATAGACTAAAATATCTAACTTCCGGCATATAGCCGGAAAGAGAGTGATGTGTCACATGAAGATAAATGAAATGAGAACCATCTTAAGATTAAAATCAATTAAACTACAGAAAGGCTCCAGAAGAAGTAACTTTTCATACAATGGAAAGGTTTTTGTGAACTCAATAGTCTCGTAATTACTCATGTTCTTTCATCAGATTATTTTCAAAACAACTGTTAAATTGAAGGAAAGAACAATGTGTTTAGGGAATTAAAAAAGTGTGAATACAGAGTTTTAGTTTTTAATGTGTTCTTTTAAAGGCCCAAGCTGAAAATAGTTTTCCTGGGTCAATTTAGACATTAGCTGAATGTTTTGTTTAATAGTGCTATTTACTGAGAAAATCACTTTTTTTTAGAAAGAGAAAAATGTTATGCGCTTCAGATGAGTGTTTTTGTGCCAAGAAACAAAAGTAAATAATTATCTTGCAGCAATCATGAACACATTGTCTGCCTTTGTACTGATGTGTCTATCATCCATTTTGTCACCCTAAACTCTGCACATATCTTATCATCACAAATATTTACCACTAAAAGTCATATTGGCAAAATATTCTGACACAGTTCCTCCTGTTTCCCCCAGAGTATAAGTTATTATTAGATATTCAACATATCAGAGACCTACAATCAATCTTTCCTGTCAAAGTCTTATTGCTGTATGACTACAGTCTTATAGAAGAAACAGTTCTATAGAACATTATTCTGTCAGGCGCTTCATATATAGAATTTAAACATATATATATATAAAACCTTTTAGGGGTTCCAATCGTGGGATTATTTATGAATTAATTTTTAAGGTGTGTTCACACTTGTAGTTTGTTCCGCGTTTGATTTCAAACCTCAAAAATAGATTCAAACAGTTATGAATCAGCAGATTGATTCATGAGTCGGAGAGTAAATGCCACGTGATTTTAGCTGTTTGGTAGTTTGAAACGCGATCCGAATCATGAATCAATCTGCTGATTCATGACTGTTTGAATCTATTTTTGAGGTTTGAAAACAAACGCGGAAGAGAAGACAATGCTGAATAAAGTGTTATTTTTGGACCAAAATGTATTTTCGATGCTTCAAGAGATTCCAATGAACTAACTGATGTCACATATGGACTACTTAAATGATGTTTTTATTCCCTTTCTGGACATGGTCAGTATAGTGTGCAAACACTTGGATACGCTCTCTGACTAAATATAAAATATCTTAAACTGTGTTCCGAAGATGAACGGAGGTCTTACGGGTGTGGAACGACATTAGGGTGAGTCATTAATGTCATAAATTTAATTTTGGGGTGAACTAACCCTTTAAGCTTGTATAACACCAAGCAGACATCAAAGATTTAGCGGCGAATGAAAATCGACTGTGTTGTCGCCTCTCGTCAGCTGCGTCTCGGCCAATAAGCTGTGTTTGAATACACCAATATAGGACTAAAGATGACTGTCAACTAGCTGTGTGTTCTGCACCTGTGTCTAAGTAAATATCTGTCTATATCTGCAGGTATTGATAGTCTGTTTTTGTCATTCAAAAAGAGAAACCGAAACTAGGACTAAAGCCAACGTGTGGAGCACACTGAAAAAATGTAAGTATGGTTCGATAAAACTGTGGTCGTGTTCTCACTTACTTTCCTGAGAAGCGTGACTGACTTTTGATTTGAATTGAATTGTATAAATTAAACAACTCATAAGTAGCAAAAATGTGTTACTTGTAAAACATGAAACTATTATGCAATCATTTAAGACATTTATCTTTATAGAGAACCTTTTTGCCATGAAGTGTTAAGTCAAAATCCCCCTAAAAAGTGTTACCAATAAAACATTCACGTGTGGAGGACCTTTTATTATCATTTATTAAACACCCTTTGACTACATTAGCATTATCTTCCTCAAATGTTTATGTGCATCCTGTAAAAGACTAAACAGTTTTAGCATCATGAAATATGTCAATTTACTGTGCATTTATCATCCCTGAAGTGCTAGTGTTACTGTAGCTGTGCCACTGTGTGCCACGGTAGACAAAAGTGTGAGAGGAGGCACTACCTCTCCCAGAGACAAGCAAATGGAGCTTGAAATGAGAAGTGCGTCGTGCCGTATTAGCATGGCCCTCCGTATTACCCAGCACATGTTGCTTTGCCACGGTAACACGATTTACCAAACTACAGGGATCTTCTGCCAGTTCCTTGCCCCTGATGAGAACCCTCTCCATTAGCATTCTCTTTGTACATTTGCCCCTTAATTCATATTGAAAACATTACCATCCTACACATTTGGAATCCTGTCATATAAAGCAAACAACTTGCCCCCGAGATTTCTGGTTTGGAGTTGATTTTCCTAGTACAGTGGGCCTTACTCAGCTACTTTCGTCAGATGGCATAAATATTTCAAGTATAGCACAACAACAGAGCACAGAAATAGATGTTTTAAGTGCACCCGTTCGCTGGCCTCATAAGGATGCACTAAACTCACTAGTCTAACTTTTCTTTTATAGATCAGCACAAAATAGTACATTAAGTAAAAACACGTCTACTTGAAACTAAAGAAAGCATTTCATTTCATGATATGAAGAGAAAGCAACCTCTTGATGAAAGACATTGAGAAAAAAAAACACTATCGCTGAAAGAATGTGTAATAAATGACAGCATAAAAAGTGAAGCGGCCTGCTTTTATAGGCTCTGTGTGGCAACACTGGCAGATTCAACTCAGAAGGGAGTGTCTTTGTTGGAAAAGTGCAATCGTGGTGTGATGAGGGTTGATGGGTAATCCCCAGTCATTTCTTGGCCTTGTTTCTTTCCTCTTCAGGTCTTTCCTCGGTTGTTTGAAGTGCTCCAAAGCGATGCTTTACTTTATGTCATTTTCATGTGGTTTGTCTGTGCTTATGATGAAATTTTTTTTAGAACAAAAACTGATTCTGATTGTCTTAAAGTTGCAGTAAATGATTTCTGAGAAACACTGTTGAAAGTGGTTCGGACCAAAAACCACAATGCACTTGTTGTCAATAAGCAGTAGGGGTAGGCCTGTCACGATAACACATTTTGCTGGACGATAAATTGGCCTAGAAATTATTTCGATAAACGATAATGTTGTTGTTCTGAGACCATTTTCATCTAAAATTATGATAATGGCATAATAATGTAGGTACACCCTTTCAAAGATCAATCAACTTTAATTTCTAAAGACTATTTAATACTTAAAATGGAAAACATTTTAAATATCCACAATAAATGAACTATAAAGTTACCTCTAATCCCTCAACATCTATACGTCCACTACTTAGCCCTATTCAATAAATCAGTTAATCGCACGATTAAAAAAAAAAAGAGATTAAAAACCATTTTGCCGGACGTGAAAATTTTCCATTTTTCATAAAGAAAAATGGATATATATCATATAATACGCAAATGGGTAGGTTTAGGGCGGGGTGGGGTTTGACTGCTGTTTCAAACGTGTATGAATACCGTAAATAAATGTAAATACAATTGTGCTGGCTGATTAAATTGAGAATCACACTGCAACATGTCATGATGGAAAAATTATAACCCAATACATTTTATCATGACGATAACATTCACATGCCCAACACGTCTGTATATGACGCCCTAGGTTTCTCATTGAAATCAGTGGATTACCCTGTATGTGGTAAAATGATGATTAGGGGTACCCTGTGTATTAAAAAGTAATGCCAGGGTCCCTTGACCATTCGTCAGACATTTGATGAGTAGGAGTGCGACTGTCTTTTATGATCAGGCAAAAGCTTTAGAATCTGAATCAAAATGAAAAAAGCTTTCCAAAAATAAAATTATTGATTGTATGATGCTGTTCACTTTATTTAATCAATTAATCTTCATTTAACACCATTAGGTTTCTGGTTCAAATGTGATTGCTTCATGTTAAACTGACTTAAAACTGTTACTCTTTGACATAACTTGATGTTTTCATTTTAAAATAACATGTTTCAATCAAGTAACCCAAACAAGTAGGACTTTCACTTCCCATCATGCTTTGCAAAGGGGCTAAATTCAGAGAGTAAATGTTTAAATAAAGTGCTATTTTATGCATTTTAACAATATGAGAAAATGGAGAGACTTTTTAATGTTTAATGTTCTGTTATGTTGGTATTTAAAAGTTTTTGTTATGTTGAAAGTTAAAAGTTTCTGTATGGGGGGGTGGGGTGGGGGGGGGGGGGTGGGGGGTACCATTGTGGTGAAGTGTAGAGGATGTGCTTGGGTTGAGGACCTGCTGTATGTTTTACAAATATATTCTATAAACTCAGATAAATGTTCAAAATAACTTAACATTAAAGGTGCACTATGTAGTATTTTTGCAGTAAAATATCCAAAACCCACTAGGCCGGTGTTATATATTTTCTTCAGTTGAGTTCTTACAATATCCCAAATTAGATCAAAAGCCTTCTTAAGATTGATAAAGAGCCCCTGTACGATCACGAATGTCTAATGCTGAATATACATCATATTATCTTTTAGAAGAGCTAGTTGTTGAATAATCCATTTGAAAAGATGATAAAATATTATTATTTTTAAGATATTATTTTCATTGATAATTGTTGATTATAATTATTTCGCAAATACTTTAGAAATAACACACACTGTAAATGTATGTCTATTATTTTGTGGATCAAGAATATCACTTCCTTTATAAATTATAAAAAGTAATTTGGCTGGTCGCTCACTGGTCTGTTAAAGAGATCAGCCAGTTGATACATGAGGACATGAGGATATGAGAGGCAAGTTTAATATTTCTGGGCTCAACTCCATCAGGTCCAGCACCACTATTAGCACTAAGCTGATCCATAACCTTCAGAACTTCTGTAGGCGTTAGTTATTTTAGTAAAGGTAAACATAATCTAGCAAGGACGATTTATTACAACAATTCATGTATGAATAATCAGATGTTAGATTAGAACAAACAGTAGAAAAAAACGTAGCAAATACTTGGGCGATAGATAGGGATTCCTGAACTAACATGTTTTCATCTCTTATCTGCCAAATAGCACATTTATCTGAAGTGTTAAATAAAACTTTTATATTACTCCAAAACTGTTTAGGATTTTTAAAGTTAGTAGATGATAATATTTATAATAATTAGATTTAGCACTACGAGTCATAGTTTTTGATAAATTTTTTAGGGATAATAATATTCCCAGTCTTCATTTATTCTAGTTTTGCGGAATTTAGCCCAGGGCTTGTCTCTCGGTCTAAAACGATTTATAAGTTCTGCATTTATCCAAGGTAAGTGTTTTCCCTTGACCTTTGATGTTTTCCATAAACAATAAATAATTGAGGGATCGCTAAAGCAATTAGACAGGATACCAGCTTTAACAAATCTATGAGTAACAAGTATCCAGTCAATTAGATGGCTGTGGCCATCTTTTTCTATTAACTAAAATCTGATTAACAAATTAGTCAGTAATTAACCTGACAAGCCAGACTCACATCAAGATGTTTGGTCTGGAAACTCACTATTGACGGCTCAATCCGAGGGGTGGGATAAACGGTTGTCTTCCAAACTCCCTCTGCACGCGATAGGATAGCGCTACAACCAACCAGAGCAACGAAGGTGAAGCAGAGCTCGCTGACTGATTAAACATTCGCCGCATCCGGTCGGCAAAACTCCGAACACATCTTCCCATTTTAAGAATGACTTCAGTGCCGTTCTTTGTTCTTTTCTCAGAGAAAAGCTTAACTCCAAGTCTTCCAGAGTCGCGGTCAGAGCTAATTCGAAAGACCGCCGCCAGCTTCTGTGTTTACTAGCGCAACCCTGCCGTCATTATGTTAAGCCCCGCCCACCGACTCAATACACGATGTGATTGGCCCAACCAGAGTTTGGTTTTTCCAGCTCAGAAGGGTATTGAGAGTTGCTAGACGACACTCGCAAGCAGATTAGATTTGCTGCCGCTAGGGTGCGTCTAGATTTCTGGTATTACTCAGTTGAATGGGGTAGTTCCCTATTAGCTAATCAGTAACTAGGCTACTATTTTTTCATACCTCCTAAGTACTACTATTATCATACCTCCTAAGTACTACTATTTAGTTCATAATTATACATCATGCATTACTCTCATTAATTATGAAAGTAATGCATAATGTATAATCAATTCTAAAGTGAAGATCTTGGTAATCCACTAAATCCTTCCGAAGGAACTACTAATTATTTGGATCAGTATTCTAAAGGGAAAAGCATGATGACCTGAGTCATTATTAGTGGGGTTACCATAATCTTCACTTTAGAATTATACATAATGCACAGTATAAGGAGTTAGTTATTGATATTTTTATTATTACTACTACTGATTACATCATATTTTTGGTTTTGTTTGTAAAAAGCTAGGACATGTTGAATAAAATAATTTTGTTTCCTCCTGCCATTTAAAGGCTGTTTAGTAAAGTGACGCTATTCTGATGGTTTTCATTGGTTCTCTTGTTTGAATTTGCAGCAGCGCGCCACATCTGACAGTCACACCAATCCACATTGCCGCTGAAAGTTTAGGCTACAACCTCTCTGAGAGTTGACACCATGGGTGAGGGATACAAATGTGTTCCAGTGCATGCTGGAAAATAGAAAGCAATCAAATGTAATGCGTTAAATTACTTTAATAAAGTCACTACTAAGCAGCCCTTAGCGGGTCATATGTGTATTCTTAAGTCCTCCCTATGGGTAGGCACTATGGCGCATATCTTCACCTGGTTTTCCACAATATGCGTCCCAGTGTACCTTGGTATTCCTGTGTTAAGTGGAGGCCTTCGACCGTACTGTCTTGCATCAGGGCTTTCATGCTTGCACGGGGCACTGGAAGACAGCCGAGTGGCGTGATTACATTGGGACCCCCATTCGTCAGACACTGAAGTTACGTCGGAGTGACTGAACGAAAGGGAATGTCTCGGTTACGTATGTAACCCCTGTTCCCTGAGGAGGGAACGGAGATGTAACGTCCCGCTGCCACATCTGCTGTACCGCTGGAACGGCCGAGAGTTCATTCTTGGCTCCTCGGCAGGTAACATAATGTGATCATGCCAGCTACTTTCTTATATACCCATGTGGGTAGGTGGAGTAACGCATGCAAATCTTGCATGCCCATGGCATTGGCACTGCCATTGGGCGTTTTCTAAGATCTCGAAGATGATTGGCTTCTAGGCGAAACCCCCATTCGTCAGTCACTGACTTTACGTCGGAATGACTGAACGAAAGGGAATATACAATATAGTTACTAATTAGCTATTGTTGAACTATTACATACAACTGAGCACTACTACTTACATATTCATTAATTAAACATAATTTCTTGTAAGATAATAGTAGTTAAAGTGTTAATAATGCATTACTCATTTGTTCCTGAGTAGTTATTCAGTGTTCTAAAGTGTAATCGCTCAGAGATATGGGTGAAAAGCCAGTATACAGTGCTTTCTGGCTGCTGAGTTCACTTCTCTGTCCACGGAGATGTTTCTAAATTCCTCTTCATGCATTAATCAGACTGTACAACACACAAGCATCCAAAGTTGTGTTTGAAAAGACCAATTTAACCTGGTTTCTGTTTATTCAAGACTGTTCTTTGCTTTCCCTGTTGCTCCTTTGATATTCAGACCAAGGATAATGGAAACAGCTCTGCTACCAATTCGACCCATGCAATGTAAATAATGTAAATGTGAAAGATTACAGCCAAAATAAAAGTGATAAGAAAAAATGGTTAAAGGGAAGAATAACTTTAGCTAAACTCACTATAGGCCTATAAAAAAGTAAAAAACCGTGGAGAGGTGCACTATGTTGCATCTGCAGTTCTTTTTTGGGGTCTGGCGCTTTAGTTGAACTTTTTCAGCCTGTTGTACAGTAAGCTCAAGCCTAGATGTGATGAATTAATCATTATTCTTTATTGATTTATTATTAAAATTGTGAAAACTTAATATTACTTTTTAACTTGTGTTTTTCATCAGTTAAGTGCATATCGCTAAAAAATAAATACAACTTATATTAAGCAGCACATGAATATATTCATATATCCTGTCTAATTAATAATCTACATATATACTTTTTGTCATAAGGTTTAATGAAAACTGGTTATCTGTTTGTCATATAACAAATAAGAAAGAAAATATGTATATATAATTACATATCTTGTAATTCTTTACAAATGTAAATAGCTTTATGGGTTTTAGTCTGTTCTTATGCAGTTTGGAGATACTGCATGCACCGAAGTAAAAAACAAACAAAAACTGCTCAGAAACTTATTTGCAGCAGTTCATTTTAACACTGTAAACAAATAATCATCAAAATAAGCATCTTTTAACTCGTTTTTTAAAATAAGGTATACAAAACTAAACTAATTTTCATTTAAACTCTAAGTTGATTATACTTAAAAATTACAAGTGCATGCCTCATGTAAAATAAAGTGCAACCTCAGTGTAAGATTGCATCCACACAAACTAATGGATACTTTATACTTTTACTGAATAAATTCCTTGAAGTCATATGACTGCCTCAAGATGTAAATGAATTACAGCAGTGATAGCAGAAGTTATTTACTATAGGCCTATAATAAAGGAGCCACAGTGACCTCAGTCACTGCATTTTACACGTTCTGTTTTGTGCTTAATTTGAACACTTGTAATGAAGCACTGCTTTATTTAGATTTCTTTTAATAATGTTTTTTTCTTAATTTAAAATGCAGCTTGCAAATTTTAACTGCAAATTTGTTAAATGCAGCTTATGGAAAAACGTTTTTTTTTTTTTAGGAGTCAGTTACACATTAGGTGCGCATTAATTGTCCGAATGTGAATCACGCCCATGCTGCATCTCAATAGATTAACTACTTTCAAGTTGACACCTAAAAATGAGGGCTACGGCATGTTTACATCTAGCATAGAAAGAAGACAAGAACATGTCCTGTGTTAATGACCATTAACCTGTATCCGGATTGGGATTTCAGCACCCACAGCTGATATTCATCCAATATAACTACAGCCTAGGTGACCTTGTCTTTGCTCTGAAACTGTAATTAAATTAAAAGGTAAGAATTGAAAAATGTCTCAGTGGAGTGAGTGCCCTAAATGGCTTGATTGCTGAAGTGGGCACACACTGCATGAGGTTAATTAGACACTGCTCAAACTTACTTTAGAAAGCACAGAAAGGAAATCACACACATTCAATATCCTCATGGGAGATCTTTTTCATTATGATAATCAGCAGCGCCTCTTTCCATTTAACTCGGAAGTTACAGTTTAGAGGCGCGTGATTTGCTTGAGATACATTGTGACATAAGCGTAGCGTTAGTTCTGGCGGATCACGTGAAATCACATACTCTCGGTTTATTGTGAATAATAATTACTTTACGTTCTGGACGTGATATATTCGCCATGTTGTCATTGTCATGTGACCTACCAGCGTCAGTTGCGCCACATTACCTCCATTCATAAACCCTCCCCTGTGGCCTCATGGGCCTAAAGTGCCTATCGTATGTGCACTTCAGAATCTCACTAGAAGAAGTAGGTCATCTGATACTTTTTGCCTACTCTTTTATGAGTATTGTAAAATCGGACAAGTATGTGATTTTGGATGCGGCCAACAAGTTCTTTGAGAGAGTGATTTATTCATTTTGTGTTGACTGCGTTGCACAACATCTAATAGGTTCTGTGCCAGAAACAGAAATGACTAGTTCACCTCTCGAGTCTTCAGGTCTGAGTCGTTTGTTTTTTTGTTAGGTGTTTTGACAGCTGTATTGGATACAGAAATTAGTTAATAATTCCCAACCTTCAGTACAAATAAGCGCATACTGTAGTTTTTTTTACTTTTACACTTACAGTTACATGATGCGTTTCTGGTGTCAAATTTCTTACAATTTATACATTTATCAATTGTGAGATATTCAGGGAAGAAGGCGCAGGATCCAGCAAATGTTTATCATAACTCTAATGATTAAATAAACAAACACACAACAAAAGTAAAGCGGCAGCCCTCATGAACGACAGATGCATATAAACATGACAAAAACAACAACATAAATTCCCAGGCATGGTCCTCTCTCGTCTTTCACTGTCATCCTATCCTCTCGGAGCTCCTCTGTGAGACTCGAGAGGTGTTGTGTCCAAATGATGCTCATTAGCACTCGCGCCACCGGCCTCACTCCGTTCCCACAGCTCTCGGCCCCACCCTGCTTCCCCATCACCCCTCGCAGGCCTGGAGGTACCCTAGGGACTGTGTTTTTTTATAGGATTGGGGGGTCAGTCAAGGACAGACGAGGAGGATGAGGAGAGAAAGGGAAAAAAGTGCCCCATTCCAGTCCTCCACCAGCTGGGTCAACTCCTCTCGATGCCTGACAGTAGATACCCCTCAGTGGATGACCCTCTGACTACTCTGCTGCCTGGTGGACGGTGACAGCTCCTTTGGCTTTTGGCAGCTGACATCGAGTCCTCCTCCCATGATGGTGGGAGGCAGCACACCCAGGCCTCAGCAAATGGCGGCCCTCCGGCAAGTTACTTGAGCATCCATGGCGGTAGTCCTCAGCTCAATGGTACTGTGGATTTCCCACAGCGGTGAAGGCACTTTGACAGAGCATTCTTCCTTCCTCCCAGGGCTTTGGCACTGATATATCAATGTTAAAGGCT
Source organism: Pseudorasbora parva (assembly GCF_024679245.1). Classification (NCBI taxonomy): domain Eukaryota; kingdom Metazoa; phylum Chordata; class Actinopteri; order Cypriniformes; family Gobionidae; genus Pseudorasbora; species Pseudorasbora parva. The sequence continues at coordinate 6,799,506 of NC_090190.1, forward strand.
CAGGGAAGAAAAAGGTGGGATTAGCAACCGCGCCACAACCTCTCGGCCCAGCCCTGCTTGCCACAATAAAGTAGAAGCTATGAGAAAAATTGAAAGAATAGTAATAGAAAGTCACAATTGTAATATATAATGTTCCACAAAAGGTCTTAGTTGATACCCCCTGCTCAGTGTTGTCAAAGCTCCTCTCTGTTTTATGCAGATATTAACATACCTTTGATCACACCACCGCCACCTCCTCTTGAACGTAGGTGTTTTTTTCTCTCTCCAATTTCCTAGCCCTAGTCAGCAGTTAACAATGTTCATTTAAAAATTACTTTAGATGGAATTACAATTAAGAGCGGCTTTGATATGCTAATGACGCGTACACAGGCCCTTTGCTCTTGATTCTCTTGATGAATGAATGAGGATTGTAGCGCTGACAGAGGGGTGGAACTCTGTGCAGAAGTAAGCAGCGTTCAGTCACAGCAAACATATATCTGCATCCCTGAAGGCCATGAAAAAGTTCCTCCATCTCTTCCTTGTGCCTGCCCTCCTCTGCCCCTGGAGGTGTCGAGATTTTCTTGTTATATTTATTTCATTTCTTCCTCTTCTCATCCAGCAGCTCTGCGGGTATGTATAGTAATTATTTACCATTCATTTATTTCAAAGGAAATTATGTCTGCCATCGTCTTGATGTTGTCACTGTAGGCGAGGCAGTTGTAGCAGGCCGGAGCTGAGATGCTGTGATTATGGATCCTCCCTGCGGTAGTGCTGAAGAGCAAGACTGATGGAGGATTGTTACTCGCAGAGCTGCTGGGGAACCTGGATCACATCCGGTGAGAAATGGGCTTCAAATACCCGTGTGAGGGGCTTGATATTTAGTGGGTGAATGGTGTAAAATGCAGAATTGAGAATCACAATATGTCTGTTTAAAACAGAGATTCTAATTCTCCCATGATTCTAAACAGAACACTAAACAGCATTTTTTAACGATCTCTTGAATAACTGATACCCAAAAATGAAAATTTGATGTTTATCTGCTTACCCCCAGTGCATCCAACATGTGACAAATGTGGATCTTTAACTCCAACCATTGCTGTGTGCCAGTCATATAATGCATGTGAATGGGTAACAATTCAATGAGAGCAAAAAAAAACATGCTTAGACAACATTCACAAAGAGCCCTGTGGCTCATAACGACTCGTTGATATCTTAAAGGTGTCATGAACTGGCTTTAAAAAAAAAATGTATACTGTTGTCTGAGGTCAACTAATGATGTTTGTGTGGTTTTAACATTCAAAAACATCCCAACCAATGTGTAATAGGCTATTTTCTACACTGGTTTTGAGGCTCTCTCCAAAAACCTAGGTTTTGATGGGCGTGCCGCACTGGAGACTTGGAAGTAAACGCCCACAGCTAGGATTGGAGAAGATTTGCATATTTAATGAGCTTAAGCTCCCCTGTCAGTTCACATGAGAGGAGAGATTGAGGGAGAAGCGGCCACCAGAATGATTCTCTCGATCACAGGGCTCGTATATGTCTTTATCAAACAAACACAATGATTTATTTCTCATCGACCTGCGATTGATTGGACTATTATTTTTATATTACACATAGCCCGCAAGATCAAACGATATAAGCACGAACCGCGCGCACGCACGTGTATGTCAGATGTCAACCCTTCAGATGTCAACTCGAAAGAGAGAATAGTAGAACAAGAACGGAATATCATGAGATTCATCGGCTTGCCGGGCTTTGTCCAGCGTGCTAAAGTTATGCTCTGTTAAACACGTACACATAAGCAAGAATCTATAACAATGCAGTACTATTAAATATCAAAACACGGTTTACTCACATAAGTGTGTTGCACCATTCCTGTCGGACCCAAATCCAGCAGCAACCGGAGATTTATTTACAAACGAAGTGAACATGTCTTCTCTACGTGAGCTGGAACTTCATTAAAAATAAAGTTCTCACACACATTCCTAATATTAGGATCCGAAGGAAGCATAACACTCTTTGAAGAAAAGGTTGTATAAAGAACCTTAAAAGGTTCTGTCGGCGCTATGTAGTTGGAACCCCTAATAAGTTCACTGCAAAAAATGTTTTTTTTTACTTAGTATTTTTGTCTTGTTTCTAGTCCAAACAGCTAAACATTCTTAAAACAAGAAGTATATACTGACAAGCAAAAGTAATTGTCTTATTTGGGAAAAAATAACTCAAAATTAAGAAAGATTTTGCTAAGATAAGAAATGCATATTTTTCTTTCATAATAAATGCATTTTTTTTGCAGTGTTCTATATAGAACTGTTTTTAAGTGCCAAAAGGGTTCTTTCTTGTCATTATAGAACCCTTTTAGCATAAATTTACTCAAAAGGGTCTTTGGAGTATACTCAACTATACTTCTATAACCTTTTAAGAGTTCCAAATACGTAGCGCCGATAGAACCCTTTCTTCTAAGAGTGTTATGCAGCGACTGTGTTCTTCCACAATCAGGAATGGCGCAATATCTTAGTCTTCCTTGGCATGTTTATTGCTGTTGACCAGCTAGCACGAGCCTTCCAGTCGGTGGATGAGGCTACTGGATTAAACATAGAGGCGGTGTTTCTTCGCGCAGTGACGTCAGTATGAGTCGACACTGCAGCCAATCAGTGTGTGGCAAGGGGGGCGTGGTTCAGCGAGGTCTGCAGCGGGAGAGAGGGCCGCGGGACGAGCGGTAAGTGAGTGGGTTGGACGCAGATTAATAACACCTGTCTCTTGTTCCAGTAATGAGCGCGGAGACGGGATAAAACACCAGCGGAACCAGAGACCAGGGAGAGAGAGAGTCAGGACGGTTGTTGCCAAACCCATACAGAGACTGAGTTGCCGGAAGCCGGAAGTGCCGACCCGGAAGTGATCGCTATTGTTTGAGTCTGAGAGAAGTCACACTATTGAGTGTGTTTGACTATTTAAGTTACAAAATAAAAGAGCAACAACCGTCTAGCCGTCCCCCGTGTCCTCTTCCTTCCTCACATTCACGAACATTGTTACACTGGTGCCGAAACCCGGGAAGGAAGTAGGACAGTGCCGCCGCCATGACAACGCCCTCCGCCTCGCCATTTGCGGATGTCATCAACTCCCTCGCGGTCCTCCACCAAGAACACCACCAGGCGTTGCTGGACCTTCGGACCGAACAGGAGCGCCGCTTCGAGGCGATCGTCCAAGGCCAGCAAGAGGACCGCGAGCGGTTCCGGAGCTGGATGGACCGGGAGGTCCGTGCCGAGGCCGCCGCACGGGCCAGCGCACCGGGTCACGTGCCCCTCCAGAAGATGGGGCCGGAAGACGACCCGGAGGCCTTCGTCGATCTATTCCAGAAAGCCGCGGAGGCCTGCGGGTGGCCCCGGGCACAGTGGCCGGTGCGCCTCATCCCCCTACTATCTGGAGAAGCCCAGGCGGCCGCGCAACAACTACCGGTCGCGAACCTCCTGGACTACGATGATCTAAAGAAGGCCATCCTTCAGCGGGTCGGCCGGACCCCGGAACAACATCGTCAGCGTTTCCGGTCCCTGGAGTGCGGTGAGTCCGGTCGACCCTTCGCGTTGGCCCAACAGCTCCGGGACGAGTGCCGCAGATGGCTTCTGGCCGGCGGCAGCGACGTGGACCATGTTGTCGATCTGGTGGTGCTGGAGCAGTTTATCACTCGGCTCCCCAGGAAGACCGCCGAGTGGGTCCAGTGCCACCGGCCCACGTCGCTGGAGACGGCCATCAACTTGGCGGAGGACCACCTGGTGGCGTGCCCGGGGGTCGGCGAACCCCCATTAACTTCTCCCTCTCTCTCTCCCCCCTCTCTCTCTCTCTCTCGACCTGTCCCTCTCTCCAGGTCCCGCCCTCCAGGCCCTCCTCGCGTCCCCCCCAGAGGCCGGGGTGGGATGGGCCTTGGACCGTCTGGGAGTTCGCGGGTCCCGCCCAGGGGGGCGGGGCCGCTGGGGGCTGGTAGTGACAATGGCTCTGGTTCCGCGCCCTCCCCGCGGTCATTTTCCAACCCACTCCCCGCCGCAGGGGTGGCGGGTAAGCCTGGGCTGGCCTGCTGGCGGTGCGGTGATCCGGATCATTTTGTGGACCGATGTCCGAGGATGGACATCGGGACAATGATCCGGATCCCGGACGTCCAGCGGACCACCCCCGATCAAGCAGGAGAGTACCAAATTCCTGTAAGTATCAAGGGGGGTACATATCAGGCCTTGGTGGATTCAGGATGTAACCAAACCTCGATCCATCAAAGCCTGATGCAGCCTGGGGCATTGGATACAAGCCGCATGGTTAAGGTACGGTGTGTGCACGGGGATGTGGTGGAATATCCGGTTGTCCCAGTCACGATACAGTTTAGGGGGAAAAAGCATAGTGTTGAGGTGGCGGTTAGTCCCCACCTCCGGCATCCGCTAATTCTGGGGACGAATTGGCCCGCCTTTTCGGCATTATTGGGGTCGTTATGCGCGGATGCCGCTTGGGAAAACAAGGCTAGGAACGGGGCGGTGCGAGTGCAGGTGGGCGAGACTGATACGGGACCCTTGGGGACAGCTTCAGAGGAACCGAGCGGGGTCGAGAGACTGATTCTCTCGGACCGCGATGACTTTCCGCTGGAGCAGTCACAAGATGAGACCCTCAAAAATGCCTTCCAACAGGTCCGATCGATTGACGGTCAGTCTCTCCAACCTGCCTTGCCTGTCTCGTATCCATATTTTGCCATAATTAAGGATCGGTTGTATCGAGTGACCCAAGACACTCAGACAAAGCTAGATACAACCCAACTGTTAGTACCAAAGAGCCGCCGGGAAATGCTTTTCCAGGCGGCTCATTCTAACCCAATGGCGGGCCACCTGGGACAGGCGGCCACGCTGAATCGTTTAATGACCCGATTTTTTTGGCCAGGCATTCATGACAATGTGCGCAGGTGGTGCGCGTCTTGTCCGGAATGTCAGTTGGTGAATCCACTGGCCGCCCCAAAAGCGCCATTGCGCCCCCTTCCATTAATGCAGGTCCCCTTCGAGAGAATTGCGATGGACCTCATCGGGCCATTAGAGCGATCCGCACGCGGACATCGTTTTGCGCTAGTTATCGTGGACTACGCAACACGATATCCGGAAGCAGTGGCTCTCCGCAACATCTCGGCGAAGAGTGTTGCGGACGCACTGTTTCGTTTAATCTCCCGGGTGGGGATTCCGAAGGAAATCCTCACTGATCAAGGCACGGCGTTTATGTCATGCACGTTAAGCGAATTGTACGGATTATTGGGCATTAAATCCATTCGAACCAGCGTCTATCACCCACAAACAGACGGCTTGGTCGAACGATTTAATCGCACTCTTAAATCCATGATCCGTAAATTCGTACAGGAAGACGCCAAAAATTGGGATCGGTGGTTAGAACCCCTCTTATTTGCTGTGCGCGAGGTCCCGCAAGCCTCCACGGGGTTTTCCCCCTTCGAGCTTCTCTACGGTCGGCAGCCACGGGGGGTGCTGGACGTCCTACGAGAAACTTGGGAGGAGGGGCCTTCGTTGGCCAAAAACGAAATTCAGTACGTCATGGACTTGCGAACAAAACTCCACACATTGGGGCGGCTATCTAGGGAGAATTTGTTGCAAGCCCAGGACCGCCAGAGCCGGTCATATAACAGGGGTACTAAACTACGCAAATTCACACCGGGAGAGAAAGTGCTCGTTCTACTCCCAACGTCGAGCTCAAAATTAATGTCAAAGTGGCAGGGGCCGTTTGAGGTCGCACGACAGATAGGAGAGCTCGATTATGAAGTGATACGATCCGATAGGAACGGGGCACGTCAAATATACCACCTCAACCTGCTAAAAAAATGGAATGAGGTGGAATCAGGGCCGGCGTTTGCTATAGGCGAGCTAGGTGGTCGCCTAGGGCGACAATTGTGTTAGGGGCGCGAGCGCGCTCTAGTGCCGCCCATTACTTCACATTAAGCATATAATCGGAACAAGCGAAATACAACATAATGTTCATGAAACATGATCATCATAGGGCGCCCCCTCAGCCACACGTTTAATTACTTTTCAACCTGATTATTGGATTGAATTGATGGTGATTATTGATTATTAGTTCAGGCGTTAGGTCAAGTGCTCATCTTGCGCGTTCATCAAAAATGAGGCGCCTAAACCCCGCGGGTGCACACGGAAAAATAGAAAAAGAGAAAGGAAGAAAATCGAAAGAAAGCCCAGTATAGAGGTTCGTCTTCTTATCTCAGCCAATAAGATGTCAAACAAAATAAAATTACTTAGTATCAATCTTATCAACTAATATTTATTTTATAAATATTATTAATATTGTCACCAAGCTATCCAAGCTATCACTTGCTACATAATTACTAGGCTATACGTATTGCAAACATAACTTCACTGACAATAATCTACAATAACCTACATGGATGTCATTTAAATATCAAAAGCCCAGTTCGTTATGAATATGGATAACGTAGGCCTATGCACGTTAGTTATAAAAAGTACAAACGCTCTCTACGTGGGCGTCGGAAGGAAATAAATACGGCCTCTCGTTTTTTTTTTTTTTTTACTGGAGCAGCCTAACGATAGATACCATATTATTTACATTAAACACAAATTTGCTGTATTCACCAAATTCTATTCAGCGGCTGTAGTGTAGTGGTAAGACGCATGGCATAAAGATTTGATGCAGATCGATCAGAGGTTCGAGCCTACCTTTTACCACACTCGCTCTATTCCCCTTTCCCATCACATATCAGATCGGAAAGGCATTTATTTTCAATAAAAAGTGAGAAAATGTTTGAAAAGTGGAAATAAAGCGTCGAACGTGTTTAATAATAAGTGCTTCTCGGTTAGGGGTAGGCCTAGGAAAACGGACGTGCTGAATTAGAATAGAGACGATAAAAGTGAGTGGGGTGGGGTGGGGTGGGGGGCGCAAAACTCCATCTCGCCTAGGGCAACCACAGAGCTAGAGCCGGCCCTGGGTGGAATCGGTGTTGTTGGCAACGGTGATCGGGGGAGAGGATGATCTCGGGCCAGAGGCGAGCATTAAAGCGCAATCAGTCGCGTTGGCCCCTGGGGGAGATCACCTCTCACCGTTACAACTCACTGATTTATCGAAATTGCAGGCGGAGTTCGCTGACGTGTTCTCGCCCCTACCGGGACGTACCGACTTGATTCAGCACCATATCGAGACCGAGCCGGGCGTGGTAGTTCGCAGCCGGCCGTATCGCTTGCCTGAACACAAGAAAAAAGTAGTTCAGGAAGAATTAGGCGCAATGCTCGACATGGGAGTAATCGAGGAGTCCAACAGTGACTGGGCGAGCCCGATAGTTTTGGTCCCCAAAACAGACGGCTCGGTCAGGTTCTGTGTGGACTACCGCAAGGTGAACGCTGTGTCGAAATTCGACGCGTATCCAATGCCGCGGGTTGACGAGTTGCTTGATCGGTTAGGCACGGCTCGATTTTATTCGACACTGGACTTAACAAAGGGCTATTGGCAGATCCCCTTGTCTCCATTGTCCAAAGAAAAAACAGCTTTCACCACGCCGTTTGGATTACACCAATTTGTCACGCTTCCTTTCGGCTTGTTCGGGGCGCCCGCAACCTTCCAGCGACTCATGGATAGGATTTTGCGTCCCCATGCTGCATATGCTGCTGCGTACCTGGATGACATAGTGATTTATAGTCACGATTGGCAGCGGCATATGCAGCATGTGAGGGCGGTCCTGAGGTCGCTGAGGGGAGCGGGGCTCACGGCCAATCCGAAGAAGTGTGCGATTGGGCGGGTGGAAGTAAGGTATCTGGGCTTCCACTTGGGTCATGGGCAGGTGCGTCCCCAAATTGATAAGACTGCCGCAATTGCAACCTGTCCGAGGCCCAAGACCAAAAAGGAGGTAAGACAGTTCTTGGGGCTGGCGGGATATTATAGACGGTTTATACCAAATTATTCGGACCTCACCAGCCCTTTGACTGATCTTACTAGAAAGGGGCTACCAGATACGGTCCAGTGGACGGAGCCGTGTCAACAGGCTTTTACCCAAGTGAAGGCTGCTCTATGTGGCGGGCCGCTTTTACACTCCCCTGACTTTTCTCTCCCTTTCTTGTTGCAGACTGACGCGTCGGACAGGGGGCTGGGCGCAGTCCTGGCCCAGGAGGTGGAGGGGGGAGAGCGGCCGGTGCTGTACATTAGCCGTAAGCTCTCCAAGAGGGAAGCTAAGTACAGCACCATAGAGAAGGAGTGTTTGGCCATCAGATGGGCCGTTCTCACTCTCCGCTATTACCTCCTGGGGCGGGAGTTCACTCTCTGTTCGGACCACGCTCCTCTCCAATGGCTCCACCGCATGAAGGATACCAACGCGCGGATCACCCGTTGGTATCTGGCTCTTCAGCCGTTTAAGTTCAAGGTGGTCCACAGGCCGGGTGCTCAGATGGCTGTGGCCGATTTCCTCTCCAGAAATGGGGGGGGGGGGGGGGGGGGGGGGGCTCTGCAGGCCGGACGGCTCCCCGGCCTGAGTCGGGCGGTGGGGGTATGTGGCAAGGGGGGCGTGGTTCAGCGAGGTCTGCAGCGGGAGAGAGGGCCGCGGGACGAGCGGTAAGTGAGTGGGTTGGACGCAGATTAATAACACCTGTCTCTTGTTCCAGTAATGAGCGCGGAGACGGGATAAAACACCAGCGGAACCAGAGACCAGGGAGAGAGAGAGTCAGGACGGTTGTTGCCAAACCCATACAGAGACTGAGTTGCCGGAAGCCGGAAGTGCCGACCCGGAAGTGATCGCTATTGTTTGAGTCTGAGAGAAGTCACACTATTGAGTGTGTTTGACTATTTAAGTTACAAAATAAAAGAGCAACAACCGTCTAGCCGTCCCCCGTGTCCTCTTCCTTCCTCACATTCACGAACATTGTTACACAGTGAAACTTCTTTAAATGTCTGTTTAGCTGTCAATCTGTGTGTAAGTGCATATAATGTAAGCAACACAAACGTATCTAAAGTTATGGAAAATGCCATGTATTTTGTGTGTGTGTGTGTGTGTGTGTGTGTGTGTGTGTGTGCTCCTGTACAATACTACTCTATAGGTACTCTAGATTCAAACTGTCCTCCAAGAAAAAAATGACTTTACAGGTCGTTTTTCAAGCACCTTATTATGACCTTTATTTACTTTTTAAAGTAATGTGCCCTCTAGACGTTTTAAATAGTTACAATAGTACACTGTAAAAAAAAATGTTGGTTTTTGTTGGTTTAACTTAAAAAAGCAAGTAACCTGGTTGCCTTAAAATTTTGAGTTTATTGAAATTAAACATTTGAGTTGATACAATGAAGGAAAATTGTTTAATAAATAAAAAACTCAAAATATTATTGTATCTGAACCACATAAAAAATTGGATGAATCATGAAAATAGCACTATTTGGCATGTTTCACTGCATCATCAAAAATAAAACACACAATTACCCAATATGCTTACAAAATCTTTTAATAATATTTTAATAAAGGTTGTCGAATCGCAAAAAAAAAAATTAATTGTATTAACTCAAAATTTTAATTTCAATGAATTTAAGGCAACCAGGTAACTTTTTTTCTAAATAATTTTTTACAGTGTATAAATAGTTACACATGCACACTTTATGAGCACATGTGTGTCCTGGGATCAAACTCACGATTGCATATTGTTGTACATTGCAATGCCTTACCAATTGAGCTATAGAAAACCTGAAATGTTATGAAGATAAAAGGGAAAAATGCTATAAAACGAAAGTGTCCTATTGTCAATAGGAGCAGAACTTTAGTAAACGCTCCTATGGGTCACATTTCAAGGATGTTACAAACGACCTAGGCGTATTGTTTGGAGGACATGTTGTAAGATTTGCATGAAACTGGGAGAAACTGTGTGTGTTAATGACAAATACATTTCCCTAACAGTCACTTACAACCTACTGGTGTAATGATGAAATTGATACAAACTTTATTTAAAGCATCAAGGAACTTTCAAAAGGTGATTTACTCTATTTTGATTTTAATAGACAGATGAAACATTGACATTTCGTTGTAAGATCGGATGGGTGTTTAAATCAACATCACTATTTTTATTTTTATTTTTAGCGATTTAATGCAGCTCTGTATGCTGTGTAGATCAGGTGAGAACTCTTTGTGATATTCCATTGCACAAGCAGGATTCTTCTTTCCTTGAGTTTTAATTACTGTATGTTCATTAATTAGGCTCGTTTGGCACCTCAATTATGCTTTTTAATGCACTGACCTAAATCTGAGGCTAAACACATTTAGCTGTCACTGCAAACAATAGCCTTGCTGATCTTTGAGTAATTATAAGTACAATGCTAATTAATCTCTCACGGTCAGTCGATCCTATAATGACTGAGAGACCTATATCCTCTTGACAAGCCATTTATTATAATTCATATACAGGGTAAAACTCATTTATGGAGCATTTAGTGAAATAGTATGTGCATCCTCATTAAAAAGGATAAATCCCTCCTAACAAGTGCAACATATCTGGATCAAGGATTATTACATACACACACACACACACACACACACACACACACACACACACACACACACACACACACACACACACACACACACACACACACACACACACACACGCGCGCGCACGCACGGTCGTGTTTCCATGTTTTATGGGGACTTTCCATAGGCGTAATGCGTTTCATACTGTACAAACTGTACATCCTATCCCCTTACACTGCCCCTGCCCCTAAACCTACCCATCACAGGAAACATTCAGCATTTTTACTTTCTCCAAAAAAACTCCTTCTGTGTGATTTATAAGATGTTTTCCTCATGGGGACCTAAAAATGTCCCCACAAGGACAAGGATTTCGGATATTGCCATCTCTGTGGGGACATTTTGTCCCCATAACGTAGGGCTTACCAGGTCTCTCTCTCTCTCTCTCTCTCTCTCTCTCTCTCTCTCTCTCTCTCTCTCTCTCTCTCTCTCTCACACACACACACACACACACACACACACACACACACACACACACACACACACACACACACACACACACACACACACACACACACACACGTCGTGTTTCCATGTTTTACGGGGACTTTCCATAGGCGTAATGGATTTCATACTGTACAAACTGTACATCCTATCCCCCTTCACTGCCCCTGCCCCTAAACCTACCCATCACAGGAAACATTCTTCATTTTTATTTTCTCAAAAAAACTCCTTCTGTGTGATTTATACGTTGTTTTCCTCATGGGGACCTAAAAATGTCCCCACAAGGACAAGGATTTCGGATATTGCCATCTTTGTGGGGATTAACGTAGGGATTACCAGGTACACACACGCACGCACGCACGCACGCACCAACACAGTCTCACCCCTACTCGTCAAATGTTGCCGAACGGTCAAGGGACCCTGACGTCAGCTGTTGACGCACAGGGTACCCCTAAATCGCCATTTTTCGACGTACTGGGTAATCCACTGATTTCAATGAGAAACCTAGGACGTCATAAACAGACGTGTTGGGCATGTGCATGTTATCTTCATGATGGAATTTATTGGGTTATAATTTTTCCATTATGACATGTTGGAGTGTGATTCTCAATTTAATCAGCCAGCACAATTGTATTTACATTTATTTACGCTATGATACACGTTTGAAACAGTAGTCAAACCCCACCCCGCCCTAAACCTACCCATTTGCGTATTATATGATATAAAACACAGGCTGTAACAGACAACAGGCACACTTTATTGAAAAAGTCCAACTATTCCGAGGCCAAACGATTGAATTGTGCGAAGAAAAGACCCAAAAGCAATCACCGTCTCTATCCGCGGCGCGCGGCCCGCGCCCGTGCGTCACACTGAAGACGCCACAGGTAAGACCCCTCGGCGTCACGCGATGGACGAACTGGGAACCCAATTGCTTTCAGTGGGAAACCTTTGGCGTCAACATTAGACGGCAATTCTATCGGTATGAAATCGCGCTGAAGAAGTCTCATTCAGAACACATCGCGATGTTTGGCATCAGATCACGTGTGCCACATGTTGGTGAGTAGTCATACATATTATGTCCTAATATTTGATATAAAGTATTTTCTGCTTGTCGTTATTGATCATGTTCAGTCACTGCATTGTATCTGTCATCATCTCCACTGAGGCTTTGCATTTCTTTCCTTTCTAAATAAACACACCTTGCTAATAGGGTAATTTAACACTGTCACGTGACGTGCTATAGACCTTTAAACAGTTGTTAATATTTAATAATAATTACTAGTGTAGTTCCAACGTGGCATTTGTAGTAGAAGCACAATAAAAAAAAAAAAAAAACAACACTTGCCATGCGTTTACCACAGTATTGGTAGTTTTAATGTGATATTTGTTGTAAATAAACAGTAGCCACAACAATTACCATGCTTTAAATGCATTTTAATGTAAAATCCAAATATTGTTATTTAAATAGTATACTTTATAATGCTATATATTGTATATTATGACTTTTTTCTCTCTTTCTTTTTTTTTTTTTTTACCTGAAAAGACCAAAAGGGCCTCTCGGACTCAGTCAACCCATTCTTGTTTGTGGAGAAGTAACGGAGAAAACCGAAAGCTGAAACAGCAAATATTTGTAATGGTATGTATGAGTTGGTTTGAACCCTTTATCAAACATTTTATTTAGCATTTGTTGTTACTTATTCTTACAAATCCTATAGCTCAATCAGTAAGAACATATTCCCAAAGTCTTAATAATTCACAAGATTTAACAAGTTGTCAAATTCGTATGATTCTCGTACATATAGCTCTGAAAAAAATTAAGAGACCACTTAACATGGATTTCTAAATGTTAAGTGGTCTCTTAATTTTTTTTTCCAGAGCTGTATTTGTATATGAAGAGTTCAGATGCAAAAGCCTCAAAAAGCCACTTCGGTCACATGACATCAGATATTCGATTATTTTTTCTTAATCAGATCAGTTGCAATGTTTATAACGTCCCGTTTGCAATGTTTATAACGTCCCGTTTTTTTAAATAATTTATGTGACCACAAAATCAAGTGAGTTATCTACATTTTCAAACAAATTCATATGATATAGCTTGCTATTATATACTTTTAATAATGGGAATGCACACATATCTGTGAACTTACTAAATAAATGTATTTAACATTTAATTATGCAACGTTTTTTTTACAGCAAGAAACAGTTATGTATGAACTCACAACTTGCATGCAATGTAATACAATTTCCTCTTTCTTTCCGTCTTGCAGGATTACTTGCAGATTACTTTTATTTATTTATTTTTGTTTAAAAGATCTCTACAATATCAAACTCAACAGCTCTTTTAAGAGTCAACCCTCACAAGAGCTTCTAGTGATTCTCAGCGAATCTTGCCATAATCAGCCCTTCACAGGTAAAGTTGAATATTATCAGTATCAGTATACTAAAGTATATACAGTTTTTAGTATATATACTCATCAAATGCTCACCTTAATCTTATGGTAAATTAACTTTATTGTAACTGTCTTAATTTATATGTTTTAAAAACAATAGTATTTGCACAGAGTAAGTGAGACTTTCTTGTTTTACAGAAGAGAAGAAAGACCAGACCTTATATCGAAGCAAGCTAAGAAAATAAGTCATTTGTTTAGGGTGAGGAAGGAAGATGGACATCTTGTGCCCGAAGAAGACAGAAAAGTGCGCAAGTCCATTGGTATGTCTTGTATTGAAGCAATGCTGTAATATGTAGTACAAAATTTGATGTTGATCTCTCAAAGGACTATTCATTTCAACAGTGATCATTCTTTCTACTCTGATAAAATACGTACCATTATTCATGTCTAAATCTTTTAATAACTCCTAAAATAAGCAAATGAGGTTCTGTATCTTGAATTTATTTAAAATGGTAAATATTTGTTTTCCCTTTTTGATACAATTATTATTACACTTTTGGCCTTCAGTTCTTAAAAACTGCACCGTCTGTTTGTCTTAGATAAAAGCAGACAAGTGTGGGAAAAAGCATTTAGTTGTTATAAACTCCATGTATTTCTCCATTGTTTTGTAGACCATGGATGGTTCTGGGTAGCTTTAGAAGATAATGAGTTGGGACATATTAGGAATCAAATAGTAAATGTTCTTTGAATTATGTGTAATATCTGGTTAGTTCTTTGGCTTGAAACAAGGCCTTATACTCCACAGACTAAACACATTGCATTTGTGTTTTAAGATGGATAGCAAGAGAAGGCACAAATTCTACAGGAAAAAGATGTGCTGCCAAGGAGGAATACAAGAGGCAAAAACTCTGCTCTCTGAGAACTATACATGGCCATGGGTGCTTCATAAGCATGGTAAGTCTGGTGCCTGGGTACCTATTTCTTAATTCTGTCCATGAAAGTTGTATTGCAGTATTTGAACAATTTTATATTGTAAAGGCTATCACAAGTGATGCTCTTGAAACAAGTAACTAAAGAAATCTAGCATCACTGACAAAGGCTCAGAAGAGACCATGCCTTTCTAAAAGATCTTTATAAAAGATCTACTGTTTAAAAGGTTGCTGTTGATATGGGTAAATTAGTTTTTGTTCAGTACTTGGCTAATATTATGGGCTGCAATATTATACATAATGCTTCAATGTGTATATTATTTTATGTACTGACTGCTGCTTTGTAAATTTAAATCAGGAATTGGCATTTCTGCCCATTTTGAGGTGGAGAGTTTACTGAAGAACATAGGTTAACCTGACTGTACATTAAACTTAATCTGAATTGTGTTTGTTGTTTTACTTTTAGACCAGGACTGGAGAACGCCGGATTATACGACTTCTTCCTCTGGTTGAGAAAAGGCTACACAACATCAGTGATCACATCATCTGTACATTGATTATACTGTAGGGTACAAGTGGGCGAACTGTTTAGAAGAAGAAGAACATGAACATGATAGAGGGAAGAGACAGAAACCAGTCTAGTTGTAATAATGAATCATTATTTTCCAACACTATATCAAATCTGTTTTCTGTATCATAGTTGACTGGATGGGATTATGTGGCACTCATTTGTGTGGCTTCAGCAGCTGTGAATGGATTAATATGATGTTAATGTGTTTTTTAAAACCCATTTTTATTTATCTTGAATCTTATTTGACTTTATTCTACTTTATTAACTGTATACTGTATCCTCCAATAAAGTGTTGAGTGATAAAGTATGGTGAGTATTGTGTATGGTGTTTGGTACAGTAAATACACATTCAACCAGTTTATTTAGGTTATCTTATTAATTACCAAGAATATTTTACTTGAGAAGTAAACATTTTTTATCTGGTTATATTATATTTGGTACAATGCTCCAAAAAGTTGTATACTTGCATGCTGTGACAAGTATGTCAGTTTTCAGTGAAATAAAGGGAAGGATTACAAACACTTCAAGCTTAACTGAAGATGATCCATGTTGATCATTCTGGTACATCTACTACTGCAATAAGAATTAAAGCATGCACATTTTCGATGCCAGGTACGTGAAGAGGGTGTAGATGAAATTGTGACAATGTCTCTTGTTATTTTACTTAATGGTGCATGGTCCTATATTTAATAGTAATAATGAAGTGTAAATAATATAAATAGTTTTTGTTTACTCTGGAAAGTGGATAATGGCAAGTTGTTGCAGGTTCATCCATTATATTTATTAGTGTTTATCCATAAAAGAAAAGAAAACTTAATAATTATTATTTTAAAACATTTCTTTCAAATATTTCTGTATTTCATCAGATGGTCTTACAATATCAAAACCTGTACACAAGCATGACGTTAGAATAGAAAAGACAAAATACTCTGATATTTAAATGTGACTCAAAGTTTGTTGTACGTGATGAGGAGAATAGATCTGTGTATGTTGTACTGCCCTTACACCTCCAGGGACCCAGAAGTGGCCCCTGGAAGAGCAAAAAAAAAGCATATTTCAAATGGCTTTAACTCAAAGTCTGGTTAGCGTATCAC
Organism: Pseudorasbora parva; assembly: GCF_024679245.1. Taxonomy (NCBI): domain Eukaryota; kingdom Metazoa; phylum Chordata; class Actinopteri; order Cypriniformes; family Gobionidae; genus Pseudorasbora; species Pseudorasbora parva. The sequence goes on from NC_090190.1 coordinate 6,815,453, forward strand.
AGAGAAAATTGGCAGGACAACTGCATATGCAATGTTTACTAAATAATGTTGGCCACAGTTTTCAGACATATATGGAAAGCTGCCATAAAGGTTTATTTAAAAGTGCTCACAGTAAAATATACAATTTCAGCTTGGCCCTCATATATGTCATAAAGGTTTACACAATGAACATATTTTAATATCCAGTTGTCCATTAAATATGTAATTTACTTAACATTTATTGTTTCATTATGAAACCTTTTAAACTACATTACCCATATATCTGTCATTGTATCAATGCAATGGGAAACATGGCGCTGTAGTTCATAGAAGTGTGCTGAAATGCTTAGGGTTAGGGTTGGGTTCTCAGTAAAGGAGTCATTTCTCACAACATAGCGACACTTTATAGTTAGTTTAACGTATAACTGACGTAATAATAACACCAAAACATACTTTGTAACATGAAACGCCGTTTTATATGGTTAAAACAGATAGTCCAATCACAGCGCGTTCTGCGATAAAGTCACAGCCAATGACAACCCAGCTGAACAGAGGCGTCACACTTCCTTGTCCATTTATGGTAAATTATATCACATCTCATCCGGTTCAACTGAAGGGGTAGATTCCTTAAATATTTAATATTTAGGCTGCTAAATATTTATTTATTCTAATTAAATAATAAAACTCACATTTTAAAACGAAAGTCTTCTTTGTGTGGTTAAACTGATGCATAATAAATATATTTGAAAGAGAAACCTTTTTCTATGCAATGGTCTACAAGCATAAACTTCTTTAAGCCATCCTTTACAATCTGAACTCTTGGAATTAAAACAAATATAACAAAAGCACAATGAATGCACAGAATTTTGTAAGCATATTCCAATATTTAATGTCAAACAGTTTAAATACAAATGTAGTGCCCATATATATATATATATATATGTATATATATATATATATATAGGCAAAAAAAGAACATTTTACATTCTAAACTTTAATACTATATATTTGCGATTATTGTTCACTTTTATTGTAACTAAATTAAATGCCAATTAAAATAGTTGATGATTATTGTAAATGTTAACCATTTTCAGTAAGAAAATACTTCTATAAAGTACATTCATGTTACAGTTACATTAACAAGGTAGTGATATAATGATAGTGAAATAATGATAGAGGTAGTTATGGTGGACATGTACTTTAGTGACCATTGTAATAAAAGTTTTAATGAATAATTATTGATTTCAAAGGTATTAACTCTCACTATCTTCATTTGTTCAAACAAACAACAAATGCAGAAATATACATGGACTATAGCATCATGAAGTCAATGCATGACTAGAACTAGTGGATGGCAATAGATATGTCCTTCACTAAAACTCCTGATGATAAAGGCATAGGCAGACATCAAGAACAGTTTATGAATATTGGTTCTGCATATATCAAAGAGATCATAAGACTCTACAGACTCCACGTGAAGACTTTGAGACACTGTGACAGAGCAAAGGGTGCACTTCACTGGACATGTCCCATGTATGCCCAAACAACAACACCCAAAAACACTTATGAAGTGGACACCACCAGGAGGACGCACGAGACAGGGAAAACCAAGGAAGATATGAGACCGATGTTTCACGAAGACCTCAATGCCGGTGTTCCATGAGAAGATGTGAAAACGTGGCCACAGATCGAATATGTTGGAGGACACATGTTGCCCAATGTGCCCAGGACAGGACATGATGATGATGTTGTCAGTTTATACATAACTGTAGGATTTATTTCTGTAAAAAACGTTGCATAATTAAATGTTAAATACATTTATTTAGTAAGTTCACAGATATGTGTGCATTCCCATTATTAAAAGTATATAATAGCAAGCTATATCATATGAATTTGTTTGAAAATGTAGATAACTCACTTGATTTTGTGGTCACATAAATTATTTACATGCAAACGGGACGTTATAAACATTGCAACTGATCTGATTAAGAAAAAATAATCGAATATCTGATGTCATGTGACCGAAGTGGCTTTTTGAGGCTTTTGCATCTGAACTCTTCATATACAAATACAGCTCTGGAAAAAAAAATTAAGAGACCACTTAACATTTAGAAATCCATGTTAAGTGGTCTCTTAATTTTTTTCAGAGCTATATGTACGAGAATCATACGAATTTGACAACTTGTTAAATCTTGTGAATTATTAAGACTTTGGGAATATGTTCTTACTGATTGAGCTATAGGATTTGTAAGAATAAGTAACAACAAATGCTAAATAAAATGTTTGATAAAGGGTTCAAACCAACTCATACATACCATTACAAATATTTGCTGTTTCAGCTTTCGGTTTTCTCCGTTACTTCTCCACAAACAAGAATGGGTTGACTGAGTCCGAGAGGCCCTTTTGGTCTTTTCAGGTAAAAAAAAAAAAAAAAGAAAGAGAGAAAAAAGTCATAATATACAATATATAGCATTATAAAGTATACTATTTAAATAACAATATTTGGATTTTACATTAAAATGCATTTAAAGCATGGTAATTGTTGTGGCTACTGTTTATTTACAACAAATATCACATTAAAACTACCAATACTGTGGTAAACGCATGGCAAGTGTTGTTTTATTTTATTTTATTGTGCTTCTACTACAAATGCCACGTTGGAACTACACTAGTAATTATTATTAAATATTAACAACTGTTTAAAGGTCTATAGCACGTCACGTGACAGTGTTAAATTACCCTATTAGCAAGGTGTGTTTATTTAGAAAGGAATGAAATGCAAAGCCTCAGTGGAGATGATGACAGATACAATGCAGTGACTGAACATGATCGATAACGACAAGCAGAAAATACTTCATATCAAATATTAGGACAATATGTATGACTACTCACCAACATGTGGCACACTTGATCTGATGCCAAACATCGCGATGTGTTCTGAATGAGACTTCTTCAGCGCGATTTCATACCGATAGAATTGCCGTCTAATGTTGACGCCAAAGGTTTCCCACTGAAAGCAATTGGGTTCCCAGTTCGTCCATCGCGTGACGCCGAGGGGTCTTACCTGTGGCGTCTTCAGTGTGACGCACGGGCGCGGGCCGCGCGCCGCGCGCCGCGGATAGAGACGGTGATTGCTTTTGGGTCTTTTCTTCGCACAATTCAATCGTTTGGCCTCGGAATAGTTGGACTTTTTCAATAAAGTGTGCCTGTTGTCTGTTACAGCCTGTGTTTTATATCATATAATACGCAAATGGGTAGGTTTAGGGCGGGGTGGGGTTTGACTACTGTTTCAAACGTGTATCATAGCGTAAATAAATGTAAATACAATTGTGCTGGCTGATTAAATTGAGAATCACACTCCAACATGTCATAATGGAAAAATTATAACCCAATAAATTCCATCATGACGATAACATGCACATGCCCAACACGTCTGTTTATGACGTCCTAGGTTTTTCATTGAAATCAGTGGATTACCCAGTACGTCGAAAAATGGCGATTTAGGGGTACCCTGTGCGTCAACAGCTGACGTCAGGGTCCCTTGACCGTTCGGCAACATTTGACGAGTAGGGGTGAGACTGTGTTGCACGCACGCACGCACACACACACACACACACACACACACACACACACACACACACACACACACACACACACACACACACACACACACACACACACGGGTATGACATAGTTATACAAGGAGTGGGTGAAATATGAGGACATGAGTTTTTTTAGAAAGTAAATATGCAGAATGTTTCCTGTGATGGGTAGGTTTAGGGGCAGGGGCAGTGTAGGGGGATAGAAAATATGGTTTGTACGGTATAAAAACCATTAAACCTATGGAATGTCCCCATATGTCACAAAAACAAACATCATTATACACATTTGGGTCCTCATGTCACAAAAACATGCACACACACACGCACGCACGCACGCACGCACGCACGCACGCACGCACGCACGCACACACACACACACACACACACACACACACACACACACACACACACACACACACACACACACACACACACACACACACACACACACACACACACACACCTACAGAAACTTGTTGTCGTTCCAGACCTGTTCTTCTGAAAACAAAATACAATATTTTGATGACTGTTGATAATCAAACCGTTTTAGTTAGGAATGGCTTAGATTATGGACAAACAAAACGCAGATAATTTTTTAATTATATTGTTTATGTTCCATATAAAAACAAAATAAATGTCCATATTAACCATATAGGTTGACACAAGGGTGGGTAAACGAAGACAATTTTTTATGGTGAACAGTCCCTTTAAGGCAAATTGTAAATAAAAAGTCAAATTGGGGTTGTACCCCAAACCTACTGTTCTGCACTGTTCAGCATGTTTTCACATAACTTATTTTTTTAAATTACGCATTAAGATTATTTACTCACTAATTTTAAGGCAACAGGTTTCCTCGCTTGTTTAAAGTTAAGTCAACTGATCACTATTTACAATACTCAACCTCACAGTAGTCTTTGAATAATCTGCCATGCACTAACACACAATGTTAACTTGAAATCTTCACCCTAAACATTGCATACAGCTTTTTTTCTGTTGAACCTAACTACTAGCAGTCATACCATGGAGAATGGATAGGGATGCAACAAACACACACAATGCTTTATGCGTGTGATTTTGAGAGGCATTCGTGCTCTGGAATAAAGGGTTAAAAAAACACAAACTAAACAAAAACTACAAAATGCTGATGCAATTTGTTGGCCTCTTGCACCTCTGGCGAAGTTTATTATGTTCCGTCACTTTGTCTATTGATAAAGACATTGCTCAGAAAAGCCATTAACAAGGAATTGATCTGAGTTATATGATAGTATATTAAGCTAAAACTTTGCAATTGTGTCAGCTGTGTTGTAAAATGAACTCAGCCATAGATTTTCAATTACCTAATTCCAGAGGGGACATTAGTTTGGTCTGAAAGCAGACAGTTAGGAATGGATTGAATGCCCACCAACACCATTGTGCAAATGCATTTGTCCTCAAAAAAATAAAAAAATAAAAAAATAAATAACATGGATGAGAAATGATATTACTATATAAAAAACGAATAGGTGGTAGGTCTTTAAAAAAAATAAAAAAATCTCAGTTGTTGTTGCTCATTACAATGAATGCTTGAATGCAATATGAATACAATTACAAGTAAGATAAATATGCTTTTTAAAATATGAAATCCTAATCCTATAAAGCCCCGAAAAGAATCAGCATTTTTAAATCTATGGATTCACTCATTTACAGTAGTTTTTTAAGATGGGTATGAGTAAAACACGACTTCAGTGTCATGACTAAACAGAGCTGTAAGCATATATTTAACCAGTGTCCACTTGAATTGGAAAATTAAGTTTGATTACCTCTTGTCTAACTGGTCAAACTAGTTATTTAACAGTCTTATAGTGGCTAAGTTTATGCAAATGTAATAATACTACGTTTAAATGTTGCAAATACGTCTATATTCTACATTTTAGCACTTCTCCAAACGTACTAAGACGTACGTTTAGTCTTTTTGAAAGTAACGTATCAATACCTACGTATTAACGATGAGACCAGGCTGGACGATCTGATAGCATTTTTCTTAGCCCTCTAAGCCCAGGTCATTCACTATGGAACCAAACAGAGATCAAGTTAGAAGCGACCAAACAACTCCACGTTTTCCCTATTTAAATACAGTTACACCAATAGTTGAACAATCAAGTATGGTGACATGAAGTAAAACTACACTACACTACACTACACTACACTACACTACACAAAACTAAAGCTTTTTATTCTGCAGAATCGCTTCACTCTCAGCAGTGTGAACAAGTGTCACAGCAGCCGCTGAGCGAACGAGTAATGTCATAATATCATTTTCAACACACTTACATGTATCTAATATAATAAACAGAGCTGTGCTACCTCATACTCATGACCAGAAAAGCGAAAACGGCGCCGGCGACTGTGTCCCGTCATAATAAAAGTTCCGTCGCTCGCGAGCAGAGGTGTCAAAAGTACTCGCATACATTACTCAAGTGGAAGTATAGATACTAGGGTTTAAAAATACTTCTGTAGAAGTTGAAGTATCAACTCAAGCTTTTTACTTAAGTAAAAGTGTAAAAGTACTGGTTTCAAAACTACTTAAAGCAGGGCTATTCAAATCTTACCCTGGAGGGCCAATGCGCTGCAGAGTTTAGCTCCAACCCTAATCAAACACATCCACCTGTGATTTTCTAATGATCCTGAAGACTATGATTAGCATGTTCAGGTGTGTTTGATTAGGGTTGGAGCTAAACTCTGCACCGCATTGGCCCTCCAGGGTAAGATTTGAATAGCCCTGACTTAAAGTATAAAAGTAAAAGTAATGTAAGGAAAAAAATGCCATTAAAGACAAAAGCTTAGGCCACACCACAGGGGCCTATAGAGCACTACCCCACCTCCTCAAAAAACATCTTTCTAAAGGCCATAATGACTATAATGTTATATTAAAATGTTAATGTTGAAAAATTTGGGATGCACTGGCTACCTGTTTCAGCCGCATATATACCCATTGAAAATTAATGCATTTTAGTACAATGGACATATGTGTACTGCTGAGCATTAACATGTGTTTCCTGAAGCGGAAGATATGATAACTAGTTGCCTATAAGTAATGAATAACCTTTATCGGAATGTAAATGTAGGCTACATGTGTGATCAGTGTTGCCAGATTGAGTCGACGATTTAGAGCCCTACGGGCCCTGACTTTTTTTACACCCCTAACCTCCACTGTCGGCCGCTGACTGCTTGGTTGTCACTTTTAAAAAAATTAACAAACAAACAAATTATCCAAACATCTTTCTATATTAACTTTAATAAAGAAACTAAACGAAATATAACTACTTGGACATTACAAACAAAGCTGAACTACTTTAATGACTGCAGGAGCGTGTCATAAGAAGGATTGTGCAGGGCTCAAAGGTCATCAAAACTGCCAAAATAATGTGATGATATTTTATTGAAGAAGCCACTTTAAGTGCACAAAGTGCCCAATATAAGAGATCGGAAAAAGCACATAATTAACTGGCATTTCACACGTTAAAACACACCAATGCCAAAATGCGTAATTCATTGATACTGTACAATAATCCGCCGACAAAAAAATAACAACAATGCGCTTAGCTTTGCTCTGACAAAACTACAGTACCCTTGTGAAGTTCATAGAACATGCACTTAGCCCAGTCAAAACTGATTCATCATTGATTCAAACCTCTTTCAGCAGTTGTTGGCGTTGCTAGTTGCAGATGTCCTGAGTGTGTATATTATGATGGACAGGAGTCATGATTATACTTATAAAGAGTCTTCGAGTCACAGGTGTAATCCACGTTTGAGAGTTGGTTCACTCTCCCACTCCTTTGTAGAAACGGCTTGTGTATACTGTATGTATGCCACTTTAGCATAGTGATCACTTGAATATACATCTACAACGAGTTATCGCGCTAACCTGACTGTCATGAATGACCGCGTCTGCCTGCTGATCGCTGATTGACTGAAAGTGCGTGCTCGTCCGCTGGAACCCGCCCAATCTGGCAACACCGTGTGTGATTTGTGCTTTGAGTCATGTGCAAGCGCGATGGATCGCGTAGTAACCAATAGGGTGTTGGAATGGTATATGTTTACACTTCTCATCCAACCACAATCAAATCCACACTATCCGGATGACGCGATTTATCTGCATAGTTTTTTTTTTAAACAAGATGAAATGAAAGAGGAGTAACGAGGCTATTTTTAAAAAGTAAGGAGTAGAAAGTACAGATAATTGCGTGAAAATGTAAGGAGTAGAAGTAAAAAGTAGGCAGAAAAATAATTACTCCAGTAAAGTATAGATACCCAAAATTTCTACTTAAGTAAGGTAACGAAGTATTTGTACTTCGTTACTTGACACCTCTGCTCGCGAGGTGTGTATTCGGCAACAATCGCTCCAGCGGCCTTGCTCAGTTCCTTCAACACTCGGCCCTGCTCTGCTTCACACTACAGTAACATTGATAATAGCATCCATGATTTCTGCCCGATTCCTAGCCCGGTTCTTCTCCACCGGCTGTGAGGTGAAGTCCACATATCCCAAGATTCTGCGCTTAAACTCTGCATCATCAAACTACGCCTTTTTTTTTGAAAAGGCACCCTCTAGCGAAAGAAAAAGTTACATAGCTTTAACATAAGATAGTCAATGAAAGCTTTAGCATAAGTTCTGCCAGGAAGACTTAATTGTTACGTCACTTTAACTTCTATCTATCCAATCACATTCTAATACTCGGGTATAAAAGATCGGTACTTACTCATGTTTGAGTTCGCAGATGCTGACGCTCCAATTCAGTTGCACGCGTCACTTGCCGACAATGTCTAAAGACACGCAATTCGTCTGCGACTACTCTGACTCTGACGATGACTTCGTCTCACCTTCTCCTCCTGCTGCACGTCGCAGCTCTCGGATTCAGAGCCGTACCTCTCCATGGGCCCACAGGTCATCTGAGGATATAATTAAAGCTCTCGAGGAAGCCGGCATACCGGTTAGTCAAGGCCTCTCTAGAGAAGATCTATACCTCCTGGCCCAGAACACTTTTGGTATTCCATTAGTGTCCATCGCTTCAAAAGCCTCAACTTCGGCAGCCCAACCCAAACCAACCGGAAAGAAAAGGTCCGCTAAATCATCCTCACCTCACCCAGAAAAAAGATCAGCTATACCTGCTCGGCTACCATCTTCTCCACAAAGAGCCGAACCATCAAACACAAATGATCAGCTCCTTTCTGCTGTCCAAAGCCTCGCTCAAACAGTTAAAGGATTGGAGTCCAAGATGTCGGCGTTCGAACATCGTTTCTCACACCACAATCTCAGCTCAGACCCGGCCACGACTTCATCGGCGATTCCGCAGCCGCATTCCTTCTCCTTCGGATGAAGTAACCCCTCGAACGAGCCTTCCACATCTTCTACCATGCCTACTCCTCTACACTCGATTCAGACGCCTTTCCAAGACGTTCAGGCACCACTATCTTCTCCAATCTTCAACCTCTCTACAGCGGCTCCCGCTCAAAATTTCGGTAGGCGTTTCGTTTCGCCAGCTGCGGTAACTGTGTCTCCCCACCTAAGAAATAACATCATCCAAGGTAAGGATGTTAATCTGGCTTCTCTACTACTCCCTTCACCTGCTGCCGACAGAAAGATGGTGGATTGTGGGGACGTGGCAGTGTTTCTTAAAACCTCCGATCCTCGTCTGCAACGCAATCTTTCATTTGGTGAATTCGTTATTGCGTTCGGCATTTACAGAGACATTTTGTGCCAAAGTTTTCCAGAGAGAAGGGAAGAGCTAGATCTCTACTTATCTATGATTGCGGATTTCAGCCAACGATACGGAGGCACGTTGTTTTACGAGTACCACAAGTCACTTTCCGCTAAATCCGCGTCATTTATTGCACTCTTCAATTCAAGGATTGACTGGTCAGTTACAGACACGGAACTGCTCGTCCGTCATTTCGGCGGCCAAAAAATCTTGGCATGCGCTATTTGCAGCGCTCACGGGCATTCGGCCGCACTTTGCCCCAAAGCATTCGGAAACAAAGACCCGGCTGCTGTCCATAGTGCTGAAAAAGTAAGGCCCTCTTCGGACAGCAGAGGTCGCCATACCACACATTTCAATGGTTTTCCTATTTGTTCTCGTTTCAATGAATCTGTTTGTGTATACCCTAACTGTAAATTTCTTCACATCTGTAGTTCTTGCAAGGATCCACACCCGAAATCCGTCTGCCCACGCCGGTACAAAACTGCAGCCTTAGGGAAAGCCCACAATCAGAGAAAATTCTGAATAGTCACCCATCTACTCCTATCAACATCCCTAACCTTTCAAATTACCTTTTTTCTCACCCCGATCCGGTTTTTGTGGATTATTTAATCACTGGCTTGTCTCAAGGGTTTCGGGTAGGAGTTCTTTCACACCTTTCTGGCTCTTTCGTTGCAAAAAATTTGCAGTCAGCCAGAAATGAACCCGACGTGGCTGCAGCACTACTAGAAAAAGAAGTCAATAAAGGATATGTCATCTGCCCTTTTTCTTCTCCTCCTTTCTCTCCCTTTCGGGTTAATTCTATCGGCATTGCAACGCGCAAATATTCTGGCAAAAAACGTCTCATTTTCGATATGTCTTCTCCTCATTCACCCAACATAGCAAGCGTTAACGAATGCATTCCTTTAACTCCTTTCTCTCTACACTATGCCTCGGTTGACAACGCCATCCAGTTAATCAAGTTAGCTGGCCAAGGAGCCTGGTTAGCTAAGGCCGACATCACAGACGCTTTCAAAACCATGCCAATCCACCCTTCTGACTGGCATCTTTTTGGAGTCAAATGGAATTCTAAGTTTTATTTTGCTGTAAGGCTTACATTCGGGTGTAGAAGTAGCCCCCACATATTCAACAGTCTTTCGGAGGCTCTGTGCTGGATCCTGCTGAATGTCTGTAAGCTTCCTTTCGTTCTGCATTTACTTGATGATTTTTTGTTGATTGATTTTCCTAATTCTCAATCTTCCATCCTAGATATACTTAAACAGGTATTTCATGACGTCGGCGTGCCTCTCTCCGCGGAAAAAACAACGGGTCCCTCAACTTCGCTTGAATTTCTAGGCATTTCTAGGCACGGTAAAAATGCAAGCTTCCCTTCCTCAAGAAAAGCTCGCAAGGATCAGATCCTTTTTGGAAAGTTTTTCCTCATTACGTGTCGTTTCGAAACGTGACATACTTTCCATACTCGGTCACCTCAATTTTGCCATGAGTATAATTCCGCAAGGAAGGGCTTTCATTTCTCGTTTGCTAACATTGGCTCATTCTACGCCTAACCTAAGCGATTCGCTTCATTTAGACGAAGGATGCATGTCCGATATAAAATTTTGGACTCAGTTATTAAACGATTGGAACGGTATTTCTTTTTTTTATAACGATGCGTTTGAATCATCTACAGACCTACACCTTTTTACCGACGCTGCACCATCCATTGGATTCGGGGGATTCTTTCAAGGACAATGGTTCGCAGAGAAATGGCCAATCGCATTTCCCGCATATAGCCCTGGCTCCGTTTCTTCCGCGCTCCACGAGCTTTATCCTATAGTCATAGCCAGCGTAATTTGGGGTCCAAAATGGTCAAGGAAACGTATCATGATGTTCTGTGATAACGAAGCCGTCGTCGCCATCATCAATAAAGGCAGATCATCTTGCTCAACGATCATGCCTTTCGTTAGACGCCTAATCTGGCTATCAGTCGTCCATAATTTTATCATTAAAGCGGTTCACATACCCGGACACTCTAACGTCATTGCTGATGCTCTATCCCGTTTTCGTTTTCAGACTTTCAGACGGCTTTGCCCTTCAGCCAGCATGGATTCCACACCTTGCCCGCCCCTATCAGCAGCAATGTTAAATTAGACGACTTGGTCAGATCAGCCAGACATTATATGTCCAAAGGAGTAGCTCCGTCTACCTATAAAGCTTACACTTCTTCTTGGTCTTCTTTTTTAACGTTCTGCTTTTCCTTTCAGATCCCTATATTTCCCATTCTGATTTCAACTGTCTGCTCCTTTCTTACCTTTAATTTCGAACAACGGAATCTTAAACCTGCTTCAATTCGGAGATTACTCGCAGGAATTCAGTTTTATGCCAAATATTTTAATCCCGATTTTCCAAGTCTTTTCTCTGCTACTTCCATCCGACTTTTGCTTAAAGGCATTACTAAATCCGCTAGTATTTCTCCAGACAAACGGTTGCCTTTCACTTTACCCTTATTGCAAAGATTAATTACTTCCATCCGCAAAGGGCTTTTTTGCACATATAACAATATTTTACTAGAAGCGGTGTTTCTAACTGCTTTCTACGGGTTCATGCGTCCGGGGGAATTTACTTCAGCAACCAATCATTTCAATCCTGCCTACGGTCTTTCCTTCTCTGATTTACGCTTTTCACCTATATTCTTTACGCTGTTTCTCAAGCACTCTAAAACAGATTCTGAAGGTTCTGGAGTCACACTAACAATTTCTAAAATTGGCAACAATTTCTGCCCCTTCTCATCCATGCTTAAATTTCTTAAAGTTCGTCAAAGGTCCTCAGATAATTCCCCTCTATTTATCCTACTTAACGGAGCACCCCTTTCTAAAGGCTGGTTTAGGAATCACCTAGTTTCTGTCCTCAAAAGTTGTAGCCTACCTCCCTCCCAGTACACCGGTCATTCCTTCAGGATTGGGGCAGCCACTTCAGCAGCCGAACGGGGCATTTCCACCGCAACCATCAAGATCCTGGGCAGATGGTCTTCTTCTGCATTCGAGTCTTACATAAGACCAGATTCTAAAACCATCCTCGAAGCTCAGCAAGCTCTCCAGTAATGGTTCAGGTAATTCTCTATACAAATACTGGTGGTGGTGCGGCCCTGCGGCCTTGTCTCTGTGGTCTAACTGACCTTGTGGCCTTACGGCCTTGTCTATGTGGTCTAACTGACCGTGTGGCCTTACGGCCTCGTCTATGTGGTCTAACTGACCGTGTGGCCCTGCGGCCTTGTCTATGTGATCTATCCGATCATGTGGCCCTGCGGCCTCGTCTATGTGGTCTAACAGACCGTGTGGCCCTGCGGCCTCGTCTATGTGGTCTAACAGACCGTGTGGCCCTGCGGCCTCGTCTATGTGGTCTAACTGACCGTGTGGCCCTGCGGCCCCGTCTATGTGGTCGAAATGACCGTGTGGCCCTGCGGCCTCGTCTATGTGGTCTAACTGACCGTGTGGCCCTGCGGCCTCGTCTATGTGGTCTAACTGACCGTGTGGCCCTGCGGCCTCGTCTATGTGGTCTAACTGACCGTGTGGCCCTGCGGCCCTGTCTCCGTGTGGCCCTGCGGCCCTGTCTCCGTGTGGCCCTGCGGCCCTGTCTCCGTGTGGCCCTGCGGCCCTGTCTCCGTGTGGCCCTGCGGCCATGTCTCCGTGTGGCCCTGCGGCCATGTCTCCGTGTGGCCCTGCGGCCATGTCTCCGTGTGGCCCTGCGGCCATGTCTCCGTGTGGCCCTGCGGCCATGTCTCCGTGTGGCCCTGCGGCCCTGTCTCCGTGTGGCCCTGCGGCCCTGTCTCCGTGTGGCCCTGCGGCCTTGTCTCCGTGTGGCCCTGCGGCCTTGTCTCCGTGTGGCCCTGCGGCCTCGTCTCTGTAGTTTAAGGGCCAAAAACGTTTACAATTACGCAGCAGCAGCAGATATCAATTGCTCATGTGTAGTGCCCATCTACAAAATGTAATTTCAAGTTCTGTTTAGCCATCAGCAGATGGCGTTCCATGTCCTGCTTCACATGTTAACTCTTGTTCTTCTTCTCTATAGGATCTCCAGGACACAAGACCGGTGGGTCTATTTTACTTACAGTTTTGGGGGATAGGCTCCGTCCGGGAGGAAGCATTCTTCCACCTCATTTTTGGGGGTCGGCTGCGCCTCTGCCTTCATCTTCAGGCAGGATATGCAGAGTCCATACCCTCTGATTGCGAGCTACGGACGGGGCCTATGCCAAAGTACTTTATTGCTTGCTGGGTTGTTAATAAATGGATTATTGTCACAGTATCTATTCTCCCGAGTCTTTCTGGCAGAAATGAAAGCTTTAGCATAAGTTCTGCCAGGAAGACTTAATTGTTACGTCACTTTAACTTCTATCTATCCAATCACATTCTAATACTCGGGTATAAAAGATCGGTACTTACTCATGTTTGAGTTCGCAGATGCTGACGCTCCAATTCACCGCCATCCTCCCCACCACCTCCAAGTCAAATCCTTCCCTACTCCACCCCACCACCACCAGGATGGTCCCTTCCATACCTCACGGGGGGGTCGGCTGCGCCTCTGCCTTCATCTTCAGGCAGGATATGCAGAGTCCATACCCTCTGATTGCGAGCTACGGACGGGGCCTATGCCAAAGTACTTTATTGCTTGCTGGGTTGTTAATAAATGGATTATTGTCACAGTATCTATTCTCCCGAGTCTTTCTGGCAGAACTTGTCACCACTTGCTGTCGTAACGCACGGTGGTATAACCTGCAGAAAGACTCACTGATAGCTGTATATTTACTCTGGATAATGTTTGAGATTCATTCAGATTCAGCTTTTTAATAAAACCATTGCAGAGTTGTTTGTTTTGTTCGAGAGGGGGCATCCACTTTACACAACTGAACCTCTCTCACACACAGAGCTCTACCATGAACGGCATTTCTTGTTCCTGTTGTGCATCCACACTTCAAGCCTTTGCTGTATGAGACACTTAAGGTCGGTGATCTTTAAGAGGACGAGTCTGTGCAGACATCAGCAGTTCATCGATACAGAAGTCAGACGCTCAGCACAGCTTCAGTCAATATTGAATTAGTGGCTTGTTTGATTTCCCTGATGTTAAGCACAATGAGTCCAGTAATCGAAACGCTTTCTTTCTTTGTTAATTAACGCTTAGAGAGAGAGAAGATCTAATTTCACAACGGCCTTTGCAACAAGCTGAGGTATAGATTTCTATCTATAAATGAGCATTGTTCATAATGATTAGCCGTTTTGGACAGACATAGAAACATTTTTTATCCTCGCATTGACAAGAAGTGCCAGTAACAATCTTGTACGCGCACCAAGACTTTAGCATCCATTAATCAAGTCTTCAGTGTCAAATGATCCTTCACAAATATGCTGTCACTTTAATACACCCTTGCTAAATAGAAGTATTTATTTAGTTTTAAAAAATGTGCAAAACCTTTGAACTAATATTTTCCACATCACTAAATAATTTCAGAGAACAATGGCACACAAAATGTTTTCTGTAAAGTATTCCTGCAGCTCAAAAAATAGAACACGGCACTAGCAATGCCAAGGTCATGGGTTTGATTGCATAAAAGTGAATGAATGCAAAGTAAGTTGATAAACTCACAGAAAATATCTGATTATATGATGAATAGTCTCATATGATGCAGTGAATTTACTGAAGAATATTCAAATGCATGTTTTCAGCTTCTGAAATATATCTTGTTGAAATAAATAAATCTGAAGCGCTTATGAAAGCAGCAAATATTACTGTATGTTATATTAATTATAGCTGAGGGTGGATTGGATATGGGTTTAATCCAATCACTCAGACCACATTCTTCTTCCTTTGGCTTCCTAATGTTTGTCACTGTTCAATAGTTACTTTATTCAGTACACTTATGACAAAGATGTACTAAACACGGAAATGTTTTTCCTTTGCGTTTTTGAAAAGTTTTGCATACAGAAAATGATCACCATTCACACGGATCCATGGAAAAGACAAAAATGCTTTATTATTTATGTCAGCCCAGTAGATGGATGTCACTTTGTAAAGAAAACTATGTGGCTATAAGCAGAGTTTCCAACACACAAACTTTTCCCAGGAACTAGGGACTTTGGGTTGGTACTTGGTGTGCTTCGATCACAAGAACCGCGGTATAAATGAAGTTCTGCATAAAAATTTGGTAATTTGGTAATGTTACAATGTACCCCTTCACATGTTACAATGTATTCCACCTATGGGGCATGTTGTCACATTTCACTTCCATTCTTTCAAGAAAGAGATAAATCAAGAAAAAAGTATACATTGTATTAATGAAACCAAACCACATAATTGTACTATAGACATGCGTGCAATTAATTTGGGATAAAATAAATACTCTGAACCCCAAGTGCTTTACACAAACTGAGAAAGTCAAAAAGTGCCCCACTCTCCCCTACTTTTTCAAAGTTCAAGAACTTTCAGGGGTGGGACTTGGGCTCTGAACATGCTGATTGGTTAAGTTTGCATTTTATTTTACATTTTATTTTAACCAAAAAGTCTGTTGAGGTGCTTGCAGTAAGAGTTGGTTTCTATTTTAATTAACAACGGATTTTAAAAAATATGACTGATGGATACGACCAAGATTCAGACTTTATTATGTTTATAAGCGGAGGACAAAATCCAGTAGGAACTGGAAAGTCATGTGCGGTCCTATGTTATGGATTAATCTTCACGGTACTTTAGACTGCTTAGTTTTAGTTTTCAATTAAAAGCGGCGTTGTGTAAACGCCCCCTAAGTCTGATTTCAAACATTAATGACTTATAGGAATGTATAGTCCTATAATCAATATAATTGAATATATTGTCAGGATTCACTGAAATGTAGGACCCAAATTAGTTAGAAGCTCAAACGAAAGCTTTAATTAATGAAAATGGTAACAGATGGCTTTCAAATTCCAGATCAGTGTAATCCAAGGGCACACTGGAAAGAGAGTTTAAAGTCCAGGCAGTGGTCAGTGACCAGGTGAGAGGCTGCACATCAAAGAGACCAATAGTCAGAGTCAGGTGAGGGTCATTAAAGATAATCAGCCCAGGTAATCAAACAGGGCTGGAAGGAGACACAGATATGAGTAGTCCAGACCTAGAGAGAGACAAGGAAGACAACCGATGAACCAAAACAAGAGATGTGTACAAAACACACTGGCAAAGAAAAAAGTGAAAACAGGAGGTTTGAATAAGGAGAGAATAGATGAAAAATTAACAAGCAGCTGCGAGCGCATGCATTGTGAAACACAATCAGCTGAGCATGGCCGGCACTTACGAACAAAAACAAAAGCTGTGTCCGAAATTGCATACTCTCTTGAGTAGGCGCTTATTGTGTTTAAGTAATTACTTTATGACCGCTAAAAACTGTTCTATGTAGTATTAATGTGAGTAGTATAAATGTACTATGCACCACATACTTCTTTTGTCGCATACTGTTTTTGCCTACTATTGGTGTTTTGCTGTTGCCCACAACATTCTTTTGAATAGACTTGAAAATTATGTTGCCATTATCGGAATTACATTGGCATGGTTTAAATCTTACTTATCTGAGCATGAGCAATTTGTAGCAGTAAATGAAGGGATGTCATACCGATTACAAGTTCAGTACCGCAAGGCTCAGTACTAGGACCGTTGCTTTTCACAACTTGTACAAGCTACCCTTGGGAAATATCATAAGGAAGCATGGCGTTAGTTTTCACTGTTACGCTTATGATACTCAGCTTTATATTCCTTCACACCCTGACAAAACATAACTGATATAACAAATTGGATGACTAATTAGTAGTAGTAGTAGTAGTAGTAGTATTTTCCTACTACTTAATTCTGGAAAAAAACTAAAACAAAACAGAGATTCTAATTATTGGACCTAAAACTTCTGAACATATTAGAATTCTGTCTAAAACTTGATCGTTGTCGGTTAGGAACCTGGGTGTGCTCTTTGATATCAATCTTTCATTTGAAAGGCAAGTTTTTAACATGATGTCATTGTCTTGATTGTTCACAGGTGTGTCTTTAGTCCTTGTGTATTTAATGCCGCATTCCAGGCAATGCATAACCCGTGTTTTTCCAACCTTCTAACCACGAAAGTGCACTGGAATGGCAGTCAAACCTGTGAACTTGCCACCCGTGAACTTGTAGATCGATGTACTTAAGAGCTCTGACGTCACATATGCAGTGTTTATGGAAGTCGTACATGGTATTTCACAAATAACATAAAATAAAAGGTATACCTTCTCTTGCCTTATGGACCATCCCCACCCCCCCCCTCAGTTTCCCTCAAATAAGCAAGGAGTAAGCAATTCCTTGCGCTCAGGCAGTTTGGCGTGACTTTGCCTGGAATGCTACAAAGTCATGATTCGGGGTTTGAAGTGGTGACTTAAGGGCTCAAAAACCTGCCTGGAACGCAACATAAGCCCTCATGCTTGCCATGCGTCTTTGTCTAGTATTGTCTGTGTAACCCTTTGTTGGTGAGTTTTGGTTCTGTTCAAATTTAAGTTCAAATCAAGCTTTGTCAGGTCTTTGGTTTATTTGTTCACGCTCTCAATAAAACTGCACTCAGCTATGCTTACCTTCAGTTTAATCTTTTACAGAATACTAGAACTTCTACAAAATGGACCCAGCAGTTTCTCAGCTCTTGAATCTTCATCAAACGGGAAGAGCTATTGAGGATTATGTGAAGGATTTTTTGTTTCATAGATTATTTGCCCAGGGTCAAGATTCAACTTAAAAGGTGTTTTTGTTTTGGAATGGACCATGATTTTGCTGAACTCATGCCCTCGGTAGAACACCCTTGTACACTGTCAGTATATTTAGTTTCTATGTGGTTCAGGTTTCGTGGTGAGACAGATGTGTCTTTGTCTAGTATTGTCCGTGTAACCTCTGTTGTTGAGTTTTATTTCTGTTCAAGCTTAGGTCATGTAGTGTCAAGTCTTTCGTTTATTTTGTATCTGTTCACGCTCTCAATTCAGTTTAACTACGCTCGCCTTCAGTGGAATCCATTACAATTCTGTTTTTCACTATATCGACCGATGCTGTCGAAAGATGCTGTTCATTCCAATTAGCAAAAATGTAAATGATTTGCAATCACTGTCACATACTGTCTTTGCTTTTCCACAGATATTTTTCTCTAACTCGAGTCCATTAATTCAGACACAGTGTATGCTTTAAGATCAACACAGCCTCGCTCTCTCTCTCCATGAGAGCCAATCAAGCAAAAAGGAGAATATAAAGTGGCTTTTAATAAATTCCTCACCCCATAAATATTCATTCCTCTCCTGATCTGGGAAAATCTATTATTTCTTAAGTGACAACAATCTATGATTTGGAAGCCTCATAGGCTGTCATTTATATGCTACCTTTATCACCACCCGGGAGGAATTAAGGTCTAATTACTTTCACAAGGAGTATTGGGGAAAGCAGCTATGCACTTAGTGTGATTTGTTGATTATGTGACGTGAGAATATATGTGTGCACTTGCTTCCATCAAAGTAAATATTTAACCAGGAGAAAATGAAAAATCATTCTTGTACAGCAGAGCGAATAATTTACAATTTTTCCCCAGCAGTCACCGGCCGCATCAACTGTTTCCGAAGCCAGATTGAGTCTTAGGAAAATATGACCCTCTCAGAGAGTCTAAAGGTGATGCCATCAGTATAATGTGAGTGGTTCGGTGGAAAGATGCACCTCTTCATAATGTAATATTTGCCAAGTGGGCTCCAGAGCATTATAAAGAGAAATATGCATAATTTACAGCCGTGACAAATAAACAGCTCACAAATTTTGAAAGAGATGGGCATGTTGTGCTTGATGCTTCTAGGGAACCGTAAATTGCTTTCATTATTTTCCCTGAGCTTCAATAAATGTGGGTGGTGGGTATGGAATGTCCAGTAATGGATTTTAATATTCACTGGTGAGTCGGTTAGTCATCATAAGCCCATCTTAACGGGTGGTGCATACTAGACTTACAATATTTAATAGCCCATATACAATATACTCTATAGATAACTTCGTAACAAATAATTGACTATAGGCCGTTAAATTATTAGAAAAATATTAGAGAAATGATCTACCAATCCCGTCTCTGGTAATAGCAAAACTGTATGTTTATCTTCTCCAACAGCGGCATTACATCACTATTGAGATGTGTAAACTATTTTACTGATAAAATGTGTAAACTATTTTACTGATAAAATTGCCAGATCACCGCTGACAACACGTTTCTGTGAGAGCGTGTGTCTGTACTGTATGTGTGTGTGCGATTGAGTAGATTCAGTGTCTTTGTGGGTTATTTTGCTGTTGTAGGCTAGCCTAGAAATCTAGATGCACCCTAGCGGCAGCAAATTTAACCTGCCCGCGAGTGTCGTCTAGCATCTCTCAATACCCTTGTAATCGCCTAACTCTTGCCGGGCCAATCACATCGTGTCGGTGGGCGGGGCCATAATGACGGCCGAGTTGCGTTTGCGTGCTTCTAGTAAACACAGAAACTGGCGAACGGCGGTGTTTCGAATCAGCTTTGACCGCGACTCTGGAAGACTTGGAGTTAAGCTTTTCTCTGAGAAAAGAACAAAGAACGGCACTGAAGTCATTCTTAAAAAGGGAAGATGTGTTCGGGGTTTTGCCGACTGGATACGGCGAATGTTTAATCGGTCAACGAGCTCTGTTTCACCTTCGTTGCTCTGGTTGGTGTAGCGCTATCCTATCGCGTGCAGAGGGAGTTTGAAAGACAACCGTTTATCCCGCCCCTCGGAATGAGCCCTGTCTATGGTGAGTTTCCAGACCAAACATCTTGATGTGGGTCTGGCTTGTAAGGCTAGTTGTAGGCTGTAAGGAGTTTTGAAATAACTGAATCGAGATTATATGGTTTCCCTGAAAATATTGCACAAATTACAACGTTCATGAACCAATCAGATTCAAGCATTCAACAGCCCCATAGCAGGTTTTGTTATTTTTTTTAATTTTTTTATCTTCATAAGTTTCTTGAAAAACGCTGTTGAGGTAACTATTCAACGACTCACTATAACTTCCTGAATGAATCGGTCAAAGACGTAATTTGTCACCACCTACTGGCCTAATGATATAACCTAACCTATTGGTAAATTGATAATTGTAGACAGTGACAACACATTCAGTTTTTATATGCTCACATTTTAGGCATATAGAAAAAGGAATATTTCGCAACACTGCAAGTTTTTTTCACATTTACAGGGCA
This sequence comes from Pseudorasbora parva, assembly GCF_024679245.1. Lineage (NCBI taxonomy): Eukaryota > Metazoa > Chordata > Actinopteri > Cypriniformes > Gobionidae > Pseudorasbora > Pseudorasbora parva. The sequence goes on from NC_090190.1 coordinate 6,835,993, forward strand.
CCTGGTATTGATCATTCTTTAAAGTTGGCGTGGTATGTTTGGATAGAAGATGAGACAGTTATTCATCCGTAAACCTACCAACATCAGTCACCATGATTTCTGTAATGACTTACATTATATACAAATACTTTTTATTCGTATAACATTGATCGCTGAAAACGGCAATATGACTAATTTACTGTGGTCTCATGATTACAGAAACATGTTCATAAAGCCAAGCTTAGAAAAGTAACTTAATAATTAATATAGGCCTAATTATTATTCATAGAATTAACAGTGAAGTAATTCCATTAGAGAAAGCAATAAGCAGTTTCATTTATTTTTTACTTTTAACCAACACTCATTTGGACTCAAACTGTTCTTTCTTTTAACTCATTTTCCAAATATTCCATTCAAAAGTAAAGTTTGTAATTGAGTGAAGGATTAAAATATTCATTATGCTGTATTGTTTGACTCTTGAAGCTGCGCGTGCTGGAGGGTATAAAAGAAAGAATGCTAACTAGAATATTATAATAAATTGAATGCATATGTCTAGCGGAGCTTAGTGTGAATAGAATAATCATAGTGTGTGAATACTCCTCATTACAAAGTCTGCCAACTCATTATCAGCATGGCCTTCACAACCTCAAAGGTGGACATTAAATAATACACAAAAACATTTTCATCTCCAGTTTAAACTGCGAATTTCTCACTCTCTTGGTATTGTCACGTTTGTTTTGCTTACAATACAGAGAGAAACTTGAAACTGCTGAATTTGGAATACTTCATATTTTTAGCATATCTATGGCAGAGTTTGCTAGTGCAAGGATTCGAATAGAATTTATCTTGTATCAGTTTCAGAACTAGACATGACGATGTAGCCCTTGGGTGGTGGGTGCTCATTTAGGGTCTTGACAAGATGGCAGCTTACTGCTGAGAGCTGTCGGATTTTGTTCTAGAATCCACTGTTTTGTAGAGTTCGGTCTGGTAGAAAGTCCCAGTGGACACCACTGTTATTAATCTAAGTGCCCGAGGAGAGGGAGTTTGGGTACAAGAGAAAGACCGGAAACTGGGACAGATGTGTGTTGAATTCTAGTAGTACTAGATTCAAGTTATGCATTTCAAGATGTAAAATAATTATAGACGTAAAAGTAAGCAAAAAGCCAGTAAAAATGACTCTTTAAGGAAAAATGAAAATTCTTCCAAGCTTGTAAATGCTGTGGTGTTTGCCTTTTTGCATTCAACATACAGTAAAAAAACACAAAAAAAAAAACACATTACATTGGATTGGATTGAGATCTGGGGAATTTGGAGGCCAAACCAACACCTCAAACTTGTTGTGTTCTCCAAACCATTCCTGGTAGTGATGAAGCCAATATATGGGGAGGATTAGGAGGCCATGATGGGAAGAGGCTAACGTGCAAATTTGACCAGGATGCCAGGGTTACACCCCTACTCTTTATCTGAAGGACATCCTGGCATTTTTAATGACCACAAAGAGTCAGGACCTCACTCAGTTTTATTGTCTCATCTGAAGGATGGTGCTCTTTGACAGTATAGTGTCCCCATCACAATACTGGGGTGTTAGGACCCACACAGGGTGAGCACCCCCTGCTGGCCTCACTAACACCTCTACCAGCAGCTACCTGGTTTTCCCATGAGGTCTCCCATCCAGGGACTGACCAGGCTCAGCCCTGCTTAGCTTAAGTGGGAAACCAGGTTACAGAGTGATATGACTACTGGCTAGATATAGGCTGCATCCAAAATACTTCTCTCGCATACTTCTCTACTATATATAGTATACAGTAGGTGTATACAGGTGTATACAGTAGGTGATAAACAGTATGTGACAAAAGAAGTATGCCTGAATTCAAAGTACTCATAAAAGAGTAGGCAAAAAGTACATGACCTACTTCTTCGGGCAAGATTCTGAAGTGTGCATATGACAAACATTATGCCTGAACAGAAACTGTTCGGAGCAATGAAACCATCAGGGCGGGCTTTAGACGATGATGGACAGATGATCAACTGTAACATAATCATGCACGTCATCAAAGACGCTTGGTTGAATTTTTTACAAATTAAAATGTGTTTTATTTTGGCAAGGTTGCCTGCTAAAATTTGCATTCCTGGTTCTATATATCACATAATTGAGGTCGCTTCACTTTAACCCGCAGACATGGAAAACAACCCTCGAGAAAACCGTAGACATGGCAACACAGTGCAGTTGAGCTCTGTTGACTCTGCTTATGCGTCGCTCCGTTGCTCTGATTGGTTGTAGGTCTATCCAATTGAGGTCTTTCTTAGTTCAGTTAAAACACGCCCCATAATCACAGCCCAATGGAGCCGTTTCAGACTCATATTCTGACTTGAATTGAGTATGACTACGTCAGGCGAGAATTATTTACTAGGTATGGGCAAAATTAACGTTTCCACAGTTATCAACATGGCAAAATGAGTAAAATGCTTCAATTAATTTTTTTTTATATATATACACATTAAAATGCTGTACGCCTACTTGTGTTATATTATCTTGGCAGTTAATTACTAAAAATTAATTAAAGCTGCTGTGAGGGTGTTTCTAATACATCGGCTGAGGCATTGACTGATCATTCCATCTTCTGACTGCTGTAATCAGTCTCTTAATATTTTTCCCTTTTTCTGAGAGTTGTGGAAATGCTATAATGTGTCTTCTTTTGCTACTGTAGCAAATGTGAATAAAAATATATATATTTGAGTCATCTCCTCTTTAGCAGACTTCTGGGAACCCTGGAAATGGGTCCATTGAGTGTGATTTATGTTAGAACTTATTCTTTTAAAATATTGCAGTTCACTTATTTCATGTATGATCTTAAAGAACATATATGTTATTGCTGGCAGTTACATACAGGCCTTCATGCTTGCTTTCTTGTGTCTGTTAAATATCTTCTTCCTGTGTGCTCATCCATCATCCGTCACCTTTACTCTCCCGCAGCGCTGGGTCACATGACTCCTGCACTTTTATTGACATATCATTAAAAAATTAATTCCACTGAGAACACCGTGTACTCTTCAATTTGAGACGTGTTAAGTTTGACATGGCTGTAATTGGACAGCAATTAATGAATTGCATAAATGAATAGTGTCATAGTGTCATAGTGAATAGTGTCACCTTCATCAAGGCTATAAAATATGGTATCATTCTGTGGGAAGAGAGCAGCTCATTATTCATATGATTTTAGGCTGAAATGGAAGAAGTATTTTATTATCTGTAGTAATTTCTATAAACTACACTCTTAAAAATAATGGTTCTTAAATGGTTCTTTGTAGTGCAAAAAGGTTATTTAGACTATAAAATGGTGAGAAAAATTCTTCGGGGAACCAAAAAGAGTTCTTCTATATATATCACTGTGAAACCGCATTTTTGGTTCTTCCTGGCACCTTTATTTTTAAGGGTGTAGGGGCCTAGCCTGACAAGCCAGACTCACATCAAGATGTTTGGTCTGGAAACTCACCATTGACAGCTCAATCTAAGGGGTGGGATAAACGGTTGTCTTTCAAACTCCCCGGCACGCGATAGGATAGCGCTACAACCAACCAGAGCAACGAAGGTGAAGCAGAGCTCGTTGATAGATTAAATATTCACCGTATCCGGTCGGCAAAACTCTGAACACATCTTCCCTTTTTAAGAATGACTTCAGTGCCGTTCTTTGTTCTTTTCTCAGAGCAAAGCTTAACTCAAAATCTTCCAGAGTCGCGGTCAAAGCTGATTCGAAAGACTCTGTGTTTACTAGTAGCACGCAAGCGAAACTCGGCCGTCATTATATTAAGCCCCGCCTACTGACTCAATACACAATGTGATTGGCCTTACCAGTGTTTGGTTTTTACAGCTCAGAACTGTATTGAGAGTTGCTAGACGACACTCGCGGCAGATTAGATTTGTTGCCGCTAGGGTGCGTCTAGATTTCTAGGCTAGTAGGGGCCTGTTTTGGATGCCAAAGACTCTCAGATATGATTATCCTTGTGCGAGGGGTCTTATTTTTCTCATTCTTATTTTGATTTTTTTACACTGTTTTTCTCTAAACATTTCCATACGTGCAGCCTTGGAGGGGGATTTGAGCACTTTAGTCCAGAGTATGCAAGGTATATACCGAGAAGCAGGCAAGGCTCTCATTAGACCAGCCATACTAACACAGATGGCACACAGTATGTTGTGGTTTCCCACTGTGGGTCAATAAAGGAGGTGCGTGGATTTACGAACAGCGGTGGTTTGACATATATGACTGACACATTGAAAGGCAGGATGTGTGTGCACGTGGGAGGTTGTCCATCAGAGCTAATGAGAGTTAAACTTGCATTTTATGCACGTTCTGTATACATGGGTGATGAAGCTTCTGCTCAAACGGTGGCGGAGGCAGAAACATGCCACCTTGTCGCAATGAAACCCAGAGGAGATTGGCAAGGACAAGTAGGCGATGCAATATTCTCAGATTGACAGTCACATGACAGGACGACATAATCTCAGGCTTGTTTTATTGGATGTTCAGGTAAGGCGCACTAATGAAACCTGCAAGAGGCATTAAAAGAGATTAAAGAACCCTTGCTAGATTTCTTTTGTATGAAATTTAATTTGAAAAGAAATCAATGAATACCAAACAGTTCAATGGAATATTTCTGGAAGTCGACTACCATTCAAATGTTTGAACCTTGGCAGCCTTGGTGAGCATAAGAGACTTCTTTCAAAACATTAAAAAAAAAAAAATCTTACTGACCCCAAACTTTTTAGCAGTATGTGCATTTTCCCAATTTCATGTTTCACTGAATCATATAATAATCTGTTTAGCCATTAAACAAACTACTGTATGTTTATACGTATTTACTACTGTTTAGTAATGAGAATCTTCATCAATAAATTAGAGATTCATAAGTAGTGATTAAACATTCACTATTTGACTTATGCATTATGGCATTCTTTATGTTATGTACGCAGCTGATTGACATTAACACCCGCCAATTTGATATATAATATCACCTATGTTTGGATTGTAGCCTTACGATTTTTCTCGCTCTTGTTTTTTCTGTAATACTGTTGGTGTTACAGGGCTTGAATTTTGATGTGGGATTGAATTTATTGCACATTATTTTACTCATTCATTTTTGCTCACAACCAAAGTGTGTGCACATAAAGCTGCCTCTCAGTGCTTAATTGAGTTCTTTTTTGTCACTGCTTAACAGTCAAATACACACAAAATAATGTCACAAATGCACATAATTCATGGAAAAACAGCCAGTTATGTTTTAAATGAACAAACTGTTGAAAAAGAAAATGCACGTGTAACAGTATAATGGGTCCGTGCGTCATCTAAAAAAATTACAGCACTTGATCTACCTGCTGCCAAATGAGATAACATTAAAAATATATATATGGAAGTTGTCCCCCATGGTATCAATGTCAAAATTGTGGCCAGTGAAAAAGCTGAGTGGTTAGTAACTTTGAAAAAAATAAATAAAAACCCCTAGCTACAGTGATCGGCGAGCAAAAAAGTGAATGTCAAACTGTGTGCTTCTATAAAGTGCAAAAAGTTATTTTCTCTCTGCCAAAGTAATAGTCAAACATGCACATCATTTTGCATGTAATTTAAAACCAACAAACATAAATAAATGCATGAATTAGTTCAAAACAAACTTACAGTGGGGTCATCTTAGATATTAAGCTGAATTTTGTATCATATTCAGGCAGCCAAACACAGAAGCGTAATGATTCTGCTGTATAACACAAACGGACACAACACCCTTTTACAGAGGAAAATCCTGTTCAGTGAATTTTTTTCTGTCCACCATAATCTTAGATGTAATTACAGTTTTTCAATATAGGCAATACTGGCAATGTATCATGAAAACAATATGACAAATAGATAGACAATAAATATTGATAGTGCTATTTAGAATTCTGCCTGCCACAGTCTTCATTAAAAGGGTGCAGTGATAAATAAGTGAATATAAAAAAAACAAAAGGTTGGCACTATTGAATATGCACAATCCGATATGCAATACTTTATGGTACCCTAATGAAATAATGTAAAGAGATAGCCAACTTTCCATTTGCATGATAAAAATAATAAAAAGAAACTATAAGGAACCTGGCCACCGATACCCCAGACACAAGGGAGATCTATGAGTTTGTTTGTGAAGAGGGCTATTCTGATTAAAATGTCAGTCACTTAACAGCCCCAGTGCTTTTACTTTTCTGAACTCATGCTTATGGCCAGCTTACACATAAATATTTAATAAATACCAGTGGCTTGAAGATATTGTGTTGTACTATCTCTCAGAACGCATTGTAGGGCATTCAAGTTTAGCGGTTAGTTGGTGCTGTGTAATAATTCATTCTTTTTACAGTTTACAAAAACTGTATCTTTAAGTTTCTGCCTTTGACATTCAAGCCTGACCCACTTGCATATTTGAAGAGTTATACAATTGCACAATAAATCAAACTATATTGTAAAAGCTACAATGTCATCTGTCAAAAAGTGCATTCTGCCTGAAGTCACACTCTTTTTATGAAAGCCGATCAGAGAGAGAGGTCATGAAAAAACCCTTCAGCGTTGTTGTATTGGCCAGGGACAGTTTGATTACACAAGCAGCCACATATCAAGTTTGGAACCTGCTGTTCTTCAGTATTGTTGCCCACAGAGCAGGGCTGATCGGGGCCTGAGGCACAGGGACACGCAGAGACACAGCAGAAACCACAGAGCTATGAGACAAGACCCCAAGGAGACTTTAGACAGGAGGTGGAAAGAGCAGGGTAGGAGAGAAATGATTCTGCTGCTTTTGGGTTTGATCCTGCTTACCCACCTGATCATTCTGAACGGAGTCGTAATTATTTGCATGTAACATGTACATAAACAATTTTATATGTCTGGATACATTGCAATGTACAATTCATGTATTGATGTACACTGCCGTTTAAATCGCACGTGACACTGAAGACTGGAGTAATGATGCTAAAACTTTTTAAATAAATTAAAACTGGAATCTACACTCTAAAATGTGCTGGGTTAAAAACAACCCAAGTTGGGTTGAAAATAGCCTGACAAGCCAGACCCACATCAAGATGTTTGGTCTGGAAACTCACCATAGACAGCTCAATCCGAGGGGCGGGATAAACGGTTGTCTTTCAAACTCCCTCTGCACGCGATAGGATAGCGCTACACCAACCAGAGCAACGAAGGTGAAGCAGAGCTTGTTGACTGATTAAACATTCGCCGTATCCGGTCGGCTAAACTCAGAACACATCTTCCCTTTTTAAGAATGACTTCAGTGCCGTTCTTTGTCCTTTTCTCAAAGAAAAGCTTAACTCCAAGTCTTCCTGAGTCGCGGTCAGAGCCGATGCGAAAGACCTCCAGCACGCAAACACTGGTGATGTCCGGTTCGCGAACGAATCGTTCTTTTTAACTGGATCTTTATAGTGAACCGGTCGAACCAGTTCACCAAATCGAACTGAATCGTTCTAAATGGTTCGCGTCTCAAATCAGGGCTGATCCCACAAATACTGTAGATGTTAACTTTCTGCCATCAGTGACAGTCTCTCAAACTAGAAATAAAACGAATATCTTGAAGTAGATGCTGTAACTCCAATCTTTAGCTGAACTGAGACATGTTTTGCTGAGAGATCTGATGAACTCACGAGCAGCTGATACTGAGCATGCGCGTGTAACCGAACGTACCGGTTGTCGGATCCTCGGATCAGCAGTACAGAATCAAAACCGTTTCGGTTCGATATTGAGAACCGATGAGCCGATGAGCTGCGCATGCGTGTTATTTGTTCAGAGGAACGAAATGCAGGTTAAGTGTATTTAAAACTAATCACGTTTGGAAACATCATAACAAAGCTGTCACTGTATTATTTTAAAGTTTTGAAAACAATGGATTGTAAAACGGTCAAATTAAACATTTATTTGTTTAATCAATAATGCATGATATTTTCAGGAACAGCTTTTATCTTATTTAATTTCTAAGTAGATACAGATTTTAAAATACATGTAATCAAAACAGTAGGTTTGATATAGACTACTCAGCTTGCAGCAGTTCGCAGCTCAGCACCCTGTGCACACACACACACACACACACACACACACACACACACACACACACACACACACACACACACACACACACACACACACACACACACACACACACACACACACACACACACACACACACACACACACACACACACACACACACACGTTGGTCTATGGTGTAATACCCATGTAGCTATACAAATTTGTGTCCTCATAAACCACATAAACAGGCTCACACACACACACACACACACACACACACACACACACACACACACACACACACACACACACACACACACACACACACACACACACACACACACACAGCGGTTCTCGAGTCAGATCGACCGGTTGCAAGAATCGAGATCTGGGATCACCGGTACAGAATCGAGAACCGTTTCTATCGGACATGTTCGATCTTTCGGACATGTTCGATTCTGAGAACCGGTGAGCGGAGATACTGAGCATGCGTGATAGGGTCGTAACCAAACTGTTTCTCTCGGACTGGGACAGCTGATGCTGATAATACATGAGCCCGGGTGAACACTGAGGATTTGTGTAAGTAGGCCTATTATGTCAATGTATGTTAATTTAATCCGTGTAAAACATCAGTGTTTGCACGACAGTGACAGTGACAGTGACAGTCTCTCAAACTAGAAATAAAACTAATATCTTGAAGTAGATGTAACAATCGATTCAGTTCGATTTGGTGATCTGTATTTAGTGCTGTTGCAAAACATAAATGAAAAAATGTTTCCAAGATGATGATGATGTCAATAATAATTATTACTATACTAAGTTTTGATTACAAATACTTTATATGGATGTGTTTGAATGTATTTTCATCCGCCGGGATTATAGAAATGACGTCATTACGTAAAGACGTAAAAGAACCGGTGATCAGTTTTTTTTAACCGGATCATTGAAACGAACTGTCCGAAAGAACCGGTTCGTGGAAAAGAACCGAACTTCCCATCACTAGCAAACGCAACTCAGCCGTCGTCATTATGGCCCCGCCCACCGACTCTATACACGATGTGATTGGCCCGGCAAGAGTTAGGGGAATACAGCTCAGAAGGGTATTGAGAGTTGCTAGACGACACTTGCGGGCAGATTAAATTTGCCTACGCTAGGGTGTGTCTACATTTCTAGGCTAGGTTGAAAATGGACAAACCCAGAAATTGAGTTGTTTGAATGGGTCCATTCACTGTGTTTAAACAACACAATTTCTTATTCTTTTTCACTTACTTGGGTTGTTTTTAATCCAGCACTTTTTAGAGTGTAGAATATTTCACTGTGATCAAATAACAAACCAAAAAAATTTTTCAAGACCCTAAACTTTTAGACTGTTGTGTATCGAAATGTATTTATTTATAAAGGAAACGTAACAATTATATTTACTATTATTTAACTCTACATCATTTTCATTTTTTTCTTTGCTGATTTCAAATAGTTTATTAGGCCACAGATATATAGTCTTCATCTCATGTGAGTACACTGTAAAAAATTATATGTTCAATAAGTTATGACAACATATGTTTTTACATTGTTTTAACTCATCAAAATAAGTTAAGGAATGTTAAACTTTTTTTTATTAGTTATACAAGATGTAACTCATTTTTTAAAGTCAGTTTAACATGATTTAAGTTGAAGTTAAACATCCAAGTTGATTGTACTGCAAAAGTTCAAAATTTGCCTTTTTTTATAGTGTATATGACTTTTAACACTTTTCATAATTCATAATAACACTTTATTTTACAGTGTCCTTATGTTACATGTACTTAACATAGTAATAACAGTAAATTATGCTTAATACAATTAACCCTCAATGAAACCCTAATCCTACCATAACCCTATAGTATATCTCATTAATATTATGCAGTACTTAAATAATTACACTGTAACACTGTAATCCACTTTTGTGTCCTTGTTACACGTTACATACAGTGAATTATGCATGATTACATGCAACTAACCCTAAACCAAACCCTAACCCATTCAAATAAAGTGTAATCAAATGTCCTTAATTAACAAGTAAAAATGAATGTGTGCATTCATCCCTTTAAAGAGATCATAACACCCTTATTTAACAATGCTATTATTTAGTATCCTTCTGTCAAGTTCTTATCTTTTGTTATGGTATTCTAGAGCTCAAGGAGAGATGTGAGAGCGGAGCAGGAGGGTATCTGACAGACCAAAAGAAAGCAATAAGAGCACAAGCCTTCAGGCAGGAACCACAGAAATCCAGTAAGGGAATAGTGTACTTTCATCTTCATTTGAGTCCTTAAACGTTCCTTTCAGATGCAAATAGGTGAGATTCGGTTGGAGGTCAAAACGATCAGTGTATGTTTTGCAAGTTTCATCCCATGAATAAAGATCTGATTTAAATTAATAAACAGAAATGGTTAATTTGAAAGCTTCTCTGGACTAGTAATTAATTTCATGGTAAGCTATATCAAGGTAATTTTCTAATAAGCCCAACTACACATATCACACACAAATATGGGTTGAAATAATCTGCTTTAACTAGAAAAATATTATATATTATCAGTGAATCATTTAATTGCTGAATGAACCCAAATTGAAAAGCTTCCACCTACATATACATTTTGGTATAATTTTACAGGAAACCATTTGAAGTTATGTGAAACTGCTAAAAGGGATAAACATGTGAGTATATGTTGTCTGAGCTGTAAAAAAAGAGCCGCTTTTTTTGAAAGTGTGTAACTCTAGCCTGACGTGGTCATCCTCAATTCTATTCAGAATATGAGTCTGATGCTCCATTGGGCTGTGATTATGGGGTGTGTTTCAACCGAACCAGGAAAGACATCAATTGGATAGAGCTACAACCAATCAGAGCAACGATGCCACGCATTACGTTAGTTGTCAAATGTCAACAGAGCTCAACTGCACTGTGTTGCCAAGTCTGCGATTTTTTTCCGCCAGTTGTTTTCCATGTCCGCTTGTTGAAGCGACTATTATGTGATATATAGACCCATGAATGCAAATTTTAGCAGGCAACCTTGCCAAAATAACACACATTTTACCCCCCATATGCCATTTTTTTCTGGAGAACCCCCCTAAGAAGCTATTGTTTAGGGCTAGTAGTTGACAGGTTTTGTTGTAAAAACTTGGCAACCCTGTCTGCACGCACGCTGGAAAAAAAGATCTTTGTCGATGTTGTTAAAAAAAAAAAAGATTTTAGGGATATCATCATTTTAAGAGAGAAATAGTGCAGGTGAATGCATATACAAACAAGCTCTCCGATCAGGATTTGAACAAATATTAGTGCCTTTGATGACGTGCATGATTATGTTACTGTTGATCATCTGTCCATCATCGTCTAAAGCCAGCCCGATGATTTCATGTTGTTTCTGTTGCATAATTACTCCTCTATGGATCGCGTCCAGACCGAACCGCCCAAGCTCAAATGTTGTGGGCGGGGCTGAGTTCGGCTGGCATCCAGGCTAGTGTAACGCAGGCCGTGTGAGCTCTAGCACCCTGCAGACAGTTTGGGCTGTTTCCAGTAGATGGCAGCAGACACTGGAAAAAAGAATTGGTCTGCATCATGTTGTATGCAAGATTTACTCAAATGGCTCTGAAGGGAGGACCCCCCCCCCCCCCATACAGTTGTACAAATGCAATATCCCAGTTTCATTCAATTATTTTTTTTATCTCCCACACTGTAAACATTTTTTTTTAGAAAAAAAGTTACCTGGTTGCCTTAAAATTTTGAGTTCATTGAAATTAAAATTTTTAGTTAATACAATGAACATTTTTTGAGATTCGACAACCTTTATTAAAATATTATTTAAAGATTTTTGTAAGCATATTGGGTAATTGTGTGTGTTTTATTTGTGATGACCCAGTCAAACATGCCAAATAGTGCTATATTTCATGATTTATCAATTTTTTTATGTGGTTCAGATACAAACATATTTTGAGTTTCTATTTATTAAACACATTTCCTTCATTGTATCAACTCAAATTTTTTATTTTAATAAACTCAAAATTTTAAGGCAACCAGGTTACTTACTTTTTTAAGTTAAACCAACAAAAACCAACATGTATTTTTTTTTTTTTTTTTTTTTTACAGTGCAGTGTTTGCTGACATATGTGGATGAAAATTAGTGTGAATCTTCCCAAAATAACAGGAACACATGCAGATAACGGCAATAGACTTAATTAGCATTCAATTCAAAGAGTCATTTAACCTGTGAATGTGTGTGATGTGTTTCTGTTGATTAATGAGTAATGCGCAGTTTCAGTGTGAAAATTTTCATATTTTTTAGGATGCACAGCCTGTTAGCCATCAGCTTTCTTATTCTATTAACCGTTTAAGGGAAGGAGAGCCCCATAAACTCCAACTCCAAAATTTCCACAAGCGTCCAGATCACCAGCTGAGCAATAATATCAAACATGGAGGATGTTGAGATTCAGCTGGGCTGTTAATGCCACCCTGCTGAGCAACTTCTGACTTCCTCTGATGCTCAAACAACTGTAACTGCAGTTTAAAATGTCTAGCGGGCTGCTGGCCTAAGCTGAGGGTATCTGATTACACATGAAAAATGCTATTCATACAGCTGCCTTGTTCATTCAGCTATTATTAATCTTAAATATTACATCAACAATATCTGATGCAACATTTAAATGCTTAGTACAATTACCTTGTTCATCAGGAAAGCTGCTGAAAATATGCTTTGGTGCAAAATCCGACTTTTTTCTCTCTCCAAAGCTTAATGTATAACGTGCATTAATGGGGGAAAGCTATCCTTTCATCTCTTATACTGTATGGTTAAATAAGGATAAGGACTGATTTTCTTCATCACTACACTGGTTTATGCATGTGATTAGAAGAAATCCTTAAAGTCTATATTTAGCCTTTTGTAACTATATTACCTTACATAACATTATCACATTTACAGCAAATACTGAACTATATGTGCTCACACACCTGGTACCCATGAAAATAAACATGTCACTCACATGAGATTGACCAATAGAAAACCACAACCATCCATTTAGGCTACGTCTACACTAATCCGAATAAATTTAATTTTAAATTTAAATTTAATTTATCCGAATGAGTTTTCGTCTAAAAACGCTCCGCGTCCACACGCTCATTTTCAATCGTTTTCCAAAAAATTTTCATTTACACTGAAACGTCTGAAAACGCTTACATCCCCGTACTGGGCATGAGCAAATCCAAGACGCTTCGACTTGCGTCATTTCCGCTACTTGTTTATTTACTCTGCAATAAATCGAATTTTTTAACAGTATGTACAAACTGACATTAATATTTAACAAGGCTGTCAAAACAGAAAGCATACAAAACAACAGCTGTACAATGTCGTTCACCATCTTGGCTGAATTGGCCATATGACTGCATCCCATGGCTAAAAATGCGTCATCGTATTAAAAAGCCTCCGTTTTCACAGTCCACACTACGACGCGAAGACGGCGTTTTCAAATTTATCCGCTCTCGAGAGCGTTTTTAAAACGATACGTTTTCATTGACTTAAAACGCTGTCTCAGTGTGGACGGTAGGCCAAAACGGAGAGAAAAATATACGCTTTCAAATGAAAACGTATTAGTGTGGACATGGCCTTATTTCCCTATAGACAAAAATCAAGTCCTGTCCTACAATTTTTCTGGATTTTTTTTTTTACTCAGATATGTCCCAATATAAAGAAATTATGTTACAAATGATGTTTCTCAGTTAACATTATGTTTAGAAACATTGGAAACCCAATGAAGGTTTTTGGGTGAAGTAAAATAGATGAGAAATTATCCATCAGTGGTAACTTATTCAGCTATAACTAGCTTTTGTGAAAATATTTTATGGTGTTTTTACACATTTTTTTGGTTAAGCTGAAAGCTAAACTTTTAATGTCACTCACGCACATACACTATATTGTCAAAGGTATTGGGACATGGACACCCCTCCAAATCAGTGAATTGTTTGAATCACTGCACGTTCCAATCACTTCCATGGCCACAGGTGTATAAAATCAAGCACCTAGACGCCTCTACAAACATTTGTGAAATAATGGGTCGCTCTCAGGATCTCAGTGAATTCAAGCTTGGCACCGTGATAGGTTGCCATCTGTGCAATAAGTCCATTTATGAAATTTCAAGTGGTAATTGTTAGTGGTATTATAATAAAGGGGAAGTGATTGGGAACAACAGCAACTCAGAAGAAGGTAGGCCACGTAAAATCACAGAGCGGGGTCAGCGCATGCTGAGGTGCACAGTGTACAGAAGTTGCCAACCTTCTGCAGGGTCAATATCTATAGACCTCCAAACTTTGTGTGGTCTTTAGATTAGCTCAAGAACAGTGTGTAGAGAGCTTAATGGAATGGGTTTCCATGGCCGAGCATCTGCATCCAAGCCTTACATCAAGTGAAATGCAAAGTGTCGGAGGCAGTGGTGTAAAGCACGCCTCCACTGGACTCCAGAGCAGTGTTCAGTGGAGTGAATAATCACACTTCTCTGTCTGGTAATCCAATGGATGAATCTGCGTTTGCCGGTTGCCAGGAGAGCGGTACTTGTCTGACTGCATTGTGCCAAGTGTAAAGTTTGGTGGAGAGGGGATTATGGTGCGGGGTTGTTTTCAGGGGTTGGGCTTGGCCCCTTAGTTCCAGTGAAAGGAACTCTTAATGCTTAAGCATACAAAGACATTTTTGGACAATTTCATTTACATTTACATTTATGCATTTGGCAGACGCTTTTTGGTGACTTAATGCATTTTAAGGTACACATTTTATAGATTTTTGTCAGTTCTTGCTTTCCCTGGGAATCGAAACCATGACCTTGGTGTTGTTAGCGCCATGCTCTACTGTTTGAGCTACAAGAAAGCCTTTCATGCCCCCAAATTGGTGGGAACAGTTTGGGGATGACCCCTTCCTATCCCAACATAACCGCAAGAGTTGCATCTATAGAAGAATGGTCAAAAATTTCAATAAACAAACTCCTAAACCTTGTGGAAAGCCTACCCACTTTAGTTTTCCACAAGGAAAACCAGTAGGCAGTTGAAACTGTTGAAGCTGTTGTAGATACAAAGGGTGGGTCAACTCCATAATAATCCCTACGGATTAAGAATGGGATGTCATTAAAGTTCATGTGCATGTGTCCCAAAACTTTTGGCAATATACTGTATTATCTGGAGGAATGAGTAAAATCTGCTAAAATTTTAGACTCTTTTCTTATAAGGTGACTTTAATTCTGATAGCCTGCATTCTGAGTAAATCACATCCATGCTTTGACTCATTAATTCACATATAATTAGGTTTAGCAGGCTTCCGGACAGAGCTGCAGCACTATTTTTAATATTTATTTATATTCTATTAATTCTTTAGTAGTTTAAGAGAAAACCTTTATTCTTAATGGTCATTGCAGTTATATTAACTAATGGAGTCAGATTTTATGAAGTCAGATTAATGAACACACTTAAAAATGTCATATTTTATTATAGACTACTGTTAAAACAGCAGTATATGCTGCAATATAATCCATAGGTTGCCACAAGGAAACTGGGGTCCATGAAACAAGGCTTTTTAATGGTTTCCAAAAGCCTCTATTTTTGTCTGTTTTATTATGGCCCTTCCTGTGTTTGTCAAAGATCACAGAGATCAACCAATGCAAATATTAGGCTTCCCTGTGCTGTAGACTGAGAAAACCATTACAGAGTGACATGTTTGTTTTACTCGTGTCCTTTTAACAACCCCATCTGTCCTGATGAATCCTTGTGATACCTCAAAGGGTGAAGTATATTATATATATTAGCAGAATATTTTTTTTAGAATCCAGCCTGATATTTGTATGTGACGTTTTACAAATATATTTTTATCCGTAGTTCCTTCTCAAATCTGATTGGTTGAGCAGCATTCTAAGAGTCCATCAGTACTTGAACTCTTTTTTACATTTTTTTTTGTGGTTTGTATCACTCTGTGCATTTGTGTTTGCTCGTTCCAGATAGGTAGTCAATCTGTGCATTTGTGGTGGGGACTTGAATCTTTATGTAACTATGGTAACACTTTAATATGGGTAACACATATTCACTATTAACTATGACTTTTGCCTCAACAAACTAATAATTTACTGCTTATTAATAGTTATTAAGGTAGTTTTTGTAGCATTTAAGTTTAGTTATTGGGTAAGATTAAGGGATGTAGAATAAGGTCAAGCAGAATAAGGCATTAATATGAGCTTTATAAGTACTAATAAACAGACAATATCCTAGTAATATGCATGGTAATAAGCAACTAGTTAATAGTTAATAACTGAATCTTAAAATAAAGTGTTACCGTAACTACCCCCCCCCCCCACACACACACACAATTGACTGAATTTTTAGGCTATCCATGTTTTCACTGTTATACTGCAGGAGGTCCTATTACAGATCTTCTGAAAGAGTACAGAATCAAAACAAAGACGAAGTAGAAGCAGAAACAAGCAATAGAAGTTGGCTTACGCAAATGTAAAATAACGAATGCAAACAGCATATAAGTTAAAAACTGAAATGTTGAAATGACTGTGAAGCTAAAAATGATAGAAAAGATGCATGAAGATAGAATAAAATGATTTTAAAATGGAAATATTTAAAGGTATATCAAGTATAAAAAATCAATACCTACAGTAAATAGTAGTACAGCACTGTCACTGGGGCAGTACCCTATACAAAAGTGAAAAGGTACATCTGTGTACCTTACTTATCCCTAAAGTACCCGTTCTTTCAATATTAGTATACTTACAGTATACTTAAAAAATGTACTTGAACTTTACTTAAATATATTTAAAAATTAACTTGAAGTATACAGTATACTTATTTTTCGTATTGAAGTAGAATGAATGAATGAATGAGGCATTTATATAGCGCTTTCATATGTACACCCAAAGCGCTTTACACTCATGACAGGGATCTCTCCTCAACCACCACCAGTGTTCAGCATCCACTTGGATGATGCGACGGCAGCCACAGGACAATGGCGCCAGTGCGCTCATCACACACCAGCGATAGGTGGAGAGGAGAGAGGGTGATAGAGCCAATTCAGTGGAGGAGGATTTTATTGGAGGCCATGGTTGGTAAGGGCCAATCGAGGGAATTTGGCCAGGACACCGGAGTTACACCCCTACTCTTTACGAGAAGATTTTTACAGAGAGTCAGGACCTCTGTTTAACGTCTCATCCGAAGGATGGAGCTCTTTGACAGTATAGTGTCCCTATCACTATACTGGGGCGTTAGTACCCACACAGACCACTGGGTGAGCACCCCCTGCTGGCCTCACTAACACCACAACCAGCAGAAATCTGGTTTTCCCAGTTGGTCTCCCATCTAGGTACTGACCAGGCTCAGCC
This sequence comes from Pseudorasbora parva, assembly GCF_024679245.1. NCBI lineage: Eukaryota > Metazoa > Chordata > Actinopteri > Cypriniformes > Gobionidae > Pseudorasbora > Pseudorasbora parva. The sequence continues at coordinate 6,853,398 of NC_090190.1, forward strand.
TTGTTTAGTCTCAGTGGGAAACCAGTCTTGGGCTACAGGGTGATATGGCTGCTGGTTTACATCATTTATAACAGTAGGTGGGGGCTGGAGACTTTCTTCATGATTGAGTCATTGAATCATTGATTTATTCAGAAACATATTCAGAATATATATATATATATATATATATATATATATATATATATATATATATATATATATATATATATATATATATATATATATATATATATATATATATATATATATATACAGGTCATTCACAATTTTTTTTGTTTTGCATACAGCTCATGAAAACCGCAAATTCCTATCTCAAAAAATTAGCATATCACGAAAAGGTTCTCTAACGAGCTATTAACCTAATCATCTGAATCAACTAATTAACTCTAAACACCTGCAAAAGATTCCTGAGGCTTTTAAAAACTCCCAGCCTGGTTCATTACTCAAAACCGCAATCATGGGTAAGACTGCCGACCTGACTGCTGTCCAGAAGGCCATCATTGACACCCTCAAGCGAGAGGGTAAGACACAGAAAGACATTTCTGAACGAATAGGCTGTTCCCAGAGTGCTGTACCAAGGCACCTCAGTAGGAAGTCTGGGGGAAGGAAAAGGTGTGGCAAAAAACGCTGCACAACGAGAAGAGGGGACCGGACCCTTAGGAAGATTGTGGAGAAGGACCGATTCCAGACCTTGGGGGACCTGCAGAAGCAGTGGACTGAGTCTGGAGTAGAAACATCCAGAGCCACCGTGCACAGGCGTGTGCAGGAAATGGGCTACAGGTGCCGCATTCCCCAGGTCAAGACACTTTTGGGCTACAGAGAAGCAGCACTGGACTGTTGCTCAGTGGTCCAAAGTACTTTTTTTCGGTTGAAAGCAAATTTTGCATGTTATTCGGAAATCAAGGTGCCAGAGTCTGGAGGAAGACTGGGGAGAAGGAAATGCCAAAATGCCAGTGTCAAGTACCCACATGTCAGTGATGGTCTGGGGTGCCATGTCAGCTGCTGGTGTTGGTCCACTGTGTTTTATCAAGGGCAGGGTCAATGCAGCTCGCTATCAGGAGATTTTGGAGCACTTCATGCTTCCATCTGCTGAAAAGCTTTATGGAGATGAAGATTTTGTTTTGCAGCACGACCTGGCACCTGCTCACAGTGCCAAAACCACTGGTAAATGGTTTACTGACCATGGTATTACTGTGCTCAATTGGCCTGTGGGATATAGTGAAGAGAAATTTGAGAGACGCAAGACCCAACACTCTGGATGAGCTTAAGGCCGCTATCGAAGCATCCTGGGCCTCCATAACACCTCAGCAGTGCCACAGGCTGATCGCCTCCATGCCACGCCGCACTGAAGCAGTCATTTCTGCAAAAGGATTCCCGACCAAGTATTATAGGTGCATAACTGAACATAATTATTTGAAGGTGGACATTTTTTGTATTAAAAACACTTTTCTTTTATTGGTCGGATGAAATACCGGTATGCTAATTTTTTGAGATTTTTTGAGAATTTTGGGTTTTCATGAGCTGTATGCCAAAACCATAAGTATTAAAACAATAAAATACCTGAAATACTTCAGTTGGTGTGCAATATATGAAAGTTTAATCTTTATCATTACATTATGGAAAATAATGAACTTTGTCACAATATGCTAATTTTTTGAGAAGGATCTGTGTGTGTGTGTGTGTGTATATATATATATATATATATATATATATATATATATATATATATATATATATATATATATATATATATATATATATATATATATATATATTTTTTTTTATTTTTTTATAATAGATATTATTGGTTGGTTGGTGATAATTCTCCTTTGACTTCCCATACAAAGCACATAGGCTATACTTTTTAATTATAATACACAAGTTATACACACACAATATGTGAATATAAAGTTATTCTCACAAGAAATTGCTTACCCTTCATTTAACAATCTAATTGCCACTGGTATAAAGGACTGTTTATATGATTTTCTAAGAATATTACAAAGAATATAGGATAGAATAAGAAGCATCTATCAACACTGTAGTGTAAGTGTTCTGTGCTGCAAATAAGTGTGGATTTTGGGCAGGTTGTGCATTTTATTCTCTGTTGTCAGTGTTGGGAATACATAAGGACAAAGCACAGTTTCAATCTGGCGCCCTATTGGAAATAGTAGCGTAATTTGCATATTTGTCAGCGTGCAGCATGTGCCCAAGGGCCTCAAAGCGCCATTGAAAATAGATGCTGTTGACTGGTTATCAGGGGATTGGTTGTGCATCTGAGCGTGAAGTCCAACCTTTTCTGGAAGAACTGTACAAGGAAGACAAGGCTTTTAAGTTTACCGATAAGTGCTCTGTAATTGTTCTATTATATCTTAATATTCAAAGCGTCTCTTATGTAAAGCGGAATGGGCTATTTGTTGTCGTATATGTACTTGGTGCAAAAAGAGAAATACACTGGTGACACTGACTGCAGGGCTTTTCTAACACATTGATATGGGCTCTTACAAACAACACTCCTGTCCTCTGCGATTACACTCACGGCATGTTTATCATGGTAAACGCAGCTCTCTGGCCTGCTCCGCTCTACATTAGCAGACTTAATCTAGAAGTGATCAAGACCCATCCCGTCTTTTTAAATGACATACAGGCTACAGACAAACTGAAATAGCTTTGCGTGGCCATGCTGTCAGAATTGGTTTGGGCTGGAAGGTGAAGAATTTTTGTGGTTGCATGAGCTCCTGTCTTCATTGCAGCATTGAGAAATCAACCTTCTCTTTTGTGTATTTCTGACCAGGAAGAGTGATCTTTTTGCTTTCTTCCATTTTCTTTATGAATCTGCTCACAATCATTCAAAAGATCAATTAAAAGATAAACTGCGTCTGCTATAAATGACTGCTTTCCTCAAACTTATTCTTCAGAGCTGTCCAGAGGAGGATGGGTTTCCCCCCAGAGCCTCCTGTAAAGCTGCCTTATGAAAATGTCCATTTTTTATAGCACTATTAATGTGCAAATAAATTGCTGAGCTGAGTTATAACTGCTATAGATTTTAAACAACACACACTTTGCTGTCCAAAAGTCTTTCAGACTGACATTAAAGCAGAAGTTTGTAATTTAGACAAACCATAGGGACAGAAGGCCGATTACACAACATTTTTTCATGCGTTTTGGCTGTTAATTTACGCAGTGTTTTGGGGACCAGAAAAATGTTTTTTTTAATTTATTTTTTTTTATTTTAAAGTGCGAGTTTTTGAAAATGATATGGTTATCGTCACTTTGTTAATTACAAAAATGTGAATTGTGAAAATGGTGACGTCCTACGTGTTCAGTTTGCATGTGCTGTTTCTTCACAAAGTGTCATTGCCATCTACTGGTTTGGCATGAATAATACAACGTTTTTAGTTGTTTTTCGCTGATCCTTGTGAACAGAGATCTTTTTTAACAACATTGGTGTGTACGCAAAAAAAGCAAAGGAAAAACGTTAATTTTGGTACATTATTATCCATCCACTTTTTGCACAGTTTTGTTATCAACAGTATCAACAAGTTAATATGCGTTAAAAATGTTTTCAATCCATTTGGTCTTTTACCAAAAAATTGGTGTGCGTAATGACTTTGCCCTAAAAAAACAAACAAACAAAAAAACGCATTGTCACAATAAATTTTGTTGTATCGCTAGAAAAAAAAAACTGCCCTCAAGTCATTTCCATACATAATCTCAGGTATAATGCAAATCATATTGAATCTGTTGCACCTCAAATATTTGTAAAATGCAGAGGTTAATGAAACAATTGAAATCTTCAATTGTGTTGAATCTAGTGTGTAATGTTTTAAGCATGAAAAATTGCTGCGAAGTTACAAAGCACAAAGTCACTTCAAGGAAGGATCATTAAAGGGGGTGGGGGGGGTGAAATGCTGTTTCATGCATATTGAGCTTTTTACACTGTTAAAGACTTGGATTCCCATCCTAAACATAGACAAAGTTTCAAAAACTAATGTTGGACGTTTGATGGAGTATTTCTGTGTTAAAAATACTCCTTCCGGTTTCTCACAAGTTTCTGAGAGTTTTTTTCGAGTATGGGTCGGCTTGACGTTAATAGAGCGGAAGGTCCTTGTATGAGCCGTACGGGCTCTTCTCCCGGAAGGGTGCGCGCGCGTGACTAGAGCGAAAGAGGAAATGCACGCCCATAAACACTCTCAGCTGCAGATCCAGTCGTACGTGAACACTTCTGTAGTGCGCTGTGCTCCACTTTATTCCTATGGGTGACATCAAGTGACTTCAACGCTTCAGCACAGTGTTACGGGAAGGCAGCACTGCATTTGAACGCAGAAATGACGGGAAGCTTCACAACATCGCTTCAGTCGTGTCACAAAGTGGATTTCCACATTCACTGCTATCACAGGACTTCACCAATTCATACCAAAGAAGTGTGTTTTTGACGGAGCGGTCCCAGCGATAAAGGTTCGGTCCTGCTTTGGAAGCAGCCGGTGAGTAAAACTGCTTCAAATGTCTGTGCTGTTGGCTATCGTCGCGTGAGTAAACATCAGTAAACGACACGATTGGGTGCTTCGTCATTCAAATGCGCTAACGGACTCCATTGCTGTTCTATGTATAACGATACACTAGTCTGACATGCAAAACCTACTGCTAAGGTTTAATCACATACAATAGTCCATAAACCGAATCATGTCCTCATAAACTGCAAGTAAACACACATAAATGTTGACAGGCCACTAAATACAGTACATACCACAGAGACGGACGTCCTGCTGTTGCTGTTTCTCCTGTTCAATTTATTTCAGCCTCCGAATGATTCTGGATCATATCTATTAGCTGAGATCGATAGCCATGGGTTGCTCCACGCTTGAGGACGTCACCGCTTTGTGCGCACTCGTCATTTTTTAGCTCCGCCCACTCGATACGCCTCCAGGCGCTCGTTTTTTCCCGGAAAGACTCGGTACAGCCCATATTTCTTTTATAAATATAATAAAACTAAAGACTTTTCGGAGATATGAAGGATGCAATACTACTCTATAGGATACAATAGGTACTCAAGATTGACATGAGATTGACTGAAACTGAGTGTTTCACCCCCCCCCCCCCCCCTTTAAGAGCTGTTTCTGACCTTACTAAAACGCCTTGATTGTAGTCGAGGAACAGACACGTCACAATATTCCTCGTTTAAACAATTCCCACCCAAGGCATTCACAAAAAAAAAGGAGTGAGGCCGGGTTAAGTTACATTAGTATGTTGAAACAGTTATAGTAAGGAGTGTGAAATTTCTGAAACATGCTCAAAGCGGTTGACCAAAAGTCAACACACTGATCCAGCTGACCAATCAGAGCCCAGTTCTTTTTTCGAAGGAGGGGCTTCATAGACACAGGAACTAAACAGTTTTACTGACAGACTGGGAAGAGAGGTGCTGCAAAAACCGAAGCATGGTCAAGTGCCTTCTGCGTCACAATAAAGACGCTAAAGGTGCCCCAAGGCGTCATGTTTCGACGTGCTGGGTGTTCCATTCATTTCAGTGAGAAACCTTTGGCGTCATACACAGACGCACTGGGTATTAGTAATGTTATCGCCATGGTGAAATTGTATTAGTTTATAATTTTGCCATTATGACATGTTGGAGTGTGTTTTTCAATTTAATCAGCAAGCATAATTTTATTTACATTTATTTTATTTACGCTATTTAGACATGCTTAACATGTAACCCAACCCCATCCCATCCCTAAACCTACCCATTTGTGTGAACATGATATAAAACACAGGATATATAACATACGACTGCATCCACGAGTTATTCAAAAAAGTTAAATAATCCAAGTTTTCCGAGGCCAAACGATTGATTTGTATTAAGAAAATCCCCATCAGCATCTCCATCCACAGAAGATCATGAACACATCAAATTTCAAATATTGGCGCCCGTTACGTCAGATTTCATAGTGAAATTGCATTGGCTCTCGTATGTCTTGTGACCAATTGCGTCATCACGTCAGCATTGATTGTAAAATGTCATTGGCTCTCGTGTGTCTTGTGACCGATTGCGTCATGCTCAGGAGTCTTTTGAATTATTTGAATGAGATATGAATGAGTTCGTTCACGGGGCAGCGGGATCATCATTTCAGCGATTAAAACATCAAGATCGACTCTGTTCTTCACATGAAGACATCGTATGACTTCAGAAGACTTGGAATGCAACATGAGTTAATACTTTTATACTGCTTTGGTCAGTTTTTGCAATAAATACTTGTGACTGTACATTTATTTGCCTGTTATGTGTTTTATATTGTTTAGATATGGGTAGGTTTAGGGTAGGAGTGGAGTTAGTTGCTCCAAAATATAAAAGTAGCCTTAAAATATTAATAAAATCATGTCTGCTTTTATAAACGCAAATAATTAAATGCGTCTGTTTATGACGCCAAAGGTTTATCATTGTAATGAATGGAGCACCCAGCGCGTTGCAAAATGACGCCCAGGGGCACCTTTAGCGTCTTAATTGTGACGCGGAAGGCACTCGACCATGCTTCGGATTTTGACGCCTTGGGAGTGAGAACGGGTTGCAATGGAGAATATTTGAAAAATTATGTTTTGAACATTCAAGCATGAAAACCTCTTCTAGTCAACATCAAAACCAATACAACAGTGCATTACATAGTATATTTATAACATTCCTTTTAAATTTAGCCTATATAATTCTACTTTCTCTCTCAGTCTTAAAAACTTATCAGCCTAACCTGAAGGACATCTGGTGACAGAAGATAAAGTGTGTGTGTGGTCATTCGCCTGCTTGTTTTTAAGTATGTGTTGACCATGAATATTTCAGGATGATATACACACAGTATGCTCGTCGTTCTCATTGCTTATTTCAGTGTCCTCTTTGTGACTCGATGCTCTTTACCTGACGGGCACTCTTCTGACATACATAAATTATAAATGAAAAAAACTCTTCAGCAAAGCACAAGTGAAATCACATAACTGCAGTTCAGTGCTGCAAAAAAACTTGAATTTAAGGAAACGCAAAAACTTGGTTTAGTGTAGGAAACCCGGAATATTTAAAGATGTCATCGTCATTCTTTTCATCAGAAACGTTCTATGCAAATTAGGCTCATTATGCATTGTGCCTTATTTACAAAACTGGTGCAATTAATGTAAAGCTATTACAGCCTGCCTTCTGCAGAAACAGAATTTCATGTAAAACAGATGTTTGTGTACACTTTCTATTAAGCATGTTAGTTATCCATCAAAGGATGATTCACTCCTGGCCAAATGATGTAGAAAAATGTGCAGCAATGTAGCCAAGCACTCTTCAGCAGTTTAAAGAGCCAATTTAGATGCCTGGACCAGTGGTGTTATTAACATATTAGTAACCAGTGTTATATATTTAGTGTTATTAACATATTAGTATATTGAAAATGTGCTTTGTTGTAGTATAAAGTATTTAGAAGAGTTCACATAACAGTTATAACGATAACAGCACAGAGAAAAAAACATTGTTGGAATCACTTACAGAACAATTTTATCCAGCTGAGGAATGATAAAAACATTAACCTGTTAAGCTGAATTCCAAATTTTGAAAAAAATCCTAAGAAATGCATACTCAGACTAAAACATATACAGTTTGTGAATCCTTTGCACTAAAAGCATAATTATGGTCTCATTTGAAAGCAGACACATTGCAGTTTACTGTAAAGTCAAAATGATAATATTTTTCATAATAAAAAAGCTATAATAAGCTTCAAAGTTTTGTAAAGTTATTAGAAATTTATTTGTATGAAATATCTTTATGAAAATAAAATTGAAGTGGGCCTTGGAGAAATCTAGAAATGCACTACAGCTAAAGCCACAAGTCTGACCATGTTATATTTCAGATCTGAAGATGATCAGTCTAAAACTCTGAATTTTATTAAACGTTTTACAAGATCGTTTCATGTGATTTTTGTAGCAAAGTTCGATATGATAAGGAAGGAAGAGGACAAGGGGTCGGCTGGACGGTTGATGCTGTATCTTTATTAAACTCAATATCTTTGCCAACACACACTGTGGTGTGGTATCTCAATGAACAACGATCGCTCAGTCACTTCCGGGTCGGCACTTCCGGCTTCCGGTAACTCAGTCTCTGTAAGGGGGGTTTGGCATCAACCGTCCGGGCTCTCTCTCTCCTCGATCTCCGGTTCCACTGATGTTTTATCCCCTCTCCGCGCTCATTACTAGAACAAGAGACAGGTGTTATTAATCTGCTTCCAACCCACTCACGTACCGCTTGTCCCGCGGCTCTCTCTCCCGCTGCAGACCTCGCTGAACCACGCCCCCCTTGCCACATACCCCCACCGCCCGACTCAGGCCGGGGAGCCGTCCGGCCTGCAGCCCCCCCCCCCCATTTCTGGAGAGGAAGTCGGCCACAGCCATCTGAGCACCCGGCCTGTGGACCACCTGGAACTTAAAAGGCTGAAGAGCTAGATACCAACGAGTGATCCGCGCGTTGGTATCCTTCATGCGGTGGAGCCATTGGAGAGGAGCGTGGTCCGAACAGAGGGTGAACTCCCGCCCCAGAAGGTAGTAGCGGAGGGTGAGAACGGCCCACCTGATGGCAAGGCACTCTTTTTCGATGGTGCTGTACTTAGCCTCTCTCTTCGAGAGCTTACGGCTAATGTACAGCACCGGCCGCTCTCCCCCCTCCACCTCCTGGGCCAGGACTGCGCCCAGCCCCCTGTCCGACGCGTCAGTCTGCAACAGAAAAGGGAGAGAAAAGTCAGGGGAGTGTAACAGCGGCCCGCCACATAGAGCAGCCTTAACTCGGGTGAAGGCCTGCTGGCACGGCTCCGTCCATTGGACCGTATCTGGTAGCCCCTTTTTAGTAAGGTCAGTCAGAGGGCTGGTGAGGTCCGAATAATTTGGAATAAACCGTCTATAATATCCCGCCAGCCCCAAGAACTGCCTTACCTCCTTTTTGGTCTTGGGCCTCGGACAGGTTGCAATTGCGGCGGTCTTATCAATTTGGGGACGCACCTGCCCATGACCCAAGTGGAAGCCCAGATACCTTACCTCCACCCGCCCAATTGCACACTTCTTCGGGTTGGCCGTGAGCCCCGCTCCCCTCAACGACCTCAAGACCGCCCGGACATGCTGCATATGCCGCTGCCAATCGTGACTGTAAATCACGATATCGTCCAGGTAGGCAGCAGCATATGCGGCATGGGGACGCAAAATCCTGTCCATGAGTCGCTGAAAGGTAGCGGGTGCCCCGAACAAGCCGAAGGGAAGCGTGACGAATTGGTGCAATCCGAACGGCGTGGTGAAGGCCGTCTTTTCTTTGGACAATGGAGACAAGGGGATCTGCCAATAGCCCTTCGTTAAGTCCAATGTCGAATAAAATCGAGCCGTGCCCAGCCGATCAAGCAACTCGTCAACCCGCGGCATTGGATACGCGTCGAATTTCGACACTGCGTTCACCTTGCGGTAGTCCACACAGAACCTGACCGAGCCGTCGGTTTTAGGAACTAAAACGATCGGGCTCGCCCAGTCACTGTTGGACTCCTCTATTACTCCCATATCGAGCATTGCCCCTAATTCTTCCTGAACTACTTTTTTCTTGTGTTCAGGTAAGCGATACGGCCGGCTGCGAACTACCACGCCCGGCTCGGTCTCGATATGGTGCTGAATTAAGTCGGTACGTCCCGGTAGGGGCGAGAACACGTCGGCGAATTCCGCCTGTAGCTTTGAGAGATCAGTGAGTTGGGACGGTGAGAGGTGATCTCCCCCAGGGGCCAATGCGACCGATTGTGCTTTGATGCTCGCCTCTGGCCCGAGATCATCCTCTCCCCCGATCACCGTCGCCAACAACACTGATTCCACCTCATTCCATTTTTTCAGGAGGTTGAGGTGATAAATTTGCCGTGCCCCGTTCCTATCGGACCGTATCACTTCATAATCGAGGTCTCCCACCTGTCGTGCGACCTCAAACGGCCCCTGCCACTTCGACATTAATTTAGAGCTCGATGTAGGGAGTAATACGAGCACTTTCTCTCCCGGTGTAAATTTGCGTAGTCTCGTACCCCTGTTATACGACCGGCTTTGGCGGTCCTGGGCTTGCAACAAATTCTCCCTAGATAGCCGCCCCAAGGTGTGGAGTTTTGTTCGCAAGTCCAGCACATATTGAATTTCGTTTTTGGCCAAAGAAGGTCCCTCCTCCCAAGTTTCTCGTAGGACGTCCAGCACCCCCCGGGGCTGTCGTCCGTAGAGAAGCTCGAAGGGGGAAAACCCCGTGGAGGCTTGTGGGACCTCCCGCACAGCGAATAAGAGGGGTTCTAACCACCGATCCCAATTTTTGGCGTCTTCCTGTACGAATTTACGGATCATGGATTTAAGAGTGCGATTAAATCGTTCGACCAAGCCGTCTGTTTGTGGGTGATAGACGCTTGTCCGAATCGATTTGATGCCCAATAACCCGTATAATTCGCTTAGCGTGCGTGACATAAACGCCGTGCCTTGATCAGTGAGGATTTCCTTCGGAATCCCCACTCGGGAGATTAAACGAAACAGTGCGTCCGCAACACTCTTCGCCGAGATGTTGCGGAGAGCCACTGCTTCCGGATATCGCGTTGCGTAGTCCACGATAACTAGCGCAAAACGATGTCCGCGTGCGGATCGCTCTAATGGCCCGATGAGGTCCATCGCAATTCTCTCGAAGGGGACCTGCATTAATGGAAGGGGGCGCAATGGCGCTTTTGGGGAGGCCAGTGGATTCACCAACTGACATTCAGGACAAGACGCGCACCACCTGCGCACATTGTCGTGAATGCCTGGCCAAAAAAATCGGGTCATTAAACGATTCAGCGTGGCCGCCTGTCCCAGGTGGCCCGCCATTGGGTTAGAATGAGCCGCCTGGAAAAGCATTTCCCGGCGGCTCTTTGGTACTAACAACTGGGTTGTATCTACCTTTGTCTGAGCGTCTTGGGTCACTCGATACAACCTGTCCTTAATTATGGCAAAATAAGGATACGTGACGGGCAGGGCGGGTTGAAGGGACTGACCGTCGATAGTGCGGACCTGTTGGAAAGCATGTTTTAGGGTATCGTCCTGAGACTGCTCCAGAGGAAAGTCATCGCGGTCCGAGAGAATCAGTCTCTCGACCCCGCTCGGTTCCTCTGAAGCCGTTTCCGAGGGCCCCGTATCAGTCTCGCCAACCTGCACCCGCACCGCCCCGTTCCTAGCCTGGCTCCCCCAAGCGGCATCCGCGCATATCGACCCCAATAACGCCGGAAAGGCGGGCCAATTCGTCCCCAGAATTAGCGGATGCCGGAGGTGGGGACTAACCGCCACCTCAACACTATGATTTTCTCCCCTGAACTGAATCGTGACTGGTACAAGCGGATATTCCACCACATCCCCGTGCACACACCGCACCTTAACCATGCGGCTTGTATCCAATGCCCCAGGCTGCATCAGGCTTTGATGGATCGAGGTTTGGTTACATCCTGAATCCACCAAGGCCTGATATGTACCCCCCTTGATACTCACAGGAACTTGGTACTCTCCTGCTTGATCAGGGGTGGTCCGCTGGACGTCCGGGACCCGGATCATTGTCCCGATATCCATCATTGGACATCGGTCCACAAAATGGTCCGGGTCACCGCACCGCCAGCAGGCCAGCCCAGGCCTGCCCGCCGCCCCTGCGGCGGGGAGTGGGTTGGAATATGAGCGCGGAGGGGGGGTGGAACCGGAACCGATATCCCCGCCCGACCCCAGCAGCCCCGCCCCCCTGGGCGGGGCCCTCGAACTCCCGTATTGCCCTGGGCCCATTCCACCCCGACCTCTGGGGGGAATACGAGGGGGCCCTGGAGGGCGGGACCTAGGGAGAGGGACAGGAGGAGAAGGAGAGACAGAGGGGGGAGAGAAAGAGGGAGAAGTTAAACGGGGTTCGCCGACCCCTGGGCACGCCACCAGATGGTCCTCCGCCAGGTTGATGGCCGTCGTCAGCGACGTGGGCCGGTGGCACTGGACCCACTCGGCGGTCTTCTTGGGAAGCCGAGCGATGAACTGTTCCAGTACCACCAGATCGACGATGTGGTCCACGTCGCTTCCACCGGCCAATAGCCATTTGCGGCAGGCGTCCCGGAGCTGGTGGGCCATCGCGAAGGGCCGGCCGGTCTCCCCCCACTCAAGCGAGCGGAAACGCTGACGGTGTTGTTCGGGGGTCCGACCGACCCGCTGAATGATGGCCCTCTTCAGATCGTCGTAATCCAGGAGGTTCGCCACCGGCAGTTGTTGGGCGGCCGCCTGGGCTTCTCCGCTGAGCAATGGAATAAGGCGCACCGGCCACTGTGCCCGGGGCCACCCGCAGGCCTCCGCCGCTTTCTGAAAAAGGTCTATGAAGGCCTCGGGATCGTCCTGTGGCCCCATCTTGTGTAGGGGCACGTGGACCGGTGCGCTGGCGAGCCCGGCGGCTTCGGTGTGAACCTCCCGGTCTATCCAGCTCCGGAACCTCTCGCGGTCCTCTTGCTGGCCGCGGACGATGGCCTCGAATCGACGCTCCTGGTCCGCCCGCAGCTCCAGCATGGCCTGATGTTGATTCTGGTGGAGGGCCGCGAGAGAGGTGATAATGTCCGCAAACGGCGTGGCGGAGGGCGTTGGAGTAGTCATGGCGGCGGCGCGGTCCTACTTCCTTCCCGGGTTTTCGGCACCACTGTAGCAAAGTTCGATATGATAAGGAAGGAAGAGGACAAGGGGTCGGCTGGACGGTTGATGCTGTATCTTTATTAAACTCAATATCTTTGCCAACACACACTGTGGTGTGGTATCTCAATGAACAACGATCGCTCAGTCACTTCCGGGTCGGCACTTCCGGCTTCCGGTAACTCAGTCTCTGTAAGGGGGGTTTGGCATCAACCGTCCGGGCTCTCTCTCTCCTCGATCTCCGGTTCCACTGATGTTTTATCCCCTCTCCGCGCTCATTACTAGAACAAGAGACAGGTGTTATTAATCTGCTTCCAACCCACTCACGTACCGCTTGTCCCGCGGCTCTCTCTCCCGCTGCAGACCTCGCTGAACCACGCCCCCCTTGCCACAATTTTATTTTGAGATATCTGTAAAATATCAACTGATGTTTATTGCCATGTCTTCTCAGCTTTCATTCGCTATATTGCCTCTATTGTTTAGAGGTGCAAACTGCCCCATTCAGTTTGTCTCCCCGGCACACATTCACACTTCTGCGGACTGGTTATGGCTCTAATTATTATTCTTTTATCTGCATTATAATTACTAACGATTCTCTATTCAAACTGTTCTATTCAAACCTCATTTCTAAATCAAACCTCTCACTTAACCCTCACTGAGACTCTATTGAATGCATTTCGTCCAAATAAGCATTTCAGTAGTTTTACATTTAGATAATGTTCATAAAAATTAAGTATTTACTCAGTGGCAGGTGCATCTAGGGCACGCTAGCATGTTAGCTTAGCACACCAGCAAAACAACAATTTATACGATTAAAATCATGTTTTATTCCAAACCTTGCTTCATATCACTTTATAATTTATAAGTCGAGTGTTTTATATAACAATATGTGATCTCATATAGCTTCGGGTCAAAAAATCTTACAGAAAATATACAATGCTAAAAGCTATGTGGAATAGCATTGCATTATAAATATAATCTATTATGAAACCACCCAACATGGCATAAAGAACACAGACCAACCATATATCTTAAAACGTGTCTATCTGCATAAAATAGCGATCTGACGATCTCTGGAAGCTGTTTTGGTAATGTCAGATACTTCCTGAATGTCACATGGTGTGTCTGTTCTTCATGTGTTCCCCATGGGGTGAATTTTCAGTAGTACAGCTTTCCAGCGCCCTCCGGCTGCCAGAATGAATTGAAAACCATATCACAGTCTACTGCGCTCATAATGATACATCCGCGGATTTTGGATAAAGATTGAATAAATAATACTTCTCTGTATAGAAATTTGACTCAAACATGTGAGAATCTATCAATATTTCTCCACATCTGCACACATTTGAAGTAAAAGCCCCGAGGGAAGTTGTTTTGTCGAGTGTATTCATGACAACCACAGAAAAGTATTTTATGAATGGGAGCAAATGACGCGCATGTTACAATCAAAAGGTAGCGACGCCCATGATCATATTCATAACTCCTGGCACATATTAACACATTACGGTCACTATAAGACTTTGAGAATAAAACAGAGGTAAAAAAAATTAAACTTTAGTCTTAGATCTTTTTAATGATGTATAGTTTATCAAGGTAATTACTTACATCTGATAGTAATTTTGAGCTAATTTAAGCAAAGAGAGCTTCAGTGCGTCCTCGTCCTCGTGACGGTTAACAGAACAGCCAATCAGAATCCAGTCTGCTGTATTAAGCCCGAGCATTTAAAGCACATGCTTAGAATAAACAGAACGTTATATCGTTCTTGGTGTGAAAGGGCCCTTAGGGTCCTCCCACTTCCGGAAACATGAGGTGCATTCAAGCCATGTCATAATTACATCAATTCCGAGATTTTAACTTGTAAAAAGAGCATAAAAAAAGTGTATAAAGATTAAAATTCGGCAGATCATTCAATTTTGGGGGCGACAAGGCCGCAAAGGAACCATCTGTTGTATCGAACCATCTGTTGTAACGAAGAGCACATTTGAAGGATCCTTCAAAATTAGGACAGCCTGCATCACAGAGCTGTGACGCAATTGTGTCCTTCGAAGAATGCAGTCTCTGAATTTGGATGAAGAAATTGCAAACTTCCCTACTATGCAGCAGGTTAAAAACAATAGCCGATGTGACAAATTAATTTGAATTCACAGCAATCATAAAAGAGTAGCCCAAAAGTACATACTTTTTCTGGCGAGATTCTGAAGTGTGCATACACTTTACTATCATATGAGGCCATGGGAGAGGATTTTTGACAGTGAAGCAGCGCAATTGACACTGGTAGGTCAGGGCAACATGGCAAATGTAGTACGGCCAGCTTAAATTCACACACATTCATACTATATAGGTGTGAAAAAATTACTTATTCAAAATAAGTACCTACTGTTTTATGGCAGCTGGCATCAAACGTTGCATTACAGCCAGCTGCTGTCTTTTGTTTAACTCAACACTTAACTTCCTTCCTTTTCACATTACATTTCCTACACGACATAAAGATGTGCTTAACAGTCTCTTCTTCCATGACATTCATTGCATAGACCTGTAGGATGTTTTCCTAAAGTTCTGTTTAGCTTGCAATGTTCAATCCTCAGTCTACTCACTCTTTTCTTTTGTTTCCTCTCTCTCACTTACAGTACAATACCTACTTTATTTTGAATCATGTACAGATATTTCCCATTACTTTCATGATCCCACTGATAATGCCATATTTCCATTATCTTTTTCCACACTATAAACTCTTCCCCTATGACTTTGACAATGTAATTTTTTTAAGTCAACATTTTCTTTCTTTGTTGCCTCTATACACTTTCTCATTTCCCTGGATGCCTACATGCGCTGGGACACATATGAATGACATACTTGTCCTTTGTTTGCATTCTCTTTTGATTTTTAACCAAATTTTAATTGCATTAGGGGTGTCCCCGACAAAGGATTTACACATTCGAATCAGAATTTTCTAATCTCTCTATGGTCAACCGATAGTCGAATCATCTGTGTGTGTATAAACCATAGACCGCAAGAAAAAAATAAACGGTATAAACGGGTTGGGAAAGGCAGGACATTAGTCAGCAGCAGACTATTTTTATTTTACTTTACACACAGCCACCACTTTTAATAAAGTGATCAAAACTAGGCTACACTACATTCGTAAATGAACCGTTGAAACCGTTGATTCAATATGATTTTTAACATTTAAGAGACGCGATTGAAACACAGAACATCACACAAATATATAAAAGAACATTTTGATAAATAAACCTAAAAAAAATACCTGCCTAGAGAGGAAAAGAACACTTTGAGTGCGTTTATATGCACATTCTTAAGCCGATTGTGCCTGAAGGAGGTCGCACACCGGACTGAAGCTCAGCGCCGTGTCTCAGGTAACGTTATCTCACTTCAGGCAGACGTGAACATATGCGCAAGCTCAATTTTGAATCGACTTCTGACAGAAGAGCTGCACGATGAGTGTATCTTGTAGCACAGGGTGAAATCAGCACGTACATCCATGATTTGAGGGAAATATACATTTAATAGGGCTACGGCGGCGCGTTGCATTCTGGGACGTTGCGGCCATGTTGATGGCCTCGCGAAAGTAAACATACAGCAAGTCGAATGAGGAGAAGCAGAGTTGGGAGAAAGAAAAAACATGTTAAAATCCCGAAAGGGATGTGGAATTTACCGGGATACATTAAATAGGGAAGGCAGGGACAGCTATATAGACAAAATCGGAACTATTAAAGTTTTGGATCCACATGAATTTCCAAAAAAAGAGCGGAGCACCGACGACGACGAAAACTTTATATTGTTGGTCCCCAACAGACATTCTACTGACTATAAGTAACTTTGCAACTACAATTCAACTTATTCTACTAACCCGAACCCCAACACATATAACCATAACCTACCAGTCTACTAACAGTACAGTTAATACTCTAATTAGTGTTAGTTGACATGCTGTTGAAAACGTACATAGTTAGTAGAATGTTTAAAGTGGACTATCGAAATAAAGTCTAACCGAAACGTATATATTATTATTATTTTTATTAAATAAGAAATTGCACTGCCTCCGTTTTTATTTTTTATTGCAATGTTATTGTTTACTATATTTATAATTTGCACTTCCTCCATTTTCTGTCTTTTGTTGTTATTTTATAGATACCTATTTATTTGCTTATATAGTATTGAAAGAATTCATTTTTTTAAAAAAGTGTATTTATTATTGTTATATAAAGTGCACTCCGTTATATAAAGTGCAACAACTTGCACTCCGTTTTCTGTGTTCATTTTTTATTTGTAACCTTTTACCTTGAAGCATTCCACATTTCTGTGTTCTCAGGTTGCACTACTTGCAAATAAACACTAAAAACATCTGATTGTGTGACAATTCTTGCTTTTTGCACATCGTACTGTTATTACTTCTTGTCCGTGGTTGCGCCTCCAAGCATGAAAGCGGTGGAAAGTTAATCCATTTTCGACATTTCCCATGGTGATTATGTGTTGCGCTGTTACACCCCAAAATGCAGCAACGGTTTACTATAGTTGAAATAACGCCAAAATAATCAAATTAAGACACACGACTGAGAGGGAGTACGTCTATAAACAGTGCTTAGTAGTCCGAGTAGGAGTAAAGGATGCCATCAACATGGCCACCACGCCAAGTAATGACGTCATGACGCCCAAACCCTATAGCCGCGGACAGGCGTCGAATGCCGCCGTCGGTGTATGTGTTCGAAATTTAAAGGCGCGGCGCGTCCGGTGCGGAGCTCAGTGCCCTTAAAGGGGCGCTCACTCAGCGCCCCAACACATCTTTATAACACTAATATTGAGCACCCCCATATTGCCAAAATGGTATGATCCTCGTTTCATAACACCCGCGAAGATTCGACTATGAGATCGGTGGTCGAATCCGGTCCTGAATATCGATGCATTGAATCTTCGACTATTAGGGGTCACCCCTACGCTGCATATTAAGATATTTTTATCCCTGGGCTGCTCTATCTATTATAATGCAATTAGGATAGCATATAATTCAGCTATATACATTTATGCTGTCATTTAAGATGTTCTTTTGCTAACTCCCTTTTCAAATCTAGTAATGTATGCTGCAGATCCTGTTGCATCTGTTTGCGAATCCTTTGATCCACCTATAACATTATAATAAAATAAAATAAGGTGATTTTGATTTTCTTTAAAGTATTTAAAAAAAAAGGTTTCTTTATTTTCTCTGTATTCCTGACTGTCCCAACAATCTGTGAAATTGATGGCTAAATAATCATGTTATTTGTCACAAAGTTGCAGATGGCAGATTTTAATACAGTTTACAGTTTAAATTATGACAGTATTAAATCACATGTTTAATTAAAAGTCAGAGTACTTCTTATTTATTTTAAGGAACCTGTTTGATTTAGTTTACCCATACATGTTAATTAATGCATTAATTACCAAACATGTAATAACATGTATTAATGCTGCTGTATTCATGCATGAATCATTATGACTCATGTCTTGGATGGTTTCTCATTTGTTCATGATTAGTTCATATCTTAACTAATCATGAGTTCATGTTGAATTAACATGAATAACACAATTGTTATTGTAAAGTGTTACCGAAATAGCTAGTATTAAATTACACTCTCTCGAAAACTTTTAGCATGTCTTTACTATTACAGCTCTCATGGTTAACTAACAATGAAAAGTGTTGATTAGAGCATTATATTTAGATTGTGGCATTAAAGGTTGCAGTGATGAGCATTATTGTAGGCGGTCACAGACATGTTGAGCACATGAATGTGGTAATCTCGTCATTGCAGCTCGATTTCGGCACATTAACAAATGTTTTCATCATAACTAACAGTGCAAACAGCGTAAATAAGAGGTCCGTTGATTATAACTGGTTGTTTAAGATTAGATTTGTTCAGATTTTGTTTGCTGTGTAAAGTTGATTGTTTAGTCAGTGGATTGATTTACTAGCACATAGACAAAAAACATCTGACTGTACATGAATCATTACATATCTTACATCACAGGTCACAGATCAGATATTAGAATGAATACGATTACTTGTCACATTACTGTTGAGTCCATATCATAAGAGTCTGTTTGCAATGACTGCGACTGATTTACAAGTCCCGAATACAAATAAATTATTCTCAAATGAGACATTCACGTTGTTGAAAATAGCATTAGGATCCTTTGGAAGGTAATGTTACTTTCAGTCCTGTATCCTGAGCCTCTTCTCTCCTTGTCATCTCACTAACACACAGCCAGGGCCACATTTGAATCACATAAAATCGATTTGAGGCAACCAAAAAGGGACTAACTGAAACTTTGGTATTACCCAGAGTCATAGCATCTTTTTTTGCTGTCCAACCAAAACGTTTGATGTTATCATTCACGTACTCCCAGCACTCTTTTAGTATTTCCCTAACTGTATATGTCTCTGAATGCCAATTTTGTAATCATCCAGATTCTGCATTTGGATAATCGTGGAAACTGTTCATGTGTGTGCATGAACTTCAGCCGTCATTTAAAAATAAAAGCCTAGGTCACAGTTTATCTGTGACAGGGCCTTTTAAGAAAGCTGAAGATTTATTAAAATACTGCTGCTGTAATTAGGTTAACAAATTATTCTCCAGGTGTATTTATTTAAAACGACATTCAGATGCTCATCTGTGCTAATAGCTTGGGGCCTGTTTTTATTCTTTCTGTCTTCCTTTCTTTCTCTTCAGGGTGTGCAAGAGTTTACTGGTAGGCCGGAGAGCTTGCGGCGAGCCTGTCAAGTGACTAATGATTCCCGAACAGGAAAAGAGGAGAAAAAAACAGCTAGTCTTACAATTAATGAAAGGCACAGAAGCATAAGCATTTATTTCTAACAGCTATTTTGACCCCAGCGCCCAACCACAACCTGAACGTAATTTGTTCAATTATCTCAAATGTCTGGAAAACATGGCACAACTAACCCAGAGGTCCTTTCATATTTACAGGCAGATGATATAAAGTGGCACGGTGTCTGTTTTAGTTCTGTTTATGTGTGTGTGCGCTGCGCACAGTGTGTTCTGGAAAATCTGCAGTGCCATGCAAGAAAACATTTGCTTTTAGCTGAATAATTTATTAAACGTGTACATAGCACTAAAAAAAAGAACACACACACACACACACACACACACACACACACACACACACACACACACACACACACACACACACACACACACACACACACACACACACACACACACACACACACACACACACACACACACACACACACACACACACACACACACACACACACACACACACACACACACAATCTTTAAAGGATATGTTCACCTGAAAATGAAAATTCTGTCATGATTAACTCACGCTCACATCATTTTAAACCTGTATGACTTTTGTGAAAACAAAAAAAAGAATTAGATTTTTTTTTTTTTTTCAAACCATGAAAGTCTATGGGTTTCAAAACAAAATTTAATTATGCATTTTTGGAGATGGAGGAGCCTATGCAAATATGAATATTGATCCAGCTGTTGTTTAGAACAAAGGTCTAAAAACCGAAAGCAAACACTTCTTTGCAAACCAAACACATTACTGCTTGAAAAGTAATAAAATGCGGAGACAAGAAACATTTTTATTTCATTCTTCTCTTGTGTTTGCAGAGCATCAGAAGAACTCATGTTTTATTCAGTGGAGCTGGGAGGCTGTGCACAAAACCCTGACATAAAAAGCGCTGGACACGAGCAGGCCTGCTGGGCCATAGCCGGACGTCCAGACAGCGCGGTGGAGCAGAGAAACTGTTTGCCTGGCTCAAGGACCAAACAATGAACAATTATAGTGAATTGTTCAAGGAACAGAAATCTGGAAATGATCTATCGAGGCAAGATTTCTTTGAAAAGTCATTTTAAAATGAAAAGCAAGAAAGTCATTTTAGAATATGTTTAGAATTCCTTCGGATGAGACGTTAAACCAAGGTCCCAACTCTCTGTGGTCGTTAAAAATGTCCTTCGATAAAGAGTAGGGGTGTAACCCCGGCATCCTGGCCAAATTTGCCCACTGGCCGCTGTCCATCATGGCCTGATTGGCTTCATCACTCGGTCTCCTCTCCACCAATCAGCTGGTGTGTGGTGAGCGTTCTGGCGCAATATGGCTGCCGTCGCATCATCCAAGTGGGTGCTGCACATTGGTGGTGGTTGAGGAGATCCCCCCTTCAATGTAAAGCGTTTTGAGTGCCTAGAAAAGCGCTATATAAAGGTAATGAATTATTATTATTATTAATATCGCTGTCACTTATACAGCATAATGCTTTAAATGCAAATAATGTCTGGAAAATAGAAATCTAAGAGACAAAAAATATACATATGTAATATACTATATATATATATATATATATATATATATATATATATATATATATATATATATATATATATATATATATATATATATATATATATATATATACTGAGACTTTCTCTGAATACTGTTCATTGTGGTCTGAGAGAGAGTAACCGTTGAGAGGAACTGCTATATAAATCTCCCAAAAAATTCTGAGATTTATGATTATGAGTGCTGTATGGTGTTTTTTGTCTTTACTGGAGCCGCACTTTCATGGTCATGGAAGAAGACACGTGCCAGTAAATGGTAATAGCCTACGAAATATCACAATAATAAAGAACATACACAATATTATTATAGTGGGCACTTCAAAATACAGTGAATAATTATTTATTACGATTTTTAGAATGCAATGTAAGAATATGTTGCCCATCTACCGTTTAAAATCAACTACATGTTGAACGCGCACCAATGTAAAAAGACCATGAGCAGCACATGGCGAAACGAGTGAAAGAGATGCGCTGAATGAAAATGCCCATTCACACTCTGACAGCAGAGGGCGCTGATGCAACAGCAGAAATGCAGACGTTTCCCAGGTACTCCTTGTAAACAAAACACATATGCTACTAAACACACACTAAACACTTAATAATTAAAGACTTAAGGCTATTCATTTTCAAAGTTAAATAATGTAATATTTTAATCTTAGGAGCCCCGCACATGACATGGAGGAAAAAAAGGTCAATCGTGCGCACGATTTATTATTTAGTTTCCTCGATTTATAAATCGTATGCTACTAAACACACACTAAACACTTAATACTTAAAGACTTAAGGCTATTAATTTTCAAAGTTAAATAATTTAAAGGTGCCCTAGAATGAAAAATTGAATTAACCTTGCCATAGTGAAATAATACGAGTTCAGTACATGGACATCACAAACTGTGAGTCTCAAACACCATTGCCTCCTATTTCTTATGTAAATCTCGTAAATCAAAAACTCAACAGAAAAAAAGTGCTTCTCAAAATAAACCCAACCATGACATAAGCGTTGGGGATCATATGCACGCCCCCAGCATTTGCATCTGTCCAACAAGCCGAATCTACTGATGGTAAAAAAGACACTCGAAGATAGCAAAAACGGCTCTCATGACACATGGTTGAGGTTTATTATAATCGGATACCACAACAAATCGTTCGTTTGTTCGGCCCATTTCAAGCAAGCTTCACTCAGCGTGTTAAACTGAAGAAAGGGGTAACTATATTCCTGCAAGCAGTAAGTAATTTATCCACTTTGTAAAAAAGTAATTTATTGACTGTTTAAACAATTTCTGATTAAATTGAAAGTTTCTTAGAGAGACCGCATTGTCTAGATGATCCAAGATGCTAGTACAGTTACAATAGGATACTCCAAGTAGGCTACCATACAAAATGCAGCTTATTTGTTTATTGGTGTTTTCAGATCGTCTTTGCGTGCGAGAGAGAGCGTACATATGGTTGCCAGATTGGATATGTATAAGTAAAACACTGGATAGTATACCAGTTCTTTTCACAGAAAAGCAGTTTGGGGGATTAATTTACTGACATCTGGCAACCGCACGAACGCGAGCTCTTTCTCGCGTGCCGATGATCTGAAAACACCAAATAAAACAAGTAAGCTGCATTTTATCAATCTCCGTTTGAGATGTTTTGCTTAAAGTTTAATTTAGTCGGTCTGTGTTGTGTGAGGATGGTCAGGACTCACCAGCCGCTTCACTGAACTGCTGTGAGCTGCTGAAATAAGCCAATCAGAGCAGAGCTCAACATTAATATTCATGACCCTTCCAAATAAGGCAAAAACAGAGCATTACATCCTAGGGACAATTTATTGGGTTGTAAATGGACCTGTAAAACTGTATCTGGACAATTTTTGCCCTTAATAAGCCACATACCCTCTATGTAGATATCAAAGTACAATTTAACATATTGTTTCAAATCATTCTAGGGCACCTTTAATATTTGTATCTTAGGAGCCATGACATGGAAGAAAAAAGGTAAATTGTGCACACGATTTACTATTTAGTTCCCTCGATTTATAAATCGATGGAAATCCAGCCTGGATAGCATATGCTTCTAACGCTCTTGATCTTTTAGAAGGGCTGTGTTTCAGCTGGGTACGGCCCCCATTGTTTGTCGAGCAGAGATGCCCTTTCTATTCATTGTCCTCTCCTCCCTCTCTGTTCTTCTGCCCTACAGCATCCTCCCGTCATCAACAAGTGCCAAACAATTATGCAGATCACCCCCACTACCTGCAGGCCGTGAGCGGCTCAGTGAATCAGACCTGAGAGTACATGCAGAGGAGGTATCTCATTTCTCCTGCAATACACTTGCTTAGTGAGACATGGAAACAGAGCTCAAGACTGACTCATCTGGACTGAGACAGAAGCCATTCTGCCAACCGGAAATATATCTGAAATGGACAACAAACACACATTTTTATTTGTGCCTTTCTGTGCCATCAAATTCTATGTATTTATGGACATACCACAGAAATGCTAACTGACAACAGATGTGTTTTGCTTATTTTGTGATTTTAAATAATTTAGTACTAGTTTTATATAATTTAGTAGGTATGATTCACTGCTAATATGAATGCAATATAACTATATAGCAGAAGTGAACCACTTGATGATGCATGATTCTATAAAACTATCGCTCCGTCTGGAATCATATAGTTCCCTGCTCTATATGAGAAAAACATAATGCCAAAATAGTAGCATTTAGTATTTGTAGGTGAATCAGTTCGCCGAGATTGTGAAGTGTGCATTTGACAGACACTTCATCCCGTGAGACCACAGGAGAGGATTTGTGAATGGCTGTGAATCGATGCAAATGACTCTGGTAGGTAATGACATGATAATGACAACATTGCGAATGCAGTACATCCGAAATTCATTCATACTACCCACATCCATATCATTAAGGTCCTTTCACACTGGACTGGATGAATAATTTGCGTGATGGTTTTATTTTTTGATCAGCTGTGTTTATAATGAGTGCTTCCACACCGAACACTAATGTACTGTGGCGAAAAAGAACATGTCATTTTTTTGTTTTGATGTCGATTTTTTTTTTTTTTTTTACTCTAGCGGTGACAGAAATTGCTTCAACCAATCACATACAAGGAAACAAAGGTGATGAAATGTCCAGTTGATGTCACTAGCTATTCAATCAGCATTAACCTTTGCCAGGTAGTCCATTTCTCATGAGATTACAGCTGTAGTTCTAGTGTTTGCCCACTAGACTACAGACAATTACTTAACATTTTGAGTTTTAACTTGTTCATTGTTTTTCTAAACCTTGTATCCGGACCGCGACTATGGAAAGTTAAATTGTTGCCATCAGAACATCTGTGGCACTTACATTGTGACTCAACTGGAACAGCTACCCTGGATCGACTGGTTCCTGAAGTGTGTGGTTTATCTCGTCAGATGCCGTGCTAACGTTACAGTCTCTGGGGGAGCTGCTCAAATTGTCCCACGGACTTTCGAAAGTAAGTGCGGAAACGGCCATGATAAAGTTTTAGCTCCAGTACAAGATTAGCATACACCCCTTTAGACTCACTTTTCTTTTAAGACTGGCTGCACCCAAAACCTTCTATTTTAAATAAAATGAAAATTTAGTCTTCAATGAATGAGGAAGTGTCCGTGTTTTCTCAGCTGTCGCCGCGAATGTTTTGGAATCTTGGAGCTCTGAAATGCCACAGACGTCGCAAAAATCGTGCCGTGGTTGATGTGAATGGCTTTAACGCGAAATATTCTCTTTTCTACTTCGCTTTTTCATTACACATCCGGTGTGAAAGGGCCTTTATCCTTTATCCAAGTTAAGTTTAGTACTGTCAGCTCATTTGTATTTTTGGGGCTGTTTACAAAACACCTTTTTCGACCAACCTGATTTCACAGCAGTTCGTACATATTTGACAAGTTGGTCAATTTGCATGATTTCGTACGAATGATTTGAATGATTGTACGGATTGGTCGTGAGAAAGTATTGGTTTTCACCTAAACTTTGTATACATTTTGGCTGTTCATTTACTCAACATCTGCGGTTTGGGGGCCGGAAAACACACACTTCAAGTGTCAAAGGGCTAGTTTTAGAAAACGATACCGTTATCAACTCCATGTAAACTACAAAAATGTTAATTTGTGGAAATGGTAATGTCATGTACATGAGTATTTCGTGTTTAGTTCGGTTGATTAACCCAAACCTTGCTAACTCGAGGTATGCTGGTTCCAAAAAATGCATCCGGGTGTAAGTTCAGCCATCTCAGAGTGTTTCTCCATTAACACACAAGACATTCTCAACAGAGCAATGAATCGACAAGCCAACATGGAAACTTCCTCTACTTCCTTCTTCTTCTTTTATTTAATGCTGATCTACATAACCTACTTATTGTATGTCGCCACCTGTTTGGCGGTTGTGCAATCGTTTTTCAACCTTTTTGTTTAAAAAGTAATCTTTATTCAACTAAAAAGGATTATATTGTTTGTTTGATGCTGATTAATTTAATGCAGATTCATGTGTAAGATAAAAATAAAATACTAAATATTGTTTTAAATAGGGATACTTACATAACCTGAAATTTACTATATTTTTGGATCCAACAGTTAAGGTTATCGGCATATTTACTTTTAAACATATCCATACCGACATACCCCTATGTCTCATAATCTGCTTTCCGTAATACCCCACAGTTCTTTATATATCTCGTTTATGTTTGTGGTTGCGTTTCCTTAGAGTATTTGTGATTAAAGATGGTTCTAGTTTGATTCTTTATTGTCGTGCGCTTAATTACAACCATGTGACACCGTATATAGAATGTACTTTTTTAAAGGTTGCAAAGTAAATTCAAATTCAATTGTAGTACCTACTCAGACAGTATGCAATTTCAGACGCAGCTTGTGTGTTTGTGTGTATTCTCATTGACTTTCTTGGCAAGTGTGGCCTGATGCATTGCAAGTAGAGAGAATGTACAGTATATCTCCTTTCCTCTCGCCTTCAGCAGAAATGGTCTCCCGCTTTCTTTAGAACATTTCGCAGCAGATAGCTCATGCTTTGAAAACAAAACTAATGGTTCAAAAATCAAAATATAAAAGTGAGGTGAGCAATGTTACGAATTTTGGTGTCCTCTCCTGCGTCGCCGTTACCAAGCAACTGGCGTAAACAGCTGGTTTGGACCCAAATGATATAACGTGGACACAATTGGGCGGGGACAGGAGAGCAACTCGAGTTCGGGCCAGGCAATCGAACCTAAAGTGATAGCATAAAAACTACTTTGGACAGCATTATGGGGCAATAGTGTGAACAGCTAATTGTTTCATTTACTTTTAGTCAAGCAGATAGAGAAAATAGAAAAATATGCCATTATGGTGATTAGTGTTCCTTTGCTTGGGAGCCTGAGCCTTACTTTTAATTAGTTTTCACTTAGTTAATTTGATTTAGATATCGTGTTTTCTTCCCAGTTTTGGTTCCCTATAATGCAAGCTGACCCAGCAGACTAAAGGAACGACTATTGATCTCTTTCAGTGAGATAAGTTGATAATTGATAGACATGTTGATATCCATATGCCAACCTTAAATTGGAGATCAAATCTGTCAGTCAGCATGTTACCATAATTCCTAATCTACCAATTTGATTCACCCATGCTGAATAAAAGTATTAATTTATTTCCCAATAAATAAATAATATATAGCAGTGCATGCTGGGAATTATATAGAGAATAAAAGGTTTTGGAGCTTTTTCATGCTTGACTCTGGCAAACTTCTGTAAGCTGTAATACCTTATGGTTGCTCAGGCTGGTAGGAGAGCATTAGCTTTCAACTCTAGCACAAGATTGAATGAACTGTACTATTCTTCTGTAAAGCTTCTTATGTGTTTGAAAATGACTAAAAGCAGTAATGGAACAAAAATTTACTCTTTCACATTTATCCACCCATATATTTTCCTTGTTCCATTTCTCTGTCAGTCTCTACCAGAGTGCATCTAATCTTTTTTTTTTTTTTTGTCACAGACTCCAAAGCTGTAATATTGCATTTGCATCACCACCAATCTATTTCATTCACAGTTCAACTATCATTGCACCCTGTAACCCATATACTTTTTGTAGATGCTTAAGGTGTATGCAATGCATCCTTTTTTTTATCAATACACATGTTCACTGGGAATGAAACTC
Organism: Pseudorasbora parva; assembly: GCF_024679245.1. Taxonomy (NCBI): domain Eukaryota; kingdom Metazoa; phylum Chordata; class Actinopteri; order Cypriniformes; family Gobionidae; genus Pseudorasbora; species Pseudorasbora parva. The sequence goes on from NC_090190.1 coordinate 6,880,609, forward strand.
TTGATCTTGATCTTTTTATAGATTCATATATACGTATAATAGACTCTATGATGAGGACACACTTTTCAGAATACAAAAGTAGCATGGCACTGCAGCTTTACATCGACTGAGCCCTTTCATTGTTCTCTAAGCACGCTTCTCTTGTATTTCAGGCGCTGCAATTACATCTGCTTGCATTAGAGGTGTCCCTGTTGATTCTGACAGCGTGTCAGAGATGGTGGAAGGAGTTGGAAGCCGGGCTGACATGGAGAGAATGTCATCTAGCATTCAGGCGTATGCGACACCATTCTGTCACACAGCTACTGCATCTGGTCTGGTTGTTTTTCTTCAGAATTACTCTGTCACAAACACACATAAACAAAAACAGTCGTTCACACTGAATGCGTTCTTGTATTACACTGCGCTGCTCTTTTATTGCTTTTCTATTTAAACATGAAGGACATGTTTGACCGCTGAACTCATGTCTTCCGCACACTCACAAGTGATATGGCATCCAAAAAACGAGAAAGAAGTTCTTAGAAGAAAGAAGTTGAAGGGCCCTATTTTAACCATCTGAGCGGATGGTCTGGGTGCAGAAATGGTCAGTGCACCGAATCATTTGAGTGAACGATTCACTAAAAAGTTGGCCATTTATTTAATTTCCTGAATAAATCAGTACTTTTTGAGCAAATCGGTTGAATTTATTGACACTCATAAAGATGATAACTTGTCACCACCTTTTGGGATATCGATGACAACTGAAATCACAGAATCACTTCTTATACACTGGCAGTCTGTCTGGAATGTGCAAACTTTGCAGTATGCTAAATGGCCCCCTACACCCTTAAATAGGCTCTATTTTTGGGGATTGGCAATTGTAGTGGTATCCGAAACCATAGTAGACATTATCGAGTGCGCTCATTCAATCCCATATTGCACCGCAATAACGAGCTTACAACCAATTTACGTTCAACTTATTAGACAATATTTATGCACTGTAAGAGACACGCTAAATGAATTCCAGAAGATGGAGCCATAGAAACTATGAAAAAGTGGCAACCCTTTTGGTGCATTCACTGTCCACATTCACTCACTTGTTTTCGCTCTTTCTTTTAAGTGAACTATATTAGTGAACTAATGTAGGGAATAGTGAATTAGGGTATAGGGTGGGCTTTTGATCACAGCCACAGACAAGCACAGTAAAAAGTACTGTTTAGTTTGGCGCTTAGCCAATCAAATTCAGAGGCAGATCTATAGCATTGCAGGGCAATTTAAGAGACCATGGAGTCTTGTATAGGTCTTATTTCCTAGAACTGGATGATGGAATTTTTTTGAACTTGTGCTCTTTTTGCATTACCTTTCCAAAAGTCAACTTAATTTGACCCGAAAAGCTTTTAGTTAATAAGTCTGTGTGAATGAATTCCTCTGAGGCACAGGAGCAGGTGTATGCACGGGGAGTATAACACCACCTTTCTTTGCTTAATACATTCCTACAAACGTGTGTAAAACCTGGCAGCTTCCTACATAATGACGCCTTCCAGTCATATCTCTGTGTTCGGCATGCAGTGGCAATCTGTGGCAGAGGGAAAAAAGGAGAGAGAGAGAGAGAGAGAGAGAGAGAGAGAGAGAGAGAGAGAGAGAGAGAGAGAGAGAGAGAGAGAACTCAATTAACCTGTGTTACATCCTCCATATTACACTAGAGGCTTGAGGAACCCATCTAAAAGAAAAGAAAAACACCAGGACCAGGATAATAGACTTCCCCAGTCTCAGTTGCCCAAAGTCAGCGCTGTAGATTGCATTTGAACATTTTGGGCATCTAACTTAGTCTATCAAAAAATGTAGCCTGTAGGTATAAAACAGGTACAGGTTTAAGCCAATACTTTTCACATTTTCATCTGAAGTCTTCAAGCAGAGCTATAATACGTTGTCGCATGAAATGAATAAATGAGTGCCACATTTTTTAGGTTTTTTTTTTTAGTTTATTTTTTAACTCCCAGTTCCCTTTCAAGGGGACTCGCGCTGCATCACCACTTTGGGAACGCCTCTGCGTGATTGCCTCATGAATGCACCCCAATAGAGTGACGGAACACCATAGAAAAACTATAACTATAATGGAAACTATAAAGCATATCGGCAAACACACGCCTCTAAATTCTGTTGTCTTCAGCAAGCGCTCTGTGTAGCATTGCCCCTTGACGAAGTTCCTGAGAAGTTTCCCACTCTGAAAACTATCTTTCTTCTTGCTATTTCTTGTCTGAAAAGTATTGGAGATTTACAAGCCCTCTCTGTGGCACCCTCGTGCATGGGATTTTCCTAGGCCGGGTTATGTTCCTATGTTTCCCACTGATCCTGTGAGACCAATAGTACTGCAGGCCTTCTGTTCTCGTCAGACCAGGAAAGACTTAATCTGCTTTGCCTTGTTCGTGCACTAGATGCCTATGTCTACAGAGCTGCCCTGCATCCATCATCAAAGCAGAGGATGAGCAGGGGGAAGTCGAGGCTATCTCACTTGCTTATGTTGCGGCCGGACAGCCATCTCCCTTTGGCTGTTCGAGCCCACTCCACTAGGAGTATGGCTGCCTCCAGGCTGTTCTGGCAGGGGCGTGCCTACAAAATGTTTGTGATGCGGCAGGATGGTCCTCACCACACACTTTCATCAGGTTCTCAAGGCTCAACATCAATGCTACTCCTTGGGCTCGGGTGTTCGGTCCTTAGACAATGTCACAAACGCTCATCCGGCTCCTATGGGGACGTGGGTATTCTTGTTCCCAAAGCTGTGATGCAGCGCGAGTTCCCTTGAAAGGGAACGTCTCGCTTACGACTACAACCTCAGTTCCCTGAATAGGAAACGAGACACTGTGTCACCCTGCCATACCTGTATGCCTGCAAGCATCTTGCTTCATCCATATTCCAGAAGCTAGAGTCATGTTTGCCAGTATGAAGCCTTCGTCTTCAGGCAGGATAAGCAGAGTCCATACCCTCTGATTGCGAGCTACGGACGGGGCCTATGCCAAAGTACTTTATTGCTTGCTGGGTTGTTAAAATATGGATAATTGTCACAGTATTTATTCTCCCGAGTCTTTCTGGCAGAATTAAGGTTACAGTCGCAACTGAGACGTTTGTCTGTGCATGTCCGTGTTGTTGAGTGAAAATGTATTTCAAAAGTGAATTAAAAATAGCTTTATTTCGTTCTATCGCTAACATTTTAGAACTCTGAATTTCGTATATAATAAAAATAAGTGCATTTAAGTGTTTAATAATAATTTAATTATTTTGCACCGTAATTTTTCTACAGTACTTCTCTACAGCGCTAGCCACTCACTGCTGTCTCTGACGACAGCATTTTTGTCCTGTTTTGGCCCTTGTAGCTTTTCTATATGCTCCGAAAGGGAGGGGTGAGAGTTGTGTGATGCAATTCACAACCTCACCACTAGATGCCACTAAAAGTATATACATATATAAGTATATACATATATATTTACTATTATTACATTATTTTTTTGTGTGTGAAAATTACAGATAGTTTCAATAAATAAGACCCCTATTCCCGATAAGAGCCCATTTAAAGCTGCATTGAAACTGCAATGTGCACCTTCAACCTGTTGGTTTCCAGCTGAAGTCCACTGTAAATGGAGAAAACATATGGACATTTCACTCGCTTCCAAACATTAAAATCCTACTGAAAGAGGAAAAAAGTCTGTAATGTGAGGCCATATGTTGTCAGTGATTCTGTATACCAATTAAGAAACATTTTGGTTGATTGGGTCACAACTGGATGACGCAAGAGGATGACGTATCCTATTAAATAGATTAAATGACATTGCACTTTCTTTTTTTTTTGCTAGGGAAACAGAAGATTGATCAAAAGGGTGATCAAAGATCACAATGACACGTGATTCCTCTCCATCTGTCTCTCACCTGCTGTCTAAATAATCCTAGTCAGACTGCATCTTTCTCTGCTTTGATTTCTGAGGCGCTTGGCCTGGTTCTTGCCAACTGCTCCTGATGCAACAGTACAATTATGTTACAAATGTCGCTGAGAAAAACAAACACAAAAGCTAAACAAATGGTCTTAAATCTTTGTTTAGTAGGAGGACTACTTTATTTTTTATATTATTTATTTATTTATTTAAATGATGAATTATTATGCATTATCTATCAATATTAAAGACATAGGGACAGGTGCAATAAATACCAAATGCATTTACTCTCTTTTAGACCAAATGTCAGAAATTGATTCTCTTGAAAAACTGTTTGCACAGGCTATTAATTCTGCCTAATGATAATAAATGAGCCACGATTATATACCTGTGCAAAAACTTGGCAACAAGAAAAACCCAAGCTGTGTTTTTTGAGAGTTCTGTTAAACATCACGGTTCTGCATCAAAATTACGAAGGGACACAATTACCATTTTTTTTTGCTTCACCTTGCAGTGTTTTTCAAGATTGGGTATGGCTTTGTTTGCATCAGAGCAACTTTACCAAATAACAGAAAACCCCAATTGATTCGTTTTTTAATGGCTTTAATTTACATTTGAATAATTAATACAACAACCACCAATAACTTATGCACTGCAAATAATGGCATGGCTTTGACTGCTTAATTACAGTAAGTCAATTTAACGTGAATATCTAAATGTTTGCACAATTATGACAAACATCTTTGAATAGACTTGTGGTTGTGCTGATAATGTGAAAATATTAGATTTCAATCACAGAAAAATGCACCTCACAGACGAAACAAGTTAACAAAGCCTCCCTAATCACTGTCACGATGTCCTGAACTTTCCAAGCAAGTTCTTTAATTAACCTTTTGGACCATTTGGACTGTTTAATTACCTATCGGCATCCGCTCATAATATAACAGATAAAGCATTGATTGTCCTTGTAATTAGTGGCAGTTAAATGAATGTATTCATTGGGATGTTTGCTCGAGAGCTTTCTCTCTCTCCCCGTCCATCTTTTTTGACTGACTGTCTGGCATCATCAGAAATGACCTGCACCCCCCATAATGGAGTTTCTCCCATCCATCAAACTCTATGGGGTGATTTTCATTTCCCTCTTTTCAAGAGCAGCTGTGGCTGTGCAAAGTAAATCAAGTCTCCGCCTAACCTCTGCATCGTCCACGGCCTTCCTCTCCCACCCGTGCATAACTCCACCACCAGTTAGATCAGCTCTACCCTGCCAGCGCTCTCTATTTTTAGACATTAATCAGATACTATAATCATTATTCACTGTATTTTTCCTCGATCTCTCACACTGTCCTTTGTGAAGCCTTGGCTATGCGGGAACTCTTCTTCGCACCAGCATGCAGAGGTCGTGAGGGACTGGGCAAAGTTGGTTTGATGTGAATGATATGAAAATGTATGTGTAGAGTATCTAGTAGAGTATGCATGGCCCAGTGGATCAAGCTGCAACCATGATGAATTTTAATAAATGGATCTAAAAAATACTCTACAGTTTAAAATAGTCAGCAGTGAAGAAGCGACTGCTGCGACTGCTATATGGAATAAGTAGAACAACAAAAAAGCATCATTATCTATCTATCTATCTATCTATCTATCTATCTATCTATCTATCTATCTATCTATCTATCTATCTATCTATCTATCTATCTATCTATCCATCCATCCATCCATCCATCCATCCATCCATCCATCCATCCATCCATCCATCCATCCATCCATCCATCCATCCATCCATCCATCCATCCATCCATCCACCCACCCACCCATCCATCCATCCATCCATCCATCCATCCATCCATCCATCCATCCATCCATCCATCCATCCATCCATCCACCCATCCATCTGAAGGGGGGGATTTTGAAATCCACTGCCGCTTCAATATACCTGTATATATTTATATCCTAATTAACTTCATAATCAAAACTTTAATCAATATTTATCCTATATTATTATAATGATTCTATCCAGTTATGATTTTGCTTTGTTTCTTGTTTTCTAAAGTGTATATTTGGTCTCTGAGGAGTGACTGAGGGTCTGGCCTAGAGATGTGTGATGTGTCACTAAACACTGGCAACAAGGTCATGTGTTTGTGTTTTTGAGGTATCACACACCCCTAACATGTCAGGAGTGCAGTAACAGCGTTTGCTCACTTAGCCCGGCTTCCAGATATGAAATATGGATTTGTCTTTCATTTAATTTATTATGTTTTATTCCTTTTATATTTCCTTTTACTGAAACACTAAAAAGTCAAGATGAATATTGCCTGTACTATTGTGTGTTCCTCTCACTAAAGGAAAGCACATGTTATCAGTATGTTTTGGTAAGAACTAGATAGAACTGGAGCTTAATCAGCTCCAACCTTGGAGAGACTGTGTATCTGTATGTGCGCAATATTCTATGTTACAGATCAGAATGGTGTTCAATGGGCACCCTAAGAGATGGGTGGACTTGTTGTTCTGGGCAAGCTGGTGCCTGCTCCAGATCTGGAAGGTCACTACGGGCCTGATTCTGGGGTGAAAGCATCAACAAGTGACACGTCAGTGGAAACGTGCATCAGATTAACTGACTCGAGTGGAAATTTACCATGACTGTGCATTGTCTTTGAGCCAATCAGAACCATCCACATTGCAGTAATGACGTGGATAAGACCCTGAAAACGGTATAACTGTTGGGACAATTGTATGTACGATAGGGCGAGGCAACGAGACGGTGAGAGAGGGAGCGCGGCCTACGAACTCCTTGTGAGACTTGAAGCTGGCTTCTGCTTTTGAAACTGCAAACTATTCTTAAGTAAAATTTTCTTTTATTTAATTGGAATCCTGACTCTGTCTTCATTTCTTCACTACTGGTCCTGGGTCATAAGCTGTTAACCCCTAACACATCCATCCATCCATCCATCCATCCATCCATCCATCCATCCATCCATCCATCCATCCATCCATCCATCCATCCATCCATCCATCCTTCCACCCACCCACCCATCCATCCATCCATCCATCCATCCATCCATCCATCCATCCATCCATCCATCCATCCATCCATCCATCCATCCATCGTCTGACTGTTCCAGACATAGGCAATAGCTTGGCAATCTGTCTCCCTCGCTTACATTCCCTGCCTCTCTCGCTCACTTTTTTTGACACACATGCTTTCTTTTTCTCCATTATTCCTCACACTCATCTTTTGTATGTAATTTGAAATGTTTACCTGGTGTCATTCATCTCAATTTTACATTTGCAGAGGCAAAAGACAGAATTGAGGCACATCTCTCTCTCTTTCCTCAAAGTCATTGATCTCCATCACCATCCAATCCCAACAAACAAATAATTTTTGCATGGCATCAAACCACCAGAACAAATAAACAAAATGTTTGATTTAATATGTGCCACATGACTAAAACTAGTTTTTATATCAGTTGACTTTAGCAGAAGCACCCTGTCTTGCAAAGTTGTAATAATTGTGTATTTTTTCAAAAAGACTACATAAAGTCACTACTTAAAATACATTTGATACCCAACTTTCTTGTGCAATCATCAGTCCTGTTGTTTACACATATGTATATACGTATATATATATATATATATATATATTTGACTCAGTTTGAGATTTTTTGAGTCTGGTTGCCTAGGTATAATTCACATTAGATGTTTTGGCATCTCCGTCTATCTGTTTGAAGCATTGATTCAGCACCTTAGCGACCTCGTGTCACCTGATCCGCCTGTGCACAGAAATACATCATTCCGCTCAGCACTTCTGTCTCTTCTCCTTCAATAATGCCATTGCCTTCATCTGTTATCAGTAACATACCTGTTCAGCATGTCCTCCACACTCTCGTTCTCGCTTTCATTCCTCTCTTTATCACTCAATCTATCAGTTAATCTATTTTAATGCGTTTTTTTCCTGGTGTACATATAGACTTTAGGATCCCTCAACATCAACTTGCAGTCATCACTATGTAACATTTGACTTGAAATAAGGAAGCTCCAAACAATGTATTAAAATAAGCAAAAACAGCTTAATACATAAACATAAACTGTTAAAACTGTTAAAGCAAACTGAAGTGACCTCCCACACATGTACATTAACACATATTCAGTATTCAGCATCTTCTGCTATGCTAATGAACGGCAGTGTGAAGTATGCCAGTAAACAAAGGACATAATGACAACATAAAGGTCATTTATCAAATTTTTAAAGGTAGTAATATGTGTGTAAAGGTCAAATAAATAGTAATTTAAATGGCAAAAAAACCTTGACTAAGAAAAAAAAGTTTTTTGTTTTTTTTACAAGGAGCCATAGGGAGAAATCATTTCACAGTTATATTAACAAGATGGCACACATTTTGCATTAGTTTTCTCTTTGAGGGTGAATTAATAGACAGAAAACAGATGGTTAAATGATTTCAGCAAGATGATTATATTCAGATTTTTTTTATATAGTTAACGTTTACTTCTCTGCATCTGTTACATTCTTTTTTAGATTATTTGTCCACCTACATCAAATATGTATAATACATTGACTGCATTACTTTAACACAATAGCTTAAAATATTTTATTTTTAATGAAGGAGCTCTGTAATCCTAGCATGTGCTTACCAGACTCTCTTACATTTAATTTGTACAGCGAGTCTGGCCACTCTCCATTGACAAGCGTTTACTTCTGCGAACGTGGGTTCTCTGTTGAAGTTTAAAACTATTCCATCTGCCATAACCAATCGCTAACGTTTGGGCGTGATGTATGTCATGCGCCCTTCGCCTGTTTCACACATGGAAATCTGTCAAAATAAATGTGCCAAATGGGTTTTAGGTTTTATCACACCTCAGTGATAAAACCTAAAACTCATGCATTCAGATTGTGATTTATTCACGGTGGAGGGGAGCGTTTTTTGATCTTGAACGCGCTGCTCACGTGGTCCGTAACATATGCTGTAAATAAAATGTCATGCTTGGTATGATAATAAATGCTGCTAAAAATAACGGCCCAATTCAAATGTTAACATGCTTTTATTTTAATTTGTTTGAGCGGTGATGAAATATATTGCTCTTCTAAATATTTGCTAGCATTTTAAAGAAGTCTAGAAATGCATCCAAATAACAGCAAAGCATAAACGTACAAATCAAACTTTTCCCGAAATTACCCTGTTGGGGAGGAGGGCCACAACATCATGGCCACCAACAAACCCCAGCAAAGACTGTTCTTGCTCTAGCTTTAACTTCTGGATAATCGGCAGTGTTGTCACAACGGGATGAATGGTTTCGTTCGCATCTTTCTTCGCCGCCATTAAACAACTACAATTCAAACAAGCGCACAACATCAACATCATCATTCTCAGCCACTCTCTCTGTTCGCTGACTGGAACGGTACAAATTTGTTTGGAGAAAACACAGCAGTCCCAGACAAAGTACTGAAGGAAAATTTGTATGAATTTGTACGATTTGTCTAAATCCCAGTGACAGGACAGCCTGGTCTCACCCTTAATACGTAGGTATTAATACGTTACTTTCAAAGAGACTAAACGTACGTCTTAGTACGTTTGGAGAAGTGCTAAAATGTAAAATATAGACGTATTTGCAACATTTAAACGTAGTATTATTACATTTTTACAGCTAAAAACGTAAAACATTTACGAATCAGTGTAGACCAGTGTAATCACAATAATTTATTTATTGCAAAAATGTCAAAAGCGGTACCAAAAGTAGTTCAAATGAAGATGTGTTGCAGTCGCAGTCCTCTCTGGTGGTATATAACGTTAATAGTTTTGTATGAGGTACAGAGCAGAATGTTAGCTATTAATCAATGAAAATATTAATCCGGCTTCTCTCCGTGAAGTTGTGCGTTTCCCATTTCAAATACAAATCGACTGAAACACGACATGTCAAAATCTGTGACGAAGCAGGCGAGAGCCAATGAGCGTTCGATGCCACTGCCGTAAATCATGCCGTAACGCTTCATGAGGGCGCGTTTTTTAAATTTGAATTTACGAGCGCGAGATTTGATGTTTGCCGTCGCGCTACTGAGAGGAGATGAAGACTAATGGAGATGAAGATCACCGGGCTCAATTTTAGATTTGTTTCTCGCAAACATATGGATTCTAACGATTTGGATTACAGCGAACGAATAAAGTGTTGCGTTTTGTGAATTGATGTTGTGTTTTGATGTATCTTGTGATCGCCAGTTGCTGAATAGGAGAAAATGCCTTTTTATGTCTCACAGCAAACAACAAGCTAAATACTAAAAAATGGTTGGCAAGAATGTTATTCATCTGACGGTTTTAAAATTCAGTCTTCTTTTAACATTATCTAGTCACCCGAAATGAGTTTGTAGTGATGTCACGAGAGCAAAATGTTATTTTATATTTCTGTTATTTTATATTAGGTTGATTAACTTAGTAAAATGCATTTAATAAATGTGACTGAAAACATGTATTGATGTGACTATTGGATATAAAATAAACAATATTAATGCCACGATTTATGGGAGCCGGTGGCTGGCTGCTTACACGTTAACGTCGATAATTTACATTTTAGTGCTGTCAATACGTCAGTATTGTACATTTTAGTGCTGTTAATAAGTCAGTATTGTACGTTTTATTGTGTGTGAAAACGTTAGTAAATGTACGTGTAGTAGAATCACACTTTACGTAAAAATACTCACGTATTTTCATGAGATCACGTTGGACAGGAAGGTTTAGGAGTGGGGTTAGGGGAAGGTTATCAAATTGATGTGAATTGGGCAACTCATAAAATACGAATGATTTAGCAAAAATCTTACCAATTCAACACAAATCCATACGAAGAAATTGCAGAATAGATTGTAACATTTTTTTTTTGGTATTGTCATTTTTTCTTGTATAATTTTTGTCGTTGAAGTACACATAATGTCAATTTTTTTTGTAGTTTACTTTTACATGACAGTTGTCAATTTTCCATCTCCGACCTTTAGAAATGAAACTCTCTTTATTGATGGTTTGTGTCAACTGTGTAAACACCCTTTTTGCATTTGAAATGAGTTTCAGTGCTCATACACGGGATGCTGTTTTGTTTTTTAGTTCAAATTACTTCATCCTTTTTGCAAAGCCTGCATTACATTTTGACAGGTTCACAAAACAAGCCACCCTGAAATGTGCCGCAGTTAAGAAGGATCTCTTTCAGAATGATATGTAGTTCTGAGCTTACTGTATGTTTTCATATAATATAATGGACTCTTTTATCTCAAAAGATCAAGGCAAATCTGATTCCTTATGATATATGACCCCTTTAAGGCCAGAATCAATTTGAATCCTTGCATGGAGGGATTTCCTGGAAAAGGACTAAACTGTAACATTGATTCTTGAAAATTCCGCTTATTTAATTATTAATTGTAACTCACACAAGTGGCTTAGCATGATTTATTGAACTTTAAAGAGCACAACGGCACTCTGGCCTCTGGCATTTACAGACTTTGATATTTTGTTGGCTGGTGGAAATTCTTTCTTCGTTGTGCCAGCAGGTAGTGACTAGGGACTATGTGTTAATGAGACATTAGGGGCCACATTTACTAACAGCTTGCGCCAGCGCAAAACCCTCTATTGGCGTTAAATAGCTAGTAAGGATTTGCTAAAGACTTGCAGTGAAAAATTAGCACTGTGTGGACAGGGTTATTTTTTTCGGCTGACCTTATTGCATATGCATTTGTAGGAGTTTCCCTTTCAGATGCAAAATTTATGGGGGGAGTATTAAATGAATCATGCATGGTGATTTACTAAGGTCTTAAAGCAGACGCTAACTGGTAGATTGCGTTGGTCATTATGGAAATTACCTATGTTCTTTAATTTGCCCATCATCAGTAGATCAAGCCCAGATATTTCCTCTTCCATCTGCAAGTTATATTAATATCATAAAATCATATTTTTAAACATCATGCTTTGGGAGTGTTTCTCTGCAAAGTGACCAAGAGGACTGATCCGTGTAAACAAAAGAATGAATGGTGCCATGGATTTTGAGTAAAATCCTCCTTCAATTAGGACAATGAAGATGAAACGTGGCTGGGTCTTTCAGCATGAAAATGATCCCAAACACACCGCCTTGGCAACTAAAGAGGCATTTCAAGGTCCTGGAGTCTCCAGATCTCAACCCCATAGAAAATCTTTGGAGGGATTTGAAAATCCATGTTTCCTGGCAATAGCCCAAAAACATCACTCCTCTAGAGGAGATCTGGATGGAGGAATTGGCCAAACTATCAGCAACAGTGTGTACAAACCTTGTGGCGACTTAAAGAATACATTTGACCTCTGTCAACAAATGGTATTTAACAAAGTATTGAGATGAACTCAGTGGTAGTTGCATAGGTGTCAATGGAGGGAGAGAAATCACTCAGATTTGATCAAATAAGATCTTCATTTGTGTTCTTTTTTTATTATTATTTTTTATTATGCAAACAGACAAGTACAATATTTACAAAAGAGAAGTTAGATGCAAAATACAAATACAAAGGCCAACGAAACATAACATGCCAGTACGATTTGTGTGTGTGTGTGTGTGTGTGTGTGTGTGTGTGTGTGTGTGTGTGTGTGTGTGTGTGTGTGTGTGTGTGTGTGTGTGTAACTGTGAGTGTAACTGGTGTGGGAGTGGAAATGTATGAATAAAGGATCATGTAGGGAAGTACAACCCATAATATATATAATAATAATAATAATAATAATAATAATAATAATAATATAAATAAGGAAAATAAAATTTGGTATGAAGAAGGTGACAACAGCAATAGTAATAGCAATATTAATAATAATAACAATAATAATGATAAATTCAATTAATTAGAAACGACAAATAGTAATAATAGTATTATCAGTAGTAGTAATGACAAACATATTAACAAATATACTCATTTCATCCGGAATGAGGGGAAGGTTAAAGGTTAAAGGGTCAGGAAGAGGACAAATAAAAACAATAGTAGTAATAGTAATAATAATATTAATAATGGTAAATATTGATAAAGCCATTAATAGTGATAATAATAGTAGTAATAGCAATGATGTTAATAATAATAATAATAATAATAATAATAATAATAATAATGATAATAATGATAATAATAATAATAATAATAATAATAATAATAATAATAATAATAATAATAATAATAATAATAATAATAATAATAATAATAATAATAATAATAATGGTAATATTGATCAGCTATTAGTAACAAGGTATTATAAAGCTGATACCCCTCATGGCCATGGCATAGGATAGACCTCCACCAGAATCATATTGCAATGGGCTATCAAGGTGAGGTGCTGCCAGGGTCCCGAAATCCATGCCCATCCCCAGCCGTTCCATAGATGCCACGCTTACCCTATCTTTGTGTTTTTTCCCCCCTTTTCTTTATAAATATGTCTGCTTTCATTGTTGTACTCCTGATATGTTTGTCAACTAGTGTATAATGCATTAAAACAAACATGGCGTGTAGCATGGAACCAGCCCAGTGCAAAGCCCATGCAGGCCGCCACGCCCGCGCCACACTTACCCTATATATGTGCTTTTTTTTCTTTTTTTTCCCCCTCGCTTTAAACTAGTTTTATGCTCCAAATGAATGTGTGTGCACCTCATCTAATATGTAAAGCATTAAAACAGCGAGACAAGTGCTGACCCAGCCTGAGACAAGAAATCCAAGGCAAAAGTACAAGCTGGAGGGCGAAAGACCAAGGTGTTCATTTGTGTTCTGAAATTGAACAAAAGTCTTACAGGTTTGGAACAACATGAGGATGAGTAAATGATGACATAAATATTATTTTTGGGTGAACTATCTCTTTAAAAAAAACACTTTGCACTCCATTGAAACACTTAACAAAAACAATACATTCATACTTGATTAAACCGTTGATTCATTTGATGTTGGTGCTTTGTGACATTTAGAATTAGTTTATTGTGGTCTTATCTTTGCATGTACTTTCAATTCTGCTACCAAAAAAAAGTGGTAGCTGATTGAAACACACTTTTAACTCCAAAGCCTGTTTGTATCAAAAACAAACAACAAGAAAAAGGCATAAACTCTTTTCTTCAGTCCTTATCAGCGTACACATACTGTCAGATAGAGCTGTCAGAGAAAAAGCCGTATCTTCATTTGGAGCACTAGGCGTGAACTTTGTCTGTTTCCTGATCTGCCTCTTTATCCCATAATCCCCCGTGGGGGCCGTGATGGAGACACACTCCTCTTAGGTGAAAAATTGGGATGAGCCCATGACAGACAATTGTTTTAAATTGGGGGTAAAGGAAATGAGACACAGAGATAGAAGAAGGGAAGGGCTCTCTCAGACGGCTGATGGACTGTGCAGAGAGACAGAGAGCGGTGTTCAGCCCCGCAGGAGAACAGGCCAGCGAGACACTTTAGGGGAAAGTGCCTTGAAAAAGACATTTAAAGCAACAGACACAAAAGGGATGACATTTTCTGTCCTTAGGGGGGATGTAGAGATAAAAAAGGCAAAGGGAGGAGAGGGGACAAGTGAGTCTTTGTGAGTCTCAGCAAAGAGGTCAAATACACCTCAGTGTGTCTTGGTTTAGTCTGATGTATTTTTTTCTTTGCATGCAAATCTGTTTCAAACAGCTATAATTTCTGTATATATCCACAACGGTTACAAAAATAGTACAGAGGCATTGTAATTATGCTGTCTCCCATTACAATTTTTTAAGGCAGAATTACGTCATCTCTTGAGTCATCTCTTCCACTTTAAAACAAGTTATAACACAAAATGGCCACGAATGAACATCTAAAGAAATGTTGAAAGAAATTGTATAAATAGCGGTACAATATCCGTCACATGACTAAACATGCATCTTCGGTTTCAAATACCTTCGTCTTCACAGTCCACACTACGACGCGAAGACGGCGTTTTCAAATGTATCTGTTTTAGTGAGCGTTTTCAAAAGGCCATGTTTTCTTTGCCATGAACACTGTCTCAGGGTGGACAGAAGGCCAAAACGGAAAAAAAAGATGCGTTTTCAAACGAAAATGTATCAGTGTGGACATGGGCTTAGTGGAAACCGTGTTTTAAAAAAAAAAAAATTAAGCATTATTCTCTGGTATCTCTGGTAACATTATCTATGTCTTTACTGTCACTTTTAATCAATTTTATGCATCCGTGCTGAATAAAATAATTGATTTCTCAAAGCAATTTATATTCATCTTTTTTGAGGTAAATTAGAAAAAAATCAAGTGAAGACAAACAAACTATAATTTCCACTGATGTCAACTCATTCTGACATTCTGACAGTGATTTTAAATGGCTAATTTGCTTATGCACATACACGATCAGGCACGAGTCACTGACATGCAACAAGCATAAATGTCATGAATGGTCATGGACTTCCATTTTTGTAATCATGACGGGTGTCATTGACACGATGCTCTGATTTTGCCTTTTGATCGCTTCATTGTTGTGCTAAAGGGCTGGTTGGCATGCCTTACTAGGAGAAAAAAGGGGGTGTTTTTACCCATTGATGTCCATTCAATATTGGTGTCATATACTGATAACATAAATTTTATGTATAATATGTTGTATATGATTTTGGAGGACTCTTATTATTAGGAACACCATACTAATACTGTTTGACCCCCTTTCGCCTTCAGAACTGCCTTAAATCTACGTGGCATTGACTCAACAAGGTGCTGAAAGCATTCTTTAGAAATGTTGGCTCATATTGATAGGATGACATCTTGCAGTTGATGGAGATTTGTGGGATGCACATCCAGGGCACGAAGCTCCCATTCCACCCATCCCAAAGATGGCCAAGTAGCCATCAGAGGATGGGTGCATGGTGGTCTTAAAGGGATGGACATGGTCAGAAATATGCTCAGGTAGGCCGTGGCATTTAAACAATACCCCAATTGGCACTAAGGGGCCTAAAGTGTGCCAAGAAAACATCCCCCACACCATTACACCACCACCACCACCACCAGCCTGCACAGTAACAAGGCATGATGGATCCATGTTCTCATTCTGTTGACATCAAACTCTACCATCTGAATGTCTCAACAGAACTCGAGACTCAAGACAAGGCAACATCTTTCCAGTCTTCAACTGTTTAATGTTGGTGAGCTCATGCAAATTGTAGCCTCTTTTTCCTATTTGTAGTGCAGTTGAGTGGTACCCGGTGGGGTCTTCTGCTGTTGTAGCCCATCCACCTCAAGGTTGTGCGTGTTTTGGCTTCACAAATGCTTTGCTGCATAGCTCGATTGTAACGAGTGGTTATTTCAGTCAAAGTTGCTCTTCTATCAGCTTGAATCAGTCGGCCCATTCTCCTCTGACCTCTAGCATCAACAAGGCATTTTTATCCACAGGACTGCCGCATACTGGATGTTTTTTCTCTTTTCACACCATTCTTTGTAAACCCTAGAAATGTTTGTGCGTGAAAATCCCAGTAACAGAGCAGATTGTGAAATACTCAGACTGGCCCGTCTGGCACCAACAACCGCCATTCTCAAAATTGCTTAAATCACCTTTCTTTCCCATTCTGACATTCAGTTTGGAGTTCAGGAGATTGTCTTGACCAGGACCACATCCATAAATGCATTGAAGCAACTGCCATGTGATTGGTTGAGTAGATAATTGCATTATTGAGAAATTTAACAGGTGTTCACTGTAACACTATATATAGAGTGAAAGTTATTATAGTTATTATAGAAAGTATAATAATTATAATAACTTTATAAGGTTCAGGGTTGTTATTTGGTGGACCTTCACGGAACATTAAGGACATTATCGGACTATATATACACACACACACACGCACGCACGCACACACACACACACACACACACACATATATATATATAATAACTTTCTTGATATGATTTTAGGGGGACGTTCCATTTTGGTTATTCTATGGTCACATAGCTACATTACAAAGAGGACATTCAGGACATTAACAGAATGTTTACACATGATCCTCTGTTGGTCATATAATAATGCTCCTTATATGACTTCTATTCTATGGATGTTCTTGACACCAGTGAATAAAATATGATCGTCTAAAAAGTCTGATAATGTCCTAAATGTTCCGTGAAGGTCCACCAAATAACATCCCTGAACCTTTTTAACTCCTAATCATGACTGTCTCTGAACTTTCTAAGAAGGTTACTAGTCCTTGACACCAGTGTAAAATTTCTAGC
Organism: Pseudorasbora parva; assembly: GCF_024679245.1. Lineage (NCBI taxonomy): Eukaryota > Metazoa > Chordata > Actinopteri > Cypriniformes > Gobionidae > Pseudorasbora > Pseudorasbora parva. Next base: position 6,897,706 of record NC_090190.1, read on the forward strand.
AGGGTAATTATATAAATCGGGTATTGTATGTAAATGTGATTTAGTACGAGTGAAGCCAGATGGTTTGAGGGGGTGTAAGAATTATTTGAGAAAATGTGTTTGTGTCTGTCTTTGTTCAGCTGTCTGTGATTTTTAGAGCTGTTTTTAACTCATTACATCACTAGCCTCTATTCTAGTCTTGGGACGTTGCGGACCTGGTCGTCCTGGTCGGAGTGTCTCCAGTTGTGTCTTTGACCTTTCCTGGTAATTTCCTGGTGCTTTCATAGACTTTTAGTCTTGACCTTTTGCATGTAGTGAACAGGCCACAGAGACATCCAGCAAGAAAAAGAAAGTTTCATTCAATCTCCCCAGAGCTTTTAAGGTTCCTTCAGTCCTTCTTTGCCCGTCTTAAACCAAGCGGGATGCTAGAGTGCTGTGTGAGTGGGCTTTTGATGGGGTTACAAGTAAATAACAAACCAAGAGCTTGAGCACAAATACACACATGGAAACTCAGAGTCAAAGCATCTCATCTGCTGACAGCTGAAATATTTTCGTAGCGGTTCGGCACAACAGCGACACAAACACACACAGCCCATTTCAGAACTGCCAAAAGGACAGCTATGCTATTATGGGTTTGCACAGATCATCAACCATTGCATGTCTGACCGCTCAGTGCAATACAGAGAAATAATGTTGGATTTCCCTTTGGATGAAAATAATGGTTGACACCTTATCCTTTCCTTTCCGATTTCCATAATTCTTTTCATCCCCGCTGAAAGAATAGCAGGTGTCTCACTAATGCTTGTCTGTTGTCTCACTGGTCTCTAATGAACCAAATCATTTAATAAGCATTTGTTGATTGAGGCAGTTAAGTTCTTGTTTTTATGAATAGATAGTTAATAAGGCATATAGGATAGTTATGAGTTTATTTCTCTATCATGTAATACTTAAAAATATCTGTACATACAACATAATTACATTTATGAAAGAAAATGAGGAATGTGAGGGTGTATAGTCTATTCAGTGGGTTATATTGTTTGAACCTTCATATTAAGTTAATGAAATATTAAAGGTGTATTTCTCAAAATATTTTACAAAGGTTATTAACAGAGGTTTTTGACTACTGTGATGAAGAAGCTAAAAATAGGTACACTTAATTATTATTACTTTTTGGTTTAATTAATCAAAAGTTTAATCTGACAGTTGTTTGCCATGAACTCTGTGAAAATGTTTTACAATATGGCATGTTAGTGAGATTTTCAACTTTAAGTGTTAAGTTTTCTTAACTGACTATTTTAATATTTGAGTTTTCTCAAGTTAACTTCAAGAAGTTATTCTAATGTTAAATTTGAGTTGTGATAACTATTTGCAACATAATTTTAATAAAATAATATCTGTTTCTAATATTTTACTGTACAAACATATTATAGTCTTGTTTATTGAAATATATAGTCTGTCTGTAAATTTTTTAACAACCTTTTTTTAATTTTTTTATAAAAGGTAAAAAATCTGCTTTGCTCAATGAAATGGTTGTTAAAATAATTAAGCATTTTCTCTCTATCAGATATGTTGGTGGAATCCGCATTTATTTATGAAGTAAAATTAGAGGCATTTTTGTAACTCACTATATACTTTATATTCTGGCAGAATTTCTTGATTATTTAAATTTGTAGTTTTTACAATAAAATAAGCTTTCCTAATAGTGACTGTACATTTATTGTGAAGCTGCCTAAAAGGAATCCATTCAGAACCTAAATCCGATCGGCTAACTTTTGTCCAAGCAGCTGTCTGCCAAGGAACATGCAGGCGCAATGATATAATGCAGTGCCTGAAAGTAGTCCCCAGCACGCTCTCTGTGTAAGCAAGTTGTCACGTTGGTTATGTTAAAGCATTAAACTATACAACAACAACATGTGATCATGCGATCGTGAGTTCGATCCCAGGGAACACACGTGCTCATAAAGTGTGTATGCTCTATAAATCACTGGATAGGTTTAGGGATGGGGTGGGTGTAGTTGTAAATTAAAAAATATATATTTTTGCTAAATGGAAAAATGACAAATGGTGGTAAAAAGTCCACACATTGCATTAAAATGAACACGCATTTTGATTGGTAACGACAGTCATACGTAATTTCATGACGTCAGACGTAACGCGATACTGTCATTATTTTTACGCCAGCTAAAGGGAGCATGACTTTAAAACTCATGACGTCAGACGTAACACGACACTGTCATTATTTTTACGCCAGCTAGAGGGCGCATTACTTTAAAACGTTAATATGGGTCGTAATAAGGTGCTTAAAAAACGACCTATAGAGTCATATTTCTTTTGGAGGACAGTTTGGTATGGCAGCAAAGTTCCTTGATTATTTTGCAGGAATGAGAGTGTAGTCTCTAGCCATATCGGTCTAGAAAATCGCAACTTTTTATTTTCTGTCTTAGTACATGATGTAATACACATCACAACATGTAAATAGGAAAATGTTGGCATTATTTTGTCACTTATTGAGTAGGCTAGATGGAGCCTTTTACCTTCAGTCTTTGTGCTAACCTAGGCTAGCGGTGGGTACGTCAGACAGAGTTATAGCACACACAGAGATCTATGGACTTCTCTAACTCTGGGGATACGGTGAATAAACATCCAGCTCCACGAAAAGTTGTACTCGAGTTTAGACACGAGGCAGAGTCTAAGTTTGAGTACCCTGATTTTTTAAATAGTTTTAAAAAAAATGTCTGTTCCTCACAACATTGTCATTAAAACGGCATCTACCCTGACTAAATCCATTTTCTTTGGATCCCCTTTTGTTGTTCTCCAAATCAATGCACTATATCAGCACGGTACAATTTAAAAACAAAATTCTGGGAACAAATCAATATTGAAAATGAACAGGAAAATGATTTTGCAGATTTTGATGTATGAGCACCAAAACAGAGTTTGGAACAGAACTGGCTGGCAGAGGCTCTTTATTATTTTTAGTTTTGATGCGGCAGCGTTCGCAGTAAATTGATTTAGTATTTCTGGCAGTCTGTGGAAGAACAGAGTTATCAATTGGCTTTACAGCACCGAGCATCCATCTCAAACAGATACAATGTAATTCAATCTATTTCCAAGAATAAACAAAGGATGCCATTTATTAAATGGGAAACTGACAAATGCTCGGCGACTGCTTCCAACACTGCTGTACCGATCGCTCATTTTCAACTTGCTTTGATGAATTCAGGTGGTGTAACAAGGCCTGATGGATTATGGGGCTTGTCAGAGATGCCGCAGTTGCCAATCTGTCTGATCCTGGATCAGGCGGAGGCGTCTCCATATCTTTGCACGGCCTGCTAAGACTGATTTGGAGATGGATTAAAGAAGCTGGATCTCGAAAGATTCATTTGTCACCTCTGGGTTGCATCTCCATTTGATAGCAAAGGGTGTTACTAGATTTGTGTATTGCTAAATGCTTGATGCGTGATGCCATTGCCAGGAAGTGCCATGGTGAATGTGTAGTGTTTGAGTCAGGGTCAGCAAAGGACACTGAAAGGTGGAGTCCATCTTTGCCCCGTCCCTTCCACATCACTCCCACTTTTTTCTGCGAGACTTTATTGTGAGGTTTTCCATCTCTATCTCGCTCTTTTTTTGCACTACTTTTCCCTCCCTCTTGCTCTTTTAACTCCCCCTTTTCTCTCTCTCTCTTCCATCAGACCAAGCAGAGGTACAAATTTAGCAATCGCCTTCAAAGTGCACTGGTTGCTTTGGGCAACTGTATATTGCTATGTGCCTCATTTTTATTTCTGTGCTCCCAGAAGCTGACTCTTTGTCCCACGATCAAAGGGAGGCACATGGGGGCTGGAGGACATTTAAGATTACAAGCACTCTGGGAGATGATCTGAGCTTCATCCTGCAGTCAATGTGAAGGATTAATAGTCTGCCATGGTAGCAGCCATGTGGTGCTGTCTTACATTAGCTCATTCTCCACAGTTGTATTTAAAGTTTGCAACCCACAACATGGCACGGTTTGCTGCTTTTGCTTACTTAAACTTTATATTTGTATTGAAGTGAAGTGTTCATAGGACTTTATGTGCCCTGAAATATTTGAAGTGGTGGGGCTATGTAAGGTCTATATAACAATTGAGAATTGTATGCAGTATTAGGACTTGTTTTCAGAGAATCTATTTAGTAGCGTTTATTTTTCCTACCCATTGGCAAATTCTTTAGTTTCTTTATTATGTGATTATACAATTATGTAAATATTTTAAAATATAATCATACACGAACACAGTTGTATATGATTTAATTAATTATAAAAAGTTAACTTTATGCTTAAAAACAAGAAAAAGCAATTTGAAGTCAAATAAAAATAAAGTTTTGTCAAGTTTGTGAAACTGAGAGGTAGAGTAACATATATTAAGTAAAAAAGTCAAGTTAATGCACTTAAAAATTAAGTAAAAGTCAAGAGTATTGGAGTGATGAAAACAATTTAGTCCAAGGTGACATTTCCTGTGCTCTCATACACACTCAGTATCTTGAAGTGCTACTGCTTTGTTTTTCGGTGTGCCCTTTTATCGGTTTTTGCATTGTTTTTGCAGTTTTACATTTTCCAAGACTGTAGTAGCCTACCATAGTGTACTAATACCAACTTCATTATTTCTCTGACTGCCTGTTGTCCCAAATGCAGAGACAGATGGAGGAGAAAAGCCACTTAATTTATGTCCTAACTATCCACCTGTTTTTGGCTGTAAACTCATTTCAGTTTGTCATTGAAAACTGGTAGCATGAAAGATATGAGGTATGAAAAATGTTATACTTTGTTATAATGGAGGGATAATTGACTAGTGGATGTTTGCAAAAATTAAACAAATCAGCCACAGAAAATATGAGCAAGGAGTTGTAAATTTGCTTTTTGGTAACACATGACAGTAAGGTTTCATTTTAGTTAATGTATTAACTAACATTAACTAACGAGTAGTTATTTTGTTACTGTATTTGTTAATTATTGTTAACATTAATTAATAAAAAATATAGCTCTTTATGGTTTGTTCATGTTAGTTCACGGTATATTGATTAATGTTAACAAGATTTTAATAAAGTAGTAGTAAATGTTGAAATTAACATTAACAAAGATAAATAAATGCTTTATTAGAGCAGATCTGTCACATGCCTGTCCTGTCTTGTGTGCACATGTGGGTATTGTCATTCTGAGCATGAGCTCATGTAATTGTCTGATTCCTCCCCCCTTGTTATCTAATTAGTGTTGATTTCTGTCACGTTACATACAAAGGAAAAGGGTGCGAGGACTCATGTGCAGGAGAATGATAATTTATTAGCAAAAACAAAACATAAACTCAAAACAACAACCCACGAGGGGGAAAAACACATAATAGAATAATATAAATACAAACTTAAACAAACCAACAGAATCACGGGGAGGACGGAAGACGCAGACATTACACAAGGATCCAACCCAGACTGACAAACACAAGGAGCTTATAAAGGGAAGAAATCAAGAGGGAACAGGTGGGAGAAATCAACACTAATTAGATAACAAGGGGGGAGGAATCAGACAATTACATGAGCTCATGCTCAGAATGACAATACCCACATGTGCACACAAGACAGGACAGGCATGTGACAAGATCATTATTAGTTCATAATAACTAATTTAGTTAACTAATGTTAATAAATGAAGCTTATTGTAAAGTGTTGTTGTTATTATTAAGTGTTGTTGTGCCTTGTTTTTATTATTATTATTATTATTATTATTATTATTATTATTATTATTATTATTATTATTATTATTAATAATTCGATTTAATTGTGGTCAAATGGCCCATCACTGGTTAGAATTGTGGATTCATCTGGATTTAAACATTGTTGGATATATTTGGGATCTAAGTACACAGCAATATACTGTACAGCCAACTATATGTGCACTATGTAGTATTAAGCCAGTATTAAGCCACTAAGCCAGTGTTATATATTTTGTTCAGTTCAGTTCTTACAATATCCCAAATGTTTCCAACTTTTTGTAAATTGTGAGAAAATTACTATTTTAACCAAGTAGCCGGGACGTCTGAGGGAGTCGCCTGTCAATTGCGTCATATCTGCATTCCCTCGGTTTCCGGTTTTATTCTGCAGAAGCACTTTACTCTTAGCAGTGTGAACAAGTGTCACAGCAGCCGCTGAGCGAACGCACAGAGTAACGTCATAACATCATTTTCAACACACTTACATGTTTCTAATATGAAAAACAGAGCTGTGTTACCTCATACTCATGACCAGAAAAGCGGAAATGGCGCCGGCGACTGTGTCCCGTCAACTGTACATCCAGCAATATAGCTTTTGCTCTACACTACACTATCTGCTTCACACTACACTATCAGAAAAAAAGGTACAGTGCTGTCACTGGGGCGGTACCCCTAAGGTACAAAAGTAAATAGATACATCTTTGTCCTCCTAAATGGTTCATATTAGTACCTTAAAAGGTACATATCAGTACTTTAAGAGTGCATAGTAGTACCTTAAAAGTACATATTAGTACCTTTTTGGTTTTGTACCTTAGGGCACCGCCCCAGTGACAGCAATGTACCTTTTTTTCTGACAGTGTACAGTGACATTAATAATCGCATCCATGAACAGGATTTCTACCCGTGTCCTATCCCAATTCTTTCCCACCGGCTGTGAGGTGAAGTCCACATGTCCCAAGATTCTGAGCTCAAACTTGCCATCATCAAACTGCGCCTTTGTTTTGAATAGGTGACCTCTAGCGGACGGAAGAAATACATAGTGCAGCTTTAATGCTGGTATCTGTTGTTTTAGTATTATTTACAATGATAGTATTTATTCATATTTTGAATCAGCTTGAATTTTTATATTTTCAGTTTCAATTTTAGTTTCTGTTTAGTCATTTTGTTATATGCTTGTTATTAGTCTTTGTTGGTAAAGATATTTTTCTTCCAATTTTATTTTATTTTTAGTAATTTTAGTACATAAACTTGCTTATTTCTGTTACAAAATGCCAAGGCAATATTTCACATTTTCATTCAAGTGTAAATTTTTTATCGAAATATGTTTGATTTCAGCTTTATTTCAAGTCAACAAAATATATAACATTGCTCTAGTGGTTTTTTGAATATTTTAATGCAATTTTTTATATATATTCTACCTTTTAATACTGCTCTTTGTTGTTTGTATTTTTCTTTACATTTTAAGTTTATCTAATACTTATATTTTATTTGACCAAATTTCCCCCCCCCCCCCCAATACATTGAGTTTTATATTTAGCTAACAATAAAACGGATGGTGGCTCATTCTACATTTCTTTATAACTGTAAACACTCAATACATCAATATATCCAATGACTGGCTTTGCGGAATATCGTCCTTTCATTAAAGAACTCAGGAAGTGCTTTCTGTCAGTCCCTCCCTCTGCTTTAGTCAAAATCACTTTCCCTGGTAAAAACAATTTCACACATCAACATTTCCATCACACCCACACATCTGCATTTCAGACCTCAAAGCAGGTGTAATTTCTCCAAAGGCACAATAAAGAGAGAGTGAGATTGAGCGTCGGCCTGTGAACATTAAAGCGAGAGACAGAATAAGCTGGGACTGATTGAAAAAAAGAAGGGAAAAGAGACTAAAAAGGAAGGGAATGGTGAATGTGCCCTGGCGCTGATAGAAGTGACACACATGCTTTAATTAAACCTTTCACCTCCACTCAAAGCGTTTGAGATGTGTGTGAAGTGCTTCTCGTAATGGCTGCTGAGCTGACTGATTAGAGTAAACAGAGCGATAAACCTCAAGAGCTTCTTTAGCTGCTACATGGAGATGATCCCGGAGGTCTAACGCTGCAGGCTCAGAGAGCTTGTTTGAGAGTGCAAGCGGGAGAGTGCCCAGAGAGGCCCAACTTAAAGGCCCTCGTCTCCCCCCCTTATCAGGCCCGTCAGCTCTTACGCTCGCAAATGCAAACAGCATCTGAAAATGAGCCTGGCTGCATGCGCTGAATTTGCCAGAGAGAGAGATAGAATGTCAACAGGGAAGAAGAAGAGCCCGGAGGAAAGAAAGATGGCGAAAGCGGAGAGGGCTTAGCTAAGGAGACACATAAGAGGAGAGGGGACGAATAGGGAAGGTGCACCGAAAATAACATGCTGCATTTGAGCTGGGGAGAGGCAAGTACAGCTACTGCTGTTATTATGATGATCTCTGCTGAAAAAAACACAAAACATGGAGGTTATGAGTCTTCTTTGACTCAATGCTCAATTCTGATTTATTGTGCAGATCTGATGTATTGCAGTTTTAATGGGGTCATGAACTGCATGGATTTATAATGTTTTGTGTGGTGCACATAATGTTAGTTTGAGTTTTACACCAAAAATGGTCATAATTTAGAAATAAAAGGTATTTCCCCAACTCTGAATTTAATGCTAATAGCGTGTCTGCTGTGAGACTTCAGTGTAAAGGCCCACTGCTGTGATTGGCTAGCGTCTTCGCAAATTAAATAGCTACGTATTACATGTGGAACTCTCTCGAAAACTTTTAGCACAATTCATAGTGCTTGAACAGTGCAAACACGACATAAATAAGAGATTTGTTGATATTTAAGGGAGTTTTGGCGACTCCAGAACTCAATCACTGATACTTGCGTTGTTTGATTGACAGCTCCAGCAAAGCTTTCTTTGATCACATTATACATATAATCATATTAAAAATAAGAGACACAATGTGAAGTTTAACATTTAGTCACTAGTTTGATTCACTAACTTACTAGACAAAAAAACTTTTGACTGTAAATGAATCATTACCAGAAATCACTGGTCCCAGATCAGGCATGTTGTGAGTTGTGAGAATAAAAGTCTGCTTGCAAAGCCTGAGCCGAAATTGCGGCAGATTTACAGATTTAAAATGTCCGCTATACAAGAAAGTCATGTTTAACTGAGACATTCACATTGTTGAAAATAAATATCCACATTCCTAGCATTAGGATCCTTAGGTAGGTAGTCCTGTATCCTGGTCCTGGTTCTATCCTCGTCATCTCACTAACACGTCAGTAGGCGGGGCCAGAGTTGCAACGACGAAGTAGACGTTGGCGTTTTTGTCTACACTGAAAGTGATTTGCCATTTTGTTTTGGTCTCCAATGACTTTTGTATGATTATTGTATGAGCAAAATGACCACACAAACCTAGCAGCTTACATAATATGTAACAATTTACATCTTAATGATTCATGATGATATTACAGATTACTAATTTTTAATGTATTATCATAAATTATTCTAATTTTTTTAGATGTTCATGTAGTCCATCTAAAAGCCTGCTTCTTGTCTTTCTCCAATGCTTTTCATGATCACTCTAAATCCTTTTTTTATGTGAATATATTTTAAAATGTGATTTATTCCCGTGATGCAAAAATGAATTTTTAGCATCATTACCCCAGTGCCACTTAATACATAACTTCATATTGATATGTACTGATATCAGTACATATATGTATATTTCACTAGATTAAATTGAATGTGTACCATCGTTAAGGAGATTTAATCACATTTGCAATTACACTAGTCTGCCAAATATTGAATTAATAAAATTCAATTGTATCTAAATGTTTTGCCTCTCTTTTGCTTTTTTATGAATATCTACACTTACTTAACATATATTTTGTGTGCTCCTCGTAGCCTGACTGTTCAAATCTGTATGGAAATGAAAACTAAACTATGAATTCCCATTTGGTATGAATATGATTTTCGTCCATTGCGCTCTAGTGCGGTTTTATACATTTGTACACATTTATATAAGATTATTCAAAAGGGCACTGTGACCTATGTGCACATCTCTGAATACTGCGACACATCACACTAAATAAATATCTCACTTCCCCTCTCTCTTTTCACGTCCCTATTCTGCTAATGTTTGTCAACAATAACACTAGAAAATGTTTCAGTTACCGTATGCTGATGGATTTTCAATCCTCTATATTGCTGGATGTACAGCTTTAATATTTCATGAGGCGACATGATTCATTCAGTCTCGCAGCAGGAAGCGCTGGGCCTTCATGCCTCTGAGCAGAGTGTGCGGCAGAAGACATGATATGTGTTACTCTACGAATCCCTCACTCTTTCAGACAGATTCGCTCTGTGTTACATCTGACACATACTGCCACTCAAATCAGTGGGGTTTTGGCAGAGCAGCATTAAATGATTTCATTATATCCATACCACCATAAGCCCCTGCAGATACTCCTCTAAAGCCGGACTTATGTGTGAACTGCTGGAATCTGCCATCTCTCTAAGTTGTGATGGGATTACACGATAGATCGGCCAATTATAGGGGCTGGAGAGACAAAAGGCAGACCCACAAGAATTTAGATGCTGTCTGCAGGAGGGTGTCAGGATTTCAACACAAAAGACTGGGGTGGTTGTCATTTATTATCACTGTAGAAGACTTCCTTCCCATTTGATATTAATTCATTAATAGATGGCAATCCACATTTTGCTCACATTGTAATCAGTCACTGCTTGGTGGAAGAAACAACGACACAAGCAACTCTGCAAAGTGAAACTTTCAGAATTATTGATAATATAATATAATATAATATAATATAATATAATATAATATAATATAATATAATATAATATAATATAATATAACTATGTTTTCAGTGATGTATAAAGAATGTAATAATATCATTTACCGTTATGTTTTTAATAAATTAGAATGACCCATTCCTATCTCCATACACCTTACAGTGGTCAACATTTTACGCTGTCATGTTTATTACAATAACTGGACAAACTGCTCTACCAACCCGATCTTATGGCAATTCGTACATATTTTTTGCAAGGCGGCTAATTCGTATAAGTTTGGATGAATTACCTACCCCCAACCCCGCCCATAAAACCTACCCATCACTGCAGTAGAGACAAATTTCACGAGCTGGTCGTGCGATATTGTTGGCTCTAGTTTTATTAGCAACTTTGCGGTCTCATACGACAACATCTCTGTCCTGTGTCGGCCACGTAGCTTCTCAATGTGCTTTGAAAGGGTGTCACATCTGTTTCTGGGGGACTTTTATTTTGTAGTTTATTTGTGCCCGGGTTCTGTGTTCTTTTCTGTGTCCTGTTCCTGTGGAGTTGTGTAGTTTTTTTCATGTCGATTACACTGTCAGAAAAAAAGGTACATTGCTGCGGTAAGGTACAAAACCGAAAAGGTACCAATATGTACCTTTAAAGGACAACTCAGGTGAAAAATTAACCTAAGGGTTATTAACACATGGTTACTGAGTAGATCGTTCTCTGGGATGCGTTTTCATGAAAATCCAATATAAAGAGTTTTATCTCTAAAAACAGATTAGCTTATAACGCTAGTATATGGGGCAAAGAGTAAGTAAAATGAAATCGCTAGTTAATACTACTAACAAGGCTCAAAATAGCCTCACGTCACATTAACATGGTAGCACACTTTATGAAGACAGTACATTTCGTGTATACAGACAGCAGCCATCTTGGAAAACAGTCTCGACAAATCGAGCCATGAACGCTGTGCTAAATGAGCTGGTCGATAGAAATGAAGTTTGTGGGTTCTAATTACAAGGACATTTTTATTTATATTTATTTATTTTCTTGGCCCCACTTTATATTTGTCACGTTGGGTGAATGCATCGTCTCACCTTTTCTGTGTGTGTGGGTTTTTTGGAGCCGTGGTTTCTGATTACTCTCACTCTGATCACGGACACCTGCTGCACTCATCACCGGGGCTATTTTTATGAGGTTCTCACTCTCCCTTGCTGTCAGATTATTGCAGTTCATCTGGGTCCTGTCTGCGTGGTGTTCCTGTTTCCCGTGTCGTGTCTTGGATGTTCTTCTCATCGCTCCGGAGTCCCGTCTCCCGCCGATTCGGATAGCCCATTCAGCCCTGCGTCACACCCCGGCGTGCTCCATCCACCTGCCCGCTCTGCTGATGCCTGATCTTCAGCCTGCCTATCCTATTGTGTTCCTGAGTATTCGTCTCGCGTCTTACAGCGAACTGTTTGTGTTCTTCCTGAAGTATAATAGACTGTTTAATTCTCGCACCTGGATTCTCTGTGTCTTTTCCACCATCGAACGTAACAGAATAATCTGACCACCGTAATGGATCCAGTGAGAATGGCAGAGCTTCAGGAATATTTGACTGCCCGCAGTCAACGCATGGATCAGCAAGAGGGACAGGTCTCCACTACTGCTCAAGGGGTTCAGGCTCTTGTGACGCAGGTGGCCGAGCTCTCTACCCAGATCCAACAGCTAAGATCGCCAGCTGCGCCCGCCACACCGTCTGTTCCCCTCAACCCGAGTAACGCTATTCATCAGCACGAGCCCAGAATTCCCACGCCAGAGAGATACTCGGGTGAGTCAGAGGTGTCGATCTTTCTTGACAAAATGCTCTTTGTTTTTCTCACTCCAACCAGTAACATGCTCCACGGAAAGTTCCAGAGTGGCGTTAGTGCTTCACCTCCTGTCTGGACGTGTGGCTCGGTGGGGAGCAGCGGTGTGGGAAAACAAGGATCCATGCTGTTCCTCGTTCCAGGCACTCGAGGAGGAGATGAGACGGGTGTTTGACCGGGCAGTGGCGGGTCGCGATGCGGCCCGGAAGCTGTCCGATCTCCATCAAGGCAAGCATTCCGTCTGCGACTACATGATCCAGTTCCGCACCTTGGCTGCCGAGTGCTGCTGGAACGAGGAGGCGCAGTGGGACAGATTCCTGCATGGGCTGGCTGACCGCATCCAAAGAGAGATCTACGCGCTCGACCTTCCCAGGAGCCTCAATGGATTAATGGAGTTGGCGCTACGGGTCGACTCCAGGCTGGAGCGACATGATCGCGGCCAAAGGCAACCTGAGACAAGGGATTTCATCGCGAGGGATGCGGTCAGCCCACTCAACGATCCCTAACCCATTCAGGTGGGTAGAGCTCGGCTCTCCCGGGAGGAGAGGGAGCGTCGCAGAGCGGAAGGATTATACCTCTACTGTGGTGCGGCGGGGCATTTCCTCAATCGCTGCCCGTTTAAAGGATCAAGCCCGACAGTAGAGCGGGGGTTACTGTCGGGTAGAGCAGCATTGGGGAAATCCTCGTCCGCCACTCTCCTCCCGGGTAGACTGCAATGGGCTACCGGATCCCACGTCTGCGACGCCCTGGTGGATTCCGGAGCGGAGGGTAATTTTATGGACTCTAAGTTTGCCAATCACCTCCGCATCCCCACCACCACCCTCCACAAACCCATTGCTGTTCACGCACTCAATGGTCAGACACTCCCTACCATCACACACACACCACAGACACCATCACTTTGACTGTTGCGGGCAATCACACAGAGAAACTTAAGTTTTTTATCACTGATTCCCCCCTCAACCCCATCGTCCTTGGTCACCCCTGGTTAATGAAACACAATCCCAGAGTGGACTGGGGTCAAGGATCGATTTCCACTTGGAGTAGTCAGTGCTATGCCTCTTGTCTTGTGTCTGCCTGTTTCCTCTGTGTCTAGTTCTGTGTTTCAGGAGGAGATGGTGGATTTATCTAACATGCCGGCGGAGTACCTCGACTTGAAGGAAGTGTTCAGTAAGTCCCGGTCCTAAGAGGGAGGCCATGGAGAAATTTATGTCTGATTCGTTGGCTTCCGGACTCATTCGTCATTCCGCGTCTCCAGCGGGGGCGGGGTTCTTTTTTGTGAGTAAGAAGGACGGGTCTGCGACCTTGCATTGATTACCGAGGGTTGAACAACATCACGGTGAAGAATACCTATCCTTTGCCGTTGATGTCTTCAGCTTTCGAGAGGTTGCAGGGAGCGTCCATATTCACAAAATTGGACTTGCGCAATGCTTATCATTTGGTCCGCATAAGGGAGGGCGATGAGTGGAAAAAGGCATTTAATACCCCCAGGGGTCACTTTGAATATTTAGTCATGCCCTTCGGGCTTTCTTACTCCCCAGCCGTTTTCCAAGCACTGGTCAATGGAGACCAGTTTAAGGGTCGAGTTAGGGACAGGTGTGGTGATATGGGTCAGTTTAAGGGTAGGCTTAGGGACAGGTGTGGTGGTGTGGGTCAGTTTAAGGGTAGAGTTAGGGACAGGTGTGGTGGTATGGGTCAGTTTATGGGTAGAGTTAGGTACAGGTGTGGTAATGTGGGTCAGTTTAAGGGTAGAGTTAGGGACAGGTGTGGTAATGTGGGTCAGTTTAAGGGTAGGGTTAGGGACAGGTGTGGGGGTGTGGGTCAGTTTAAGGGTAGAGTTAGGGACAGGTGTGGTGGTGTGGGTCAGTTTAAGGGTAGAGTTAGGGACAGGTGTGGTGGTGTGGGTCAGTTTAAGGGTAGGGTTAGGGACAGGTGTGGTGATGTGGGTCAGTTTAAGGGTAGAGTTAGGGACAGGTGTGGTAATGTGGGTCAGTTTAAGGGTAGAGTTAGGGACAGGTGTGGTAATGTGGGTCAGTTTAAGGGTAGGGTTAGGGACAGGTGTGGTGGTGTGGGTCAGTTTAAGGGTAGAGTTAGGGACAGGTGTGGTGGTGTGGGTCAGTTTAAGGGTAGAGTTAGGGACAGGTGTGGTGATGTGAGTCAGTTTAAGGGTAGAGTTAGGGACAGGTGTGGTAATGTGAGCCAGTTTAAGGGTAGAGTTAGGGACAGGTGTGGTGTGGGTCAGTTTAAGGGTAGAGTTAGGGACAGGTGTGGTGGTGTGGGTCAGTTTAAGGGTAGAGTTAGGGACAGGTGTGGTTATATGGGTAGGGTTAGGTGTAAGGGAAGTGCGTAACTGTGTAATTACAAATGTAACTACAGAAATTTATTACAGACGTAATTACATGCAGGTATTTTTTAAAACGTAAGTACAATGTAAAAACATGTATGTACACAATAAGTGCATTGTATCAAATTATTAATTAAAATGTTAGTACATAGTAGCTAAGGCCACCTAATATAAAGTGGGTCCATATTCTTTGTAGCGTTCAGTGCTTTCTTCCAGAAACAACAGACCATTCCAACACATCGCTGGGCCTCTGGGCCGTTCTATCACTACAAATGAAAATTTGATTGGCTGATGACCCGCATCCGTCAAAGCTATGGTCCAATGGAAAATAGCTGCTTCAATGGAAAGCTAGCTATTCTACTAGTGCTTGTCCACAAGAGCTGTGATGCGTTTAGGTGATGACATATGGAAAATACAGCTCAGCCTCACAGCCACAGCTCAGGGGACAATTTAATGACAATAAACTATATATATATATATATATATATATATATATATATATATATATATATATATATATATATATATATATATATATATATATATATATATATACTTTATATTTGTTAACCGAAATTAAATTGTCCACTGGTTATTTCCTGTATTTCTGACAAAGGGAGGGGTGAGTGGTGCGCAGTTGCAATTTGCGATTTCACCTTTAGATGTCGCTAAAATGTACACAACTTTGCAACTTTAATTGTGTAATTGTGCTTCATTTAGTAACTTCTGAATTAACTCAAACCTTTTCCACTTTACTTTCCGTACCTTTGCCTATTATTCATTCTTTTTTCTGTTAATTTTCTTTTTGTTTTGTCTTCCTTGTTTTTCTTTCTCGCGTTTTTGAATGTTCTTGCTTTCTGTACATTTCCCTCTTCCTGTTTCTTTCTTTTACACACCATTTGCCCTCTTTTCTCATTTCCATTTCTTTAAGTCTTTTTTCCTTTCCTTTCCTTTCCTTTCCTTTCCTTTCCTTTCCTTTCCTTTCCTTTCCTTTCCTTTCCTTTCCTTTCCTTTCCTTTCCTTTCCTTTCCTTTCCTTTCCTAATCTATTTTTTTCCTTGCACCAGCCTACAACCACAGATACATATCTGCAGAGGCAAGTCCTGCCACATTCTCTTAAATCGCACCCTCCAAGCCTGCCCAGCCATTTCTTTTTCCAGCCGGGAGTTGTGGAGGACTGGAAAATGTGCTCCCTGTAGCTTGCACCCCTGGGGTCTTAATAAGCAGAAGACAGCCCTGTATGCATAAATAACCTTCATCAGACCATCCAAGTTGGGAGCGAGAGAGGCTGGAGGGAGGGGGGGGGGGGGGGAGGTCATGTGACTATAGACTACTAGCAGATCAGGATAAGGATCCTAAATCACTGCTCCCTGAGAACCAACGCTGTTTGATCCTGTTAATCCAACCATTCAGGCCCGATCAATGGTCCTCCTCATGGCATTAGTGTCTGATTGCATAGGGCAGGTGTGTTCTGAAGGGCTCCGGTCCAGTAAAGTTTTATTTTTTTCTTCTCTCCTTCTGAAAGCTCTGTGGTGTTGAAATTGATTCCGCAAAGCTAGACTGGATGCCTAATCACCCAGGTGTAGAGCGTAACCAGGCTGTCAGCGCATGCTTATGCGGCAAGAATTGGGCTCTCCTCTAAAGTGGAGGACAACACGGATGGCCATGTTTTTTTGGGCCTCCTACCGAGAGGACCCGAATGATTAATTCCTGGGAAAAATCAACACTTCACACTCCTTGATCCAAACATTGTTTGCTTTTGCTGCTCTGCGGAGCTTAACTTGTCCCTAGCAGATCGTTTATTCAAGTCTCAAAGTCTTTCAACTAATCATTAAGATCCACATGTTGCAAAAGTGCTGGCTTCATAACATGCCATAAAGGGGTTACGTCTTTTCATTTTAAATGACAGAGCTGGTGTTTGTGTGTGGTCATAAACCCCAAACTGTTCATTTTATTGTTATACTGTTTCTTCTTCTTGCACTTTTATGTCCAAGGCGTTGATTATTATTAAAACTAACAAATTTCACCCCCCCCCAGTTTTTATATGAAGATAACATAAAAATAAATAAAAAATGTGCTTATTAAATTTGATTTGAAAAAAAAAAAGTTGTATTTTTGCTGCTCTTTACTCTTTACAGAGATTAAAATGACTAACTGCCTGTGAATTCAGCGTATTAACACACCTTACAGCCAAAAATGCATATTTTGACCTTTTCTGTGATTGGACAGTTTTTGTGATTGTTTAATTTTTTTTATAGAATTGAATAAATTCCTTAAATACTTAAATGTGTTAACTGTATTAACCTTACACTGCAAAATAATTAAATTAATCACAATTATTTGTGACATATATTCAATTAACAAAGCACACAAAAATGCATTAAAGTCTTAAAACTGAAAATAATCGTATTATCTCCTAGACAAATAATCATCAGCCAAATATCATAATTGTGACAGCCCTAGTTTGTTATTTAATATTGACCTATATATATATACCCGGTTGTTACCCATAATGTTAAAAATTCCCCGGTGATGCTTCTGTATATATAAGTGTCACGCCCTCGCAGCCATCAGACACTGCCACGCCCACTCGTTCACCATCACCGGCATTCTAAACACCTGGGCACCATCACCAGCAACACTACATAAGCACTCCTCACCTTCACACTCGCTGTCTGGTCTTGCACCGATCCCACCATCGACTACCTGTCCTTCCTAGAAGCCCTCACCTGTACCATCTTCGTCCCCATCGTCATCTTCATCCTCACCTTCATCGTCATCTTCACCTTCATCGTCCTTCGTCTGAGTGTCACCATCCATCTAAGTATCACCTGTGTCCGTTACCTCTGATAATAAACTTTGCACTTGCACTAATCCATCTGTGTCCTCGTCTGTCAATAGCTTTTCACACACACACACACACACACACACACACACACACACACACACACACACACACACACACACACACACACACACACACACACACACACACACACACACACACACACACACACACACACACACACACACACACACACACACACACACACACACACACACACACACACACACACACGTTGGTCTATGTGGTTTACAGGGACTCTCCATAGGCGTAATGATTTTTATACTGTACAAACCGTATTTTCTATCCCCTTACACTGCACCTGCTCCTAAACCTACCCATCACAGGAAACATTCTGCATTTTTTACTTTCATTTAGTATGTTTTTAAGGCCATTTGAATTATGAGGACATTTGATTGGTCCTCATAAACCACATTTATAGTGTAATACCAGTGTAATACCCATGTAGTTATACAAATTTGTGTCCTCATAAACCACATAAACAGGCTCACACACACACACACACACACACACACACACACACACACACACACACACACACACACACACACACACACACACACACACACACACACACACACACACACACACACACACACACACACACACACACACACACTTGAACGACAGTGTTGGATGTTTTGAAAGCACAATAGAGTTTTTTCATACAAATCACTGACTGTATATTTAGATTTATGAAACTGTCTTAATGTGCGAGTGCTTTTATGGTGTTTATATTATATCTGAAGAAGAAAAGGGTATGTAAAAACACAGGAATAGACAGTAGTCATTAAAAATAACTTTCCTTAATTATGCCTCTATGTAAACCTTCAAAGACCATACACGTATAGAACCAGTGTTTAATTTGTATTATACGTGGTGTGTGTGTGTGTGTGTGCAGAGGAGGAGGAAAAGTAAATGTTTTCTTTCAATACCTGCAAGTGTGTTAGCTACACAGCTCCAGCTGTTCGCCTCCCTCCTCTTGGACAGAAATGGAAAGGGGGATTAACCAGTCAGTCTCATCCTCTACACAAAAGCAGAGGGCTAATCAGCTTCTGCTCTCATCCGAGCTGAATCAGGACTCCATGGGAATCCCGCGCTAGCTCTCCAAAAGCAGCCCTCATCCCTCCATCTTCCATCTATCTACCACTCCACACTGCTTGTTGTCCTTCCCTAAAGCTGCTTCAGTCTCTATCAGCCTCTAGATTTTCGAGCTCTTTCTTCATTCGTCTACATTTGCTTTGTGTTTAAATGTGGTGCAGGTTGCAGTGAGAAACTTGTGCGGTTTTGATATATTATAGATTATGATAGATTGTGATATTTGTGGATGATGTTAAGGGATTACCTTCTGAGACTTTAATGGAAATAATCTTTGAAACAAAACAGTTTGGCATACTGTAAAAATGAAAGAATTCTTGAAGCACCATGAAAGAACCCTATGGAGATCATCTAGGCACACTTTAGAAGGTGCATCAAATATAAAGGAATTGCAATAGATTTTTCAAGTACCTCAAAGTCTTTTCTTTAGGGTAGGAATTGTTGAAATCTGAATACTTTTGTTCCACTTTGTAGGGTTGTGATTTATGAAATGGCAGTCTGGCAATCTGGAGCATCCTTACTGCAGTCTCCAGTGTCAAATGATTCTTTAGAAGTCATTCTAATGACGATTTGCTGCTCAAGAAGCAATTCTTATTATTACCTTACTTACTATATATCTTATAAGGTTGCCAAGCTCCACATTTTTATGGAGTCCTTGATTATAAAGTTATTTATTCTTTTTTTTTTGGAAAAAGAAATAAAAAAGAAATAAATTATTTAGTTTTGAATTTTTGAACAGGTTAAAACATCCCTGCAACATATAATACATTGAAAAAACAAACAAACAAACAAAAAAAAAAAACACAATCATATATTGACCCCAGATTTTTGAATGGTACTTTATCTTGCGCTGTCTCAACTTGTGTTTAAAAGTTTTGAAAATTAAACTTGCACTACGCCCGTGAAAAAGAACAAGAAGAAGAAGAAAAAAAATCAAAATCAATACATCTCTCTCAAAAGAGGTCCTCTAAGGCCAGTAAAACATTTTTTTCCACATCATATCAGATTTTTTTATTATTGATTTGCTTGACTTTGAGTGGCAGAATTACCCAGCTTTTATTATACAGACAGACAAAGTGTAGCAGCCTTCAATTGACTTACTTCAGGTAGTATGAGGGTTGAAAAGTTAAGGTCGGGTTAATATAACGTTTTTGTTAAAGGGATAGGTCACTTTGTAACATCGGCCTTTAAAAGCACTCTAGTTGTTACATAAACAATTAAGGGACCAGAGACTTCTACGTTTCAATGAGTCATTTATTTTCCAATCACCATACCCTCAGATACACAACACATTAATGTCCAGATGCAAATGAACCCCCCCAAAAGTTCTGTCTTTTATAGTAACTCCTTGGCTACTAAGAGCTCAGTCTTTGTTAGTGAGATGGAACAGTACTTGAGATCATTACTGATGAATCCACATCAGCCAGTGACCAGGACTCCTAGTAGCTGTAGATAAGCTGAAGTATTTCATACAGAGAACACTGGATGTTCAGGGCATTGTTGAATCTCAATAGTTCTTTGTACAAGTTCTTATTTAGTTGAGCAGTTTCCTCATGCTTACTCAAGGAACCCTCTGCATCAAACAAACAGAAAAACTTAGTGCCACCATTAACACATTTACACATAACATATTTAAATGCACTTTACCAAACATCATGCATCCAAACAAGACAAATAACAGTAGTACTTACATTTGAGTTCAAGAACTAGAAGTTCCTCAAAACCGGGTACAAACACAAGCTAATCTTCTGAGAAGGTATCACCATAGCTGTGTCCCAAAGTGAAGTGCGCGCACTTCGAAGGCCGCATTTGAAGTGCGATTACGTCATACCTGCACTACGAAGACTGTCCCAAAGTGAAGGCTGCACCCTCTGAAGGCCGCATTTGAAGTGCGATTACGTCACAGCGGCACTACGTAGGCTGTCCCAAAGGGAGAGCTGCACCTCTGAAGGCCGCATTTGAAGTGCGATTGCGTCACAGTGGTGCGACGAAGGCTGCCGCAATTCATGAGCGACTTCAAAATGCGCCCTTCGGTTCTCAGGCAAAGGAAGGGTACAGCAGATGGGACCTTCCCATAACTTCGCAGTCTTCCCTATCCCAGAATTCATAGCACACTGGTGACTACAGGATTTGACTGGTCCGCATTCCCGCGGCACTCGATCAGATTCCAGTTAAAGACGGTAGCGGTCGGTAACTCAAGTGTAGCCTGGGTACTATTGAACACAACAGCGCAAGCGCTTGAAGTAAATAAAACGTCCAACGTTAGTGCATTCACACAGTTCCCAGTTCCCTGCCCTGAGCAAGATAAACTTTAATTTCCCCAATTTTTAAATGCTATTTATTTCTCAACCATTATCTCAAGAAGATGAATCAGTCCATTATCACCCTTTTCGCTGTTTCTTTCTTTTTTCCCATACACTTTCTTTAAATAGCCTTCAAAATATAATCTGCGCGGCGCTGTATTTTCGTCCTGCTCCCGCTATTCCGCACCGCACGATCCGCTCGCGCAAAATTCACTCCGTGCTCACCCGCTATAAATTATTTTATTCCCGACCCGACTGATCCAGCTAAATTTAGATTTTGTTTCCAGAATCTATCTTTTAAATTTCCCTTACAGAAAGAGAGACACTGGATAGGAATTGTCCGTGCAATCATTTATTAGCCTATGTCAACAACGTAACTAAAACAAATATCACAGAAAAATAGGCTAAATCAAATGTGACATCTGTCACTCAGAATTATAAGAAAAAATACAAACAAACGAAAACTGCTGACTTAGATGCTAAAATAAAGTTTATATATATATATATATATGAATGAATGTTCACTGACGACGGTCAACATCGATTCTCCAAAGGCTGAATGCGTGGCCGACACAGAACAATTTAAATGGCTATCTTATTATTTTTTATGCTAAATTAAGAAAACACTTTTCAACACTTTCATTGCGCTGAGCGGGAGAAGCTGGAGCTGGACCGGGATGGGGAATAATGCACAATAGAGACTCTGGTAAGGCCTGAGCGGGACATCATCTTCTGGGATGAGTGCATATTTCCACTGTCCGCAGCTTTGCGGGGCCGAATCGGTCGACGGCTGCATGGCATGCCATAAAAAATGCATCTGAGATGATGAGTTGAATAAAAATAAGTAGGCCTACTTAAAAAAAAAAAAAAAAAAACTTGGACGTATATAGGCTAAATGTTTAAAATATATTGTAACAGTTACATTTAACATAATAAATAAACTGTTAACTAATATTTGCAATTTGACAATATTTAACCGGCTACATATTTACATGCTTATGGTCCAGCCCATCGTCGCAGGCTTTGAAGCATGTCAAAACCATAGACCGTAAAAAAATTGGTCAAAACCCAAAAGAAAGCTCAAAAAAAGTATATATATATATATATATATATATATATATATATATATATATATATATATATATATATATATATATATATATATATATATATATAAGTAGTAGTATATGCTCCATTTCTCTTTTTAAAATCTCCTCACGAACGTCCGCTGTCAGTTAGAACCTGCTCCATTAACGGCGCTTTGGTTCATTGTTGCCAAGTCTGGAATGGGGTTGCATTTAGGCTACTGTTGCTTTGGGGTGTTGGTAGCCTATAGTCCACAGGTTAAGTTGTCTTTACTTAAGCAATATTTCTACTGCCCGCGCCCCGCATTTTGGGATATTTTGGCCCATTCTGGCTGTGATTCCGATACTTTTGAATAACAATTGGAGGGGTTTTATTATTAAGACCTGGCAACCCTGTCCCTCGGTTCGCCCTTCGTGCACTTCGTGCACTTTGAAGGCGTGGCCTGGTCTGGCCTTCGAAGTGCATGGCCTTCGAAGTGCGCACCCTTCACTTTGGGACACAGCTCATGTGGTTAACACATCCTTCCTACCTCCTGCTTCTTCTCTTCTCCTATTTATGCTAACAGGTAGTTCAGTGGCTAGAGCACTCCCTAGTGGCATAATCAAATATTGCATGCACCACAAGCTAATGGGACAAAAGTAACAGTAAAACTGTTACAACTTAAAATGAAAATTCTGTCATTATTTACCCACACCATCATTCCAAACCCATAAGACCAATATTCCAATATTTGGAACACAAATTAAGACTTTTTTGATTAAATTCGAGTGCTTTGTCCCCACAGAGACTTCCATGTTATTACAGGCGTTAATAAGGTTACTGGCGGGTAACCGTGCCCTCGGTGCGGATGAAGGACTGGTGCAGGATGCTAGTGAACAGACGACGGATCAGGTAATTCAGGTAGTTTCTCAGGTGAGCAAAGACAGGGTTGGTCATTGTGCTGAGGTGGACGAGCGAGAGATGCTGGAGGAGCGAGCGAGACCTCTCATGAGGGAGCTCGGAGGCATATAAGGACAAGCGACGCACACAAATAATGAAACAAAAACAAAACACAACGTAAAGTCCCGGCCTGGTCCTCTCTCGTCCTTCACTGGTGTTGCTCGTCCTTATATGCCTCCGAGCTCCCTCATCAGACACCTCAGACGAGTCCAGACAATAGTGAGGTGGAAGGTGACTGCTTTAGTACAAGGTGTGATGAGAGTGTTACTCTCCTCTCCCCAGAGGCGTGTCTTTGCACCATAAGCTGCGCCCTGTAGGCCGATGGGGGTGTGACTAGGTTGACCAGGAAGCCTCCAGGGTGAAGATGGCAGCTAAAGCGACCATGGCAGATCAAGCAGCTCAAGGGACCTCAGGCGATTCAGGGAGCTATGGTGGTTCAGGGAGTTCAATGAGAGCCTCCATTGATGGGACTCTGGACGGGGACAGGAGGTGGCACAGGACTCTGAACATGAAAATTTTTGTGACTGGACTCTGGGTTAATTCACTATCCTTCTTCTGGTTGACTTCTTCAACAGTATAGAGAGAGCCACAAAGACTCAACGCCCAGTCTAAGTACTGTATTGTCTCAGTGTGAGGGTAGGATTGTCTGGTAGTATCAGTGTGCTAGGTGATGATTTAATCTTACCTAAAGCCGGGTGCACACTGTGCGATTTTGCCCACGATTTGGCCGTCTGAGACAAATTTAGCAAATCCTAAAAGATTCCTCAGATCCTAGGCTAAAATCTGACGTCTTTGGTCTTTAGTTTGACATGTCCACCGGCAGCCGATTAATGAGCGCTGCGATCAAATTTTACCTCAGACGAAATTCTGGCAGTGTCAGAAGATTTGGCACAGAATCCTGCAGTGTGACTCCTCCTACGACAACAGTCAAATATCTCGGTTTTTCAAGACAAACTATGACCAAAACGAGAGCTAGAAATGTATTTGTAGCCAGCATTTCAGTCCCGTGTGTAATGCAGCTCACTGTTACCCAATGCGTCATTCATTGATGATATAAAGTTCTGGGTGAGATTTCTTGCGCGCGTCCGTTTTTAGCGCGCCTTAACTATCGTGCAGTCTGACATTAATGACAACTGAGATCTTACAGTGTGACACGGCTTACATCGGGGATCATGTTCGTACAGTCTGACAAGGGACATTCGCAAAGGATTTTGAAAAATCGCACAGTGTGCAGGACCCATAAAACAAGTCCATGAGATATTTGTCATTCCATGAAACTAAATGACAATACAGGACAAATTCTTCCACATACATCTCCATACAGTGGCCATTTTGATCAATGAAGCTTAGAAGGTCTTGCATAGATTCCATAGCAGTGAATTGATGATAACTTCTTGAAACAAATTGCCTCAGTGGAGCTCATGTTAATATGGTCTGGTCTTCTGTCAGACACAGATGAGAACAGACTAGGTAAGTCAATGTAAATGGTTAATTGCAGAGAAAACAAGAAGCAGAGTGGAGAGACAAACAGGTGAGAGGATATGCATAAGATAGTTGGTGACTTAGCTGGCTGGTAACAGTGTTATAGGTGCAGGTGAAGGACTGGCGCAGGATGCTGGTGAAACGGGGGAACAGATGATCCTCGCAGGCATAGAATTTACATGGGCAGACAGAAAACGGATCAGGTAATTCAGGTAGGTTCTCAGTTGAGCAATACAGGTTTGGTCATTTGTGCATGTCATAGATGAGACCAGATAATAGTGAGGAGGAAGGTGACTGCTTTAGCACAAGATGTGATGGTGGAGTGTGTGCATGTGGTGAGCAGAGAGGATTATGGGAAGTGTAGTGCAGATATGGTGAATGAGCTGGTGACTGTGACTGGTTTAACCTTAATGTCATGAAGCAACGAGAATGTTTGTTTTTTTAGCACAAAAAAGTAAACAACTTTATTCAACAATCTTTTCTCTTCTGTGTCAGTCTCCTACGCTGTTCACATAGTAAACACAGTGCAGCACTTTCCGGGTTCTATGTCAGAACGCTGCCTCATTATTGGCCAACTCCTGATCACACGCATGCGTCGGCCAATAATGAGGCGGTGTTCTGATGCAGAACCTGGAAGCACTGCATTGCTAATTAGTTTGATTAGCCTAAAATTAAATTTCTGTCATTAATTACTCATCCGCATGTCGTTTCAAATCTGTAAGACCTTCATTTGTCTTCAGAACACAAAGAAATATATTTTTGATGAAATCGGAGAGCTTTCTGACCCCTCTGTAGACAGCTACACAACGACCACTTTCCCAGAAGGCCCAGAAAGGTAATAAAGACATTGTTAAAATTGACCATGTGACTTCAGTGGTTAAACCTTAAGTTTATGAAGTGACAAAAATGCTTTCTGTGCTGAAAACAACTATAAATAAATAAATAAATAAATAATGTATTTTCTTCCATGTCACTCTCTTATGCTATTCATGTTGTTGAATAGCAACCCCCCCCCCCCCCCCATTGTGTTTTTTTATACATCACCACGTATCCTCGCCACGTTGAACCACTGCAGTCACATTGAACCACTGCAGACTATTTTACCCATGTCTTTACTTCCTTTCTGGGCCATGAAAAGTGATTTTGTTGCTGCCTGTGTGGCTCAAAAAGATCTCGGATTTCATCAGTCTTAATTTGTTTTCTGAAGATGAATGTCCTACGGTTTTGGAACGACATGAGGATGAGCCATTAATGACATATTTTTGGGTGAACTAACCCAAAAGTATTTAGGGGTGTTTTTCAATAACAACACCCTTAAACATGCTGCTTAATAATAAGTATGTTTGGTTAGAATAAAACTCTTGTACTCTTGTGCCACTTCTCTGTTACTGCCATCCCTTTTAAATATGTATGTAAATAAGTGTGAACGCTGCTGTCCGAACCCTGGTGCACATCAAACAAGCGGCCCGATCTCATGAAAATGCGTATAAATAGTACAAGTTTGCAATCTCGTGGAATGTATACGCCAAAATGAGTTTTGACGTGCGTATGGTACGCAGTTTTTCGTGTGCATATGATACGCACTTTATGGCGTATTATACATATGAACCCCCCACCCCACCACCCTAAACCTACCCACGATCGTGTCATATGCACGCCATAAAGTGCGTATCATATACACGCAAGAAAACTGCGTAGCATTTGCACGCCAAAACTCATTTTGGCGTATCCATTCCACAAGATTTCACACTCATACTATTTATACGCATGACCATGAGATCGTGTTGGAAAATATAGGTCTCCAAAACAAACTCTAGTGCAGTTCGAAAGAAATATGAATCCAACACAGACCAAAAACATCTAAACAGTGTGAACGCTAAACTAACCTGAACTAAATATGTTATTTTCTTATTTGGTCCAGACTAAAAGAGCCAAGAGAACAGAACTACAAGTGTGAACACCTTAAATTAATTTCATAATGACTATTAGTCGACTAAAACATTCTAGGACAGCCCTAATATTTACCAATCTAGGATTTCGTCAGCATGTCTTGGTGGTCATGTCTTCAAGAATCAGGGTCTTTATGGACAAAATGTATAGCCTGATAATTGACGTTAGCCAACTATCTTTGAATGGCAACTACATGGCCCATGCTAACCAGCCAAACCTTGATAAATCCTAGATATCATTGTTTGCTTGCATGGATTCATATGTAAAATGAAACATGAATCAGAGTGACTCATCTGTGTGATATTATCAGAACATCAAGCTGGTTTGAACTAATGCCTCCAGCCAAGACGCTACAGAGCTTATATTGCATTCTGTTGTATTACAGTCACTTTCACAATCCCAGCCATTATTCAAATCTCACTACAAGAATACGTGGCTTGATGTGCACCACAGGCACTCAATCAAGATTGTGTTGCTTCAACATTCAGCATGCTGGCTATTGAAGAGTCTAATTCGGTTACACAGAATTCTGCAACATGTCAGATCCCTATCAAAATGTTTTTAGCAACTTGTTTTCATGTCATTCCCCTCACTAAAGCTATAATTTGCTCGCATGCGAGTTGAATAAGTTCCCTCTCCTCATTCAAAGACATTTGCTAGTTATTGCTTCATGAATGGTGACCAAACAAATCCATAAATAAAAAAAAGCTCTGATGAAACCGCAAGAATGATTTAAAGAGTGTGATAATGTTCGTCCATCTTCAAGTTGAAGTGGCTGACTGCGGCATATTGAAATATCTGAAAGCCTATATAGACATTGATATAAAAATTAATGTGCTGTGATGCAAGATTGTGAATATAAGGCATATGAAACATTATACCATTTGGGAAAAGAACTGAGAGAAAACCAAAGAAGCCTTACTAACTACAAATTCACTTTAACAAGCCGGCTAGCGAATCCGATATTCACAAAGCACACATGCATAGAAGAGACAAATCAACAACGACTCTTAAGCAATAAATGACAGAGAACGAAATGAAATGATGCAAATGAAATGATGCAAGCAATCTACACTTGTCTACAGGTGCCGTGCTGCTTGGAGAATTCAATTCTCGATTCTTGTGCAATACTCACACTTAAATTGCAGTATTATCAAAGACGAGTTGTATACATGCAAACCGACAGTGAAGGCATGTAGATTGTTTTCAGACGTGGTTCCAGTGCTTAGTCTGTACGTGGCACATTGGCATGCCACATGCAACAAGCTACAAAAATGATGTTGCTTGGAATCCAAGGTAGCATTTTTCCTACCTGGCTAAATGGGGAAACTGGCTTTTTTTTTTTTCTTCCACCATGCAGCTTGAGCGATCGCCCAAATCACGTGACATGCACTTGGAAGACAAAAGTTATGTTGCGTTCCAGGCAGGTTTTTAAGCCCGTAAGTAACAACTTCAAACCACAACTCACGACGTGTGTCGTGACTCACAACTCACTCACAACTCACGACGTCATGCCAAACTGCCTGAGCTCAAGGAATTTTGGTAGCTAGATGTTAACAAAGCATGGCGGACCTTACGGGGCTTATGCTCATTTACAATCATTTCTATCATCAAAAGTGCTTACTTCTTGTTTATTTGAGGGAAATGGAGGAGAAAAACAGCAGTCTAATAAACATATAACTTATAAAGCTGGAAGCATGTGCCAGTGCCAAAGATTCAGTCTCGAAACTGATTTTCAAAAAAAATTTTTTTGAGACATTCTTACTCAGACAGGTGGAATTGAGGGCTTTATGGTTACTTCTGACGCTCTTAGGGCACTTACATACACTATAGAAAGCTCTGATGGAGCTCCATTCCATTGACGAATGGAGAATGTGTAAAATGCCTTTTTAGGGTGTGGAAAGAGCAGAATTATTTTGAAATCTAGAATGCTGCAAGCCAAACTCGTATGTCTTTCCATCTTTGTTGAAACACAAAAGGAAAGATTCTAAAGCAATCAATCTTTTCTATGCTACAAATGGGGGCCGGTGCTTTCAAGGTTAAGAAAAGTAGACTACAAGCATTATAGAAGTATCATAAAAGCGGTCTATATGACTCTTCATTGAAGTCAAAATGTAAGTTATTTTCATAAAAATCAACACTAGCATTCCTTCCTTGGTGTCGTTCATGAAAGAATGGTTGTTTTGAGTTGGATCATTTCAATGAATCAGATGATTGCGTTCACAAAACTAGTCTGAATGATTTGTTCATTAATCAAACTGATTTGATTCTCCAGTTCACTTACCTCAATGATCCGGTTGCAGCAATTAACACTTACTGGAGGAGATGATTGTCACTAAACAAAATCAATTTCAGTCTGTTACTTACACAACATCATCATATGCTTTCAGAAGTCTTGTGATTCTTTAATGGTCCCATTTTGAATCTTGAAAGCCCTATTCATTCATTTTTTTATGATATGCAGACACTTCCCTCACTTTCCTGCACATTTTACCCTCTGTCTTGTGACCAATGTTTATTTTCTCATACTCTATCCCGGTTGCAAATTGGGGGGTAGGACACAATAAATATAGCTTTGCCAGTGTGGCTCCTTATCACAACTGATCAAGATGACCAAAAGATTGCAATTGATTTTGGAAGAGATTGAAGCTTTTATTTTAGATTTATACTTCTACGGTAGCCCTAAACGGACAAACTTCTCTACAGAGCGCTAGATACTCTCTGTTGTTTATATTGAATATAATTGTGATGAAGTAAACATCTGTAGAGTATTTTAGCATAAAATAGTTTGATTGTGTTAAATTAAATATCCAAAAATGCTGCGGGTCCACCAGACCAACGAACACTAGCTGAATAATACAAATTTGAATTATTGTGTCCGTTGTCAGGTCTTGTCCTTCATGGCAGTATGATATCATGATTAAAAATCATGACAATTCAAGAAAATCATGAATCAGGTTCTGACAGAATGTTACTTGCTTCAGTCTATTTAAGAATATATTTAAAGGTGCACTATGCAACTTTCCGTCCACTAGAGGTCGCCTATTCAAAACAAAGGCGTAATTTGACAAAGGCGCAGCATCTTGGGACATGTGGTCTTCATCTCACAGCCGGTGGAAAATAGGACTCAGAAATCATGTTCATGCATGCAGTTATTACGTTACTGTAGTGTGAAGCAGAGCAGGACCGAGTGTTGCGGAGCTGAGCATGGTTGTTACACAAATACCCGCCTCGCAAGCACCGGGACTTTTATCATGACGGGACGGGACACATTCGCTGGGCGCCTGCACTATTTCCGCTCTTCTGGTTATGATTATGAGGTAAAGCAGCTCTGTTTATCATATTAGATACATTTAGGTGTGTTGAAAATGATGTTATGACATTACTTCATGCGTTCACTTGATCACACTGCTAAGAGTAAAGCACTCCTGCCAAATAATACCCTAAACCGATGGTAGCGCAGATATGACGCAATTGACAGGCGACTCCCTCAAACGCTATGCCCGAAATGTCCCGGTCCTTAGTTAAAATAGCAATTTTCTCACAATTTACAAATAGTTGGAAACATTTGGGATATTGTAGGTACTCAACTGAACAAAATATATAACACTGGCCTAGTGGCTTTTGGATATTTTACTCCAAAAATACTACATAGTGCACCTTTAAGTACTTTTTTATTTTTATTTATTAGTTTGATTCAATGACACACTTATCAATACTTGTCACATGCCTGTCCTGTTTTGTGTGCACATGTGGGTTTTGTCATGTCTCCGGTCTACTGTCAACCCCGCCCTTCTTGTTATCTGATTATTGGTTAATTTGCCCCACCTGTTCCCTCTTGATTTCTTCCCCTTATAAGCTCCTTGTGTTTGTTAGTCTGTGTTGGATCCTTGTGTAATGTCTGCGTCTTCCGTCCTCCGTCCTCCCCGTGATTCTGTTGGTTTGTTTAAGTTTATATGTTATTATTCTATTATGTGTTTTTCCCCCTCGTGGGTTTTGTTTTGAGTTTGTTTTATTTGTTATAAATAAATATATTATTTTCTGCACTTGAGTCCTCGCACCATTTTCCCTTGTCTGTGACGTGACAGAAGGATCCAACCCTACTATGAGGACTCAGCAGAGAAGTTCTCCCTCGGTGCCAGTTCCGGGGGTCCCGAGTGGTCCCTGTGCCGGTGGATCATGTTCCGGTGGTCCCTGTGCCGGTGGATCGTGCTCCGGTGGTCCCTGTGCCGGTGGATCGTGCTCCGGTGGTCCCTGTGCCGGTGGATCGTGCTCCGGTGGTCCCTGTGCCGGTGGATCGTGTTCCGGTGGTCCCTGTGCCGGTGGATCGTGTTCCGGTGGTCCCTGTGCCGGTGGATCGTGTTCCGGTGGTCCCTGTGCCGGTGGATCGTGTTCCGGTGGTCCCTGTGCCGGTGGATCGTGTTCCGGTGGTCCCTGTGCCGGTGGATCGGGTTCCGGTGGTCCCTGAGCCGGTGGATCGTGTTCCGGTGGTCCCTGTGCCGGTGGAGCGTGTTCCGGTGGTCCCTGTGCCGGTGGACTCCGTTCCGGTGGTCCCGAGTCCGGAAACGGCCTGGAGGGCTGTGATGGGATGCTTTGTGGTGGCAGTCCTGCATGCGTGGAAGGAGCACAGGGCTTTATCCGAAGCCCCGGAGGCAGTTCCGGTGGTCCCAGTTCCGGTGGATCGTGTGCCGGTGGTCTCAGTTCCGGTGGATCGTATTCCGGTGGTCCCAGTGCCGGTGGATACTGCTGGACTGGAGAAGTTTCCCCAACGCCCTGCCTGCGCCGCTGAGGCGCCCTGCTCTCCCTGCGCCCCTGAGGCGCCCTGCTCTCCCTGCGCCCCTGAGGCGCCCTGCTCTCCCTGCGCCCCTGAGGCGCCCTGCTCTCCCTGCGCCCCTGAGGCGCCCTGCTCTCCGTGCGCCGCTGAGGCGTCCTGCTCTCCCTGCGCCCCTGAGGCGCCCTGCTCTCCCTGCGCCCCTGAGGCGCCCTGCTCTCCGTGCGCCGCTGAGGCGTCCTGCTCTCCGTGCGCCGCTGAGGCGTCCTGCTCTCCGTGCGCCGCTGAGGCGTCCTGCTCTCCGTGCGCCGCTGAGGCGCCCTGCTCTCCGTGCGCCGCTGAGGCGCCCTGCTCTCCGTGCGCCGCTGAGGCGTCCTGCTCTCCGTTCGCCGCTGAGGCGTCCTGCTCTCCGTTCGCCGCTGAGGCGTCCTGCTCTCCGTGCGCCGCTGAGGCGTCCTGCTCTCCGTGCGCCGCTGAGGCGTCCTGCTCTCCGTGCGCCGCTGAGGCGTCCTGCTCTCCGTGCGCCGCTGAGGCGTCCTGCTCTCCGTGCGCCGCTGAGGCGTCCTGCTCTCCGTGCGCCGCTGAGGCGTCCTGCTCTCCGTGCGCCGCTGAGGCGTCCTGCTCTCCGTGCGCCGCTGAGGCGTCCTGCTCTCCGTGCGCCGCTGAGGCGTCCTGCTCTCCGTGCGCCGCTGAGGCGTCCTGCTCTCCGTGCGCCGCTGAGGCGTCCTGCTCTCCGTGCGCCGCTGAGGCGTCCTGCTCTCCGTGCGACTCTGAGGCGTCCTGCTCTCACCGCGCCGCTGAGGCGTCCTGCTCTCACCGCGCCTCCCTGGCGCTCCCTGCACTGACCGCACCACCCAGGAGTCCTGCTCTCACCGCGCCTCCCTGGCGCCCTGCTCTACCCATGCCGCCCTGGCCGCCTGAACTCTGCGGGCCGCCCCGGCCACCTGAACTCGGTGGGCCTCCCGACTTCGGCGGGCCGCCCTGGTCATTCGAACTTTGTGTGCCACCATGGCCTCCTGAACTTTTTGTTTTCCTTGTCCCTCCCTTGTTTGCCCCTCCCTGGTCTGTTCCTTCCTTGTCTGTTTCCCCTGTCCCTCCCGTCCCACCCTGGTCTGTCCCGCCCTGGTCTGTCCCTCCCGTGCCCCCCTGGTCAGTCCCTCCCGTGCCCCCCTGGTCAGTCCCTCCCGTCCCGCCCTGGTCAGTCCCTCCCGTCCCGCCCTGGTCAGTCCCTCCCGTCCCGCCCTGGTCAGTCCCTCCCGTCCCGCCCTGGTCAGTCCCTCCCGTCCCGCCCTGGTCAGCCCCTCCCGTCCCGCCCTGGTCTGTTTCTCCCATCCCTGTCCCTAGTGGAGCGTCTGGTAGCCGCTCCTTAAGGAGGGGGTAATGTCACATGCCTGTCCTGTTTTGTGTGCACATGTGGGTTTTGTCATGTCTCCGGTCTACTGTCAACCCCGCCCTTCTTGTTATCTGATTATTGGTTAATTTGCCCCACCTGTTCCCTCTTGATTTCTTCCCCTTATAAGCTCCTTGTGTTTGTTAGTCTGTGTTGGATCCTTGTGTAATGTCTGCGTCTTCCGTCCTCCGTCCTCCCCGTGATTCTGTTGGTTTGTTTAAGTTTATATGTTATTATTCTATTATGTGTTTTTCCCCCTCGTGGGTTTTGTTTTGAGTTTGTTTTATTTGTTATAAATAAATATATTATTTTCTGCACTTGAGTCCTCGCACCATTTTCCCTTGTCTGTGACGTGACAATACTTCACTTTCTACTGGTTGAATCAGAATTTTTGAACAAATCTCTTGAATGAATGATTCAATGAAGCATAATTTTTCAATCAATCACTTGTCGCCACCTACTGGTGTAACAATTTAATTGATACAAACTTTATTTGAAGTGTCAAGTTACTTTCAAAAGGTGATTTACCCTACTTTGATCATTATTGTAGACATTGGTGTTAATATCCAAAATATAAACTTTTATCCTAGTACTTCTGTGATCATTTAAATTATTGTAACAAAGGTTGTAAGATTGTAACAATACTTTGTGTTTGAAAAGACTGTTCCATACCTGTTTCTTACCTATACATGACAACTCTTTGTGGATCAGCGGCAATGCAGATTTGAATGTTTATTGTGATCCTATTTGTCAAAGACTTAATAGACAAAGCCAAATAGTTGACATTCAGGAATAAGATTACGTGGGTGATTAAATCGAGATTGCAATCTTTTTACTATTAATCATGCAGCTCTATTACACATTGCTAAGAAGTAGATATTTAGTTTTCATTCTTTAGTTCATGTGGTGCATTCTTTTCCCCCTTTTAAAGGCTGGCCTTCTAAAAAGTCATGACAACCCTCAACAGGATGGTAAAACCAGAGACAAGCAGAGGGTGACACGGCACTGCAGCTTTTCATGAGATCGAGCTTTGAGCACCTGTAAGTCAGCACCTCGGTGCACCTCGACCCGATTCACTGCTAATGGCTGCCTCTGAGGAACACCGGGCCAATCTTACCCGCTTGCAACCGCATCCCATTCTTTCTACGACGGCGGAGCCCTGGGGAGCCATCGCCGAAGGAGAGTAGGAGAAATTGAACGAAGGAGCAGAGCCAGGTAGGAAGGGTCCATCATGCTTTTTCCTCCCCAAGCTCTGACAGGCATTGTCAGGCTTTTTCGCCAAGGTGAAGACAAGGAGAGAGCTCAGGGGCAGAGCAGTATGTGTCAGTTACAGCATGGCTGACATGTAGCCTGGAGAACGAGAGCCAAGAGTGACGCACCTTAGTTTAACACTTTTCCTGCCAATACTTAAAAAAAAAAAAAAAGTTGCCAGAAGGCACCAGCATTTTAGTGCCACAGTTAACCAAATGTTCACATAAGACATAACTGATAATTTTTGCATGAATACTCACCAAGACAGATATCTTGAAATAATGTAATGCTGTGTATATGTGTATATCGGGATCACACGCTGTCTGAGACGTCTTTGTGCACGCTTCGTATCTATCAGTCGGCATAGGTACAATTGTTTTCAAGGACAAATGAAAAGTACTTCTCTCCGAAAACTTACAAATAAAGCTACTTTTAGATGTTTAATTGCGCTTTGGAGCATTGAGATTGCTAGACGAGGGCTTAATGAACTAAATTTTGTGAAAACCTCAAAATTAACTGAAGTCAAAATCTTTCACTTGTTTTGCCTGTAGCTCAAAGTTATCCGGTGCACACTCCGACTTATTTTACCAGCACGTGTCACATATGCTATCACATTTCACTGCTTTTTCTTTTCCTGTGTTTCAAACAGGAGATTCTGTACTCTGCCAGAAGATGTGTAATAGCACCTATTAATAATACTATTACTATTATTAACATGAATACTATTGCTATTACTACCACTTCTGCTACTATTATTTTTGTTGTTATATTTATTACTATTATTATTATTATTATTACTACTGCTACTACAACTCTATTACTGTTTTCTTTCTCTTGCTTTTTTCTCCTCTTCTGTATGTGTATGTATATCATTGATCCGCTACCTTGTATAAGCGATTGTTTTGTCAAATTGCAATTTTGCTCAATAAAAAAAAAGATGCGTAATAGCGCCCTCTACTGTATTACAGTAAAAACAGCCCAAAAATTCCGTCA
Organism: Pseudorasbora parva; assembly: GCF_024679245.1. Classification (NCBI taxonomy): domain Eukaryota; kingdom Metazoa; phylum Chordata; class Actinopteri; order Cypriniformes; family Gobionidae; genus Pseudorasbora; species Pseudorasbora parva. The sequence continues at coordinate 6,932,560 of NC_090190.1, forward strand.
ATGGCAGGGAAATAAATGAGTTTCTCCATCTGATGAAGACAGTATTTATGATGTTTTCTAGTTCTTGCATGCCCTTGGAAGTTTCAGATGCGCATGTGATGGCTTTGTTTTACTGATTAGCAAAGCAATTTTTCCTCTCACATGATCTAAATAAAATAGTGGAACAGGAATTTCTAGTCCTTCCCGACTCAGAAGAGATAAAAATGATGTGTTTATTGAACCAACTGAGATTATTACCTTTTTTGAACGCAAATATCTGCCAGAACAAAACACTGTGAAAAACACAGCTAAATTAAACAGAATTAGTTAAGCAAAAACAAACAAGCGAAGGTTAAAAATAAAAAGTCCTTTATCTTTTCACAACTTACCAGCTGTCAACATGAATAATTACAAACATACTAATGAATGATTTGTGTTTTTGTGATTTGTTCCTAATAGAGTTGTCTGCAAATTGTGCTAGATATATAATGGTCACACATTTTTTTTTTTTTTTTTGCTATTATAATTATTATTATTATTTAAACAACATAATAATATAAAATTAAATATAATATTTTGTACTTATTTGTATTATAGTAATTAGCACACACAGTTGATGTTTATTTGTTTTGCATGTACCATAAATTTCTTTATCCATCACAATTATCATCATAATAATTATCATAGTTGATATAATAGAAATAATCATAATAAGTGCATACAATTAATAATAATAAAAAAACAATTAAATTTGTTATAGTAAATATCACAAATGGTGGTTAGTGTTTATTTGTATTTGTCTTACTATCAGCTAGTTGCCTATTAGCATGCATATTGGTTGTTTATTAGTATTTATAAAGCACATATTAATGCCTTATTCTGTATGACCTCATTCTACATTCATAATCCTACCAAATAGCTACATTTAGGTATTGGGTAGGTAATAGGTTTTAGAAAATCAGACCCTACTCTAATATATGACCATTTATTTTTGTTCTGGCACGTCATTTAGATTGCTGTACCCACCATATGTCAGTCTAGAGTTTTCACTCTGTATAGATGCACTTAGTTTGGGCAATTTTCCCATCTCAATTTCAACTTCAGTTTGACAATTTTCAGAAACCATACCGTCACCCTGAATCCCGAACCCTTCTCTTTCTGCTCATGGATCAGAACACACTGTCAGCATCTTGTGGACAGTTGCGAAGCTGGAATCCCACCTGTTAATGATGTGTGCATGGTATGAGTGTCTGCTGTGTCACAATCCAGCGCCCTCCTCATATGGAGAATGTTGAATATTTCAGATGTTGTTTACCTGTCTCTTTCTCCAAGCAGCTGCAGGTAGACATTCCCTCTAGTGAGGCTCTGTCAATAAGACAGCCCACTATCTTAACCCCAGCAGGACTGCAGAGTAAGGGACTCAATTATTGATGCATATTTCATTTGTGAAGCCTCCTACTTGGGTCTAGGAACAGACTTTACGAGTATGTGTGTGATTTTTATTAAGTTAATTGGGTACAAAAGAAAGACCCATTCTGAGAAAAACACCCACGTCATTTATAATGGCATTGTAAAGTCAAAAACAAAAACCTGTCACCATTCTACCACCCTCATCTAAAAGTTTATTGGTTGAGAAAAGAGAATCAGATAAAAGTCATTATTTATTGATTATCTTTCTGTAGAGAAACCAATCAGTCTGATTCATGTACAAATCATACTGACTGTTTTTGTTAACTGGTTAAATGGATTCATTGCAGAATTATTATTATTATTATTTTTTTTAATGATTTAGACATCGCTATGAAACAAGGTTTAAAGGTCCCATTCTTTGCGATTCCATCTTTCAAACTTTAGTTAGTGTGTAATGTTGCTGTTAGAGCATAAATAATACCTGTGAAATGATAAAGCTCAAAGTTCAATGCCAAGCGAGATATTTTATTTAACAGAAGTTCCCTTTCAAAGCCTTCAGCGAACGGCCGGTTTGGACTACACCCCTGCACTTCCTTCAGGAATGACGTCACTAGAACCGTTTGTTGACTAACCCTCCGCCCACAAGAACACGCAAAATAGGGGGCGTGGTCTTGTCGCTCTCTCACGTGGGGAAGAGCGTGCATTCAGCGCTTGCATCTCCCCATTATGGTAAGAGGCGGGACCTTTCCAGGCAAAGTGTGCTAAGCTGCTGTCCAATCACAACACGGGAAGTGCTGGCCCAATCAGAACTCGTTATGTGTTTCTGAAGGAGGGACTTCATAGAACAAGGAAATCATCAGGGCGTTTTTAGGACAGAGGAAACAGCGCTGTACAGATAAGTAAATTGTGTGAACAATACTGTGTTTTTTTTACACGCGAAACATGAACTCATGTTATATTGCACACTGTAAACATAATCAAAGCTTCGAAAACACGCGAACAACGGAACCTTTAAAGGCTCAGGGAAGAAGGAGGTGGGAACTGGCGAACATTTAACATCAAAGCTGGACGGTGTATTATTTAGGAGGATCTATTGACAGTAATACATAATAATATATTAAGAACTATCTTTTCAGTGGTGTGTAAAGACCTTAAATAATGAACGGTTATGTTTTATTATCTTAGAACGAGCCATTTCCATCTCCATACACCTCAGGTCCCCTTATAGTGAAGTTGGCATTTTTCGGCACCATGTTTCTACAGTAGCCCTAAATGGAGAAACTTCTCCACAGAGCGCTAGCTACTCTCTGCTGTCTCAGATGTCTCTATGTGCTTCGAAAGGGAGGGCTGAGTGGTGGGCGGTTGCAATTCAAAACCTCATCACTAGATGCAGCCAAAATTCACACAGTGCACCTTTAATTATAAAAATAAACAAACAACAAAACGAAAGTAAAACAGCCTCCCCTCTCAGACGACTGCTGCTTAAGCTTAAACAAAACACCAACATTATTCCAACAGTCCATGACTCCTCCTTTAATCCTTCTGGAGCTCCTCTGTGAGACTCGAGAACTGTGTGGCGTGCATGTGCTCATTAGCACTCGCGCCACCGGCCTCGCTCCGTTCCCACTGCTCTCGGCCTCGCTTGGTTTGCCACAAGCTCCTTTTCTCAAACTCTGAAGAACATGCCACAGAACTTGGTCATTGATTTTAAAGGATTAGGTCCCTTCACAATGATATTCAAAATGTCTTGATATTTTACTCATTCAAGATGTTCATGTTTTTCTTTTTTCAGTTGAAAATAATTTTGTTTTGGAGGAAAACATTTCAGGATTTCTCTTCCCATTATAGCCTTCCAGTGCAACCAAAATGTTGAAGGTCCAAATCAATGCAGTTTCAAAGTGCTTTTCAAAGGGCTTCAGAGGCTCTGCATGATCCCAGACGGGGAATAGAGTCAACCGAACGATCAATCATTGGATAAATAAAATAAAAATCTTTATACTTTTTTGCCTAAATTGCTCATCTTGCGCTGCTCTGCTACGTGCAAAGGATTGCACAATCATGTCGAAAAGGTCATGCCAGGCGTAGGCAGAACAAAATATATTGTTCCTCTGTGGCGTTATTGTTGTTGCACAGTCGTGGATTTCATAGAATTAGAATGATTATTTATTAAAATGTTTGTTATAGTTATTGTCCTTAGTGTGAGCGAACCTTAAAACATCAAAAACACAAAACTAAAATGGCCATAAACTACGACATCTTGAGCTAATTGCCCTGCAGTTGTACCAAACTATATCTGTCTGGTGCTTCTTACTATTTTGTCTTATTTGATTTGTTGCTGAGCGGCTTGAATCTGCATAGTATTAGCTACAGGGATGGAAGACAGGCTGCCACAAACTGAAACCATAGCAACAACAAATACCTGCCTTGGGGTGGATGCAGAAGGGCTTCAGGTTCATTTAAGTCAACAAATCATCTTGGTTTCGATCGCCTGATGGAACATACTCGTAGGTTTATATTTATTAATGCAAGCTGCAAGATGATTGTGATAATTGTAGGTACATGTGAGACAGGTTATGTTCAGCATGGCATGTTATCATACTACTTTTACTATTTTGCCGGAGGCAATTGTGGTTAAAGCAGTTGCATATAGTCCACTGCATACCTCAACAGCCTTTAAATATAATCACAAACAGGCTTCGCTTTCTTTATTGCTTTAAGTGTTATGGTATATAAAAATGCTCCTAATTTCGTTTTGTTTTGGAAGTCTCCTGTTTCTCATAACATACATTGCAGCATCACTTCTTTTCTCACAGTCTGAAATGGTTTGAAAAATAATTCGGCCTCTTTAAACCCCTCCTTTCCAAGAACATGCTGTAATTGGTCAGATGGCCCAGTCTATTGTGATTGATCTTTCACTTGAAAAATAAATGCCAATTGCCATATATGAATTTTAGATTTGAAGGCTTCTTCAGCTCTTGTATACAGTAATACGATGGTGTCGTTTTACAATCCTTTGTCCTCATCCTTTGGAAGTGCACCTATATACATTTACAGATAAATATAGTATGGTTTTCTACACAAACACAACACTGAGGGCAAATCTCACCAGCAAAACAGAGAGGTAGTGTAGCAAAAGATCCAATAACCTTGTTTAAGTAAAAAATGAGTACATTGGAGAATTTGAGATAAGCCTTCTGAGGGCAGAGTAGTTTATTAGTTCACACAGTACTGAGTATGGGATTGTCATAATTTCAATACAGCTGTCCTTATTAACAATACATTGATGGATTAGCCTTCATTCAAGTCATCTGTTCAAAATGATTAAAATTCTGGGATTGCTTTTGGATCTTTCTGTGAGTACAGTGTTTGCCTTGTATATCCGAGCTCTGAGCTTGCCAAGGCTCATACTGGCTGAAATCTGTTTTCCGACTAAGCTTCATTAGTTCAGTAGTTGAATGTGCAATCTGAATGACGTATCGAGGGGCCTGCGAGCTGTTCACAATAAAAGCTTGTGCTCGTGGGCAAAAGAGTTGTGCCACATTCAGAATTCAATTGGGAATGTCTTTTAAATTCTAATTCAGTCCCCCTACTTAAATTGATATAACAGCAAACAGAAGGTTCAAATTTGAATGTAACGAAGTAGAATATATATGAATTGAAATAAATTAATAAATGGCATAATATTTAACTTGACAAGCAAAGTTTCTCAGCACAGAATTTAAACATTGGCTTGTTCAAGATTTTAACAGATTTTTAGGTTATACATTATATAACCTAATCTATATATCACATAATAGTTTCTATGTTCAACCCGCAGACATAGAAAACAACCAGCGGAAAAAAACGCGGACTTGGCAACACAGTGCAGTTGAGCTCTGTTGATGTCACTTCGTTTCTCTGATTGGTTGTAGGTCTATCCAATTGAGGTCTTTCCTGGTTCGGTTGAAACACGCCCCATAATCACAGCCCAATGGGGCATCAGACTCATATTCTGACTAGACTTGAGGATGACCACGTCAGGCTACAAGAAGTGAAAAGAGAACTCAATTTAGGCAATGTGTTGACCCATGATGACCCATGTGATGACAGCGTAAATGACCGATCACATTAAACCATATGGATGGTTTATAAACCATCTGCATAAAATTATTCATTTCCACATTTTTGACCACGGCTGCTGTAACATAATGGGAAGCCAGAATGTTCACAAACAGAAGATTTATATGATGCAGGTAGCGTATCTATTATATTCCATGCTGAGCTGCAACACCAACACGTGAGGAACTGTGATGTCAGCAACAGATTTAGCGTACACAGTTCATTGACCAGACAAATGCATGCACAGCATATTCATCGTCAGAATCATACAGGACCATGCATTGTTTTTTTTTTAACAAACCATATTATAGATGCTGGGTCAGATATTAACCGCAATGCATGAAAAACCATGAGTGGATAATAATATGGTTATTCCCCTCCCCCAAAAAAAACATTACGTCCCTAATTCCCATTACTTCTTTTCATTCAAACATGACATGACATTCATTCAGCACATGACACCTGTCTGCTCCCGCGGTTGAGCAGCGAGGGGCACCAGGCAGAGCGATTTCTCGGTTTCTCCCCGTACTGTCCCTAAGAACGGCAGTCATTAGCCGCACAATTCGGCATCTCTGTAGGGGCCGCACTCCGCTCCACTGCATGCCTGCACAAATGAAATGACTTGCTGGTAATGGAATGGCTGATTTCACAGCACCGGTGCTGAAAACATGCAGCCTTCACACAGCCCGTCAAGGACAAATGCAGCTGAGAGGTGCTAATGGTTTGCTTTGATGTTTGATGGATTTTATGAAGCAAGAAAGGAAAATCACAATGATTACTGAATGCATTTTTAGCCAAATGAGACGCTAAGTGAGATATATTACCGTATAAAATCAATTTACCATGTGTCTAAACCCCAGAATCTTGTTTGCTCTTTATGCATTTTTGGATTTCAGGGACGTATGGGGGGGTCAGGCTTTTGTTCTTGCAGCATGTAGCCTAATTTTTGTTTTCTCTGCACAAAATGCCCAAAGCCATTTAGCATCTTGTTTCATGTGGCTGGGAGGATGCACTTTATGGTGGTATGCTGGTTGATTTATGATTGGGTCTCCAGAGGTCCACAAGGCCATGGAGCTGGTATCAGTACCATTAAAAACATCTGAGTAAACAAAAAAGCGAGTTTGATACAGGGACATTTCTGAAGTAGCTCTTCCCTACGTTGCCTGCCTCGGTGACCCCCTCAACACAATGACCTCTACCGTGGATTTTTTCATTAAATCTCTCTACATCAAAACATACATTGCCTTTATCTTTTAATGTTTTATACGAACGGTATTATATTACATTTTTATTGTTTAAATAATTGTATTCAGAAAGGATGCATTCAATTGATCAAAAAGTGACACTTAAGATGTTACAAAAGATTTACATTTCAAAATAAATTATTTTCTTTTGAACTTTATAGCAATCATACAAAAGTGCAAAAGTTTCCACTGCGGCAGTATCCTTTCAAAAAGTACTAATATGTACCATTTAGGTCAGGGATGGGCAATTTTAATAATGAACAAATTATTAAACTAAGGATATTTTTGTGATTTTAATAATTCTAGAGAATGCCTAGACAAACAAACAAACACTTGTGTGCATGCCCATCACACACAGTATTCACATACACACCCCAAATTTACACATATTTTATTGTTGCATTGTATTGTTGTGGTATATCACTTGGATTACCCTTAGTTGTTTTTTTTTTTGCATTGTTCCTACCTGTTACAACTTACATCTTACATAGAGGTTGTAACAAAGAACCAATTTGCATTTGTCATCATCTCACAAAGTCTGTGATATAGTTGAAGACATTTAAATTGTTGCCATTTGTAGTAGAAAAATGTGGATGCTTTGCCTAAAAGTTTCAGATGTGTAACTAAAAAAAGCGTAGTTTTAGGTGCTGAAGAAAAAAGTGTTACAACCATACCTGGTCTACCCTAGCCTAGAACATTCTCAACCCACCCTGTTTGTAATCTTATTAGCATGAATACACATAATATAATAACTTTTTTTAATAACTGAATACATGAATATAACAATTCATACTTTTCAGTGCATACTTTTAAAATACTTGAGCAGCCCCAAAAGATAACCTCAATTCCACAATCAAAAAGACTCTTATCTCTTAAGACTCTTATAGAGCAACTCACCAGTTATAAGGCATCACCAGTTTCATACATTTCTTTGTGAAAAGTGCCATATTGGCGGTTTAAATTAAAATCTTTCATTACAGATTTTGTTTCCAAACCAACCAAACACATGGGTGCCCCTTGAAATTGTTAAAAAGATAATCTGTTCACCATCTTGACTGTAAAACACAATTTTCATTGTCCATTTTTCCTTTTATTTTTGCTCATTTTGGTGAAAGTTCACATTAGCATGTGAATGCTAGTCATGCCGCAATTACTATGATTATTGGCAGGAACTTCTGACTTCTCCTGGTTGGGGTTAGAATTAACATTCTAATCTAAAAACAATCTTTACATGACTCACTTTGCAAATGTATTAAAATTGGTCAGAGTATTACTGCTTAGCTGGCCATATTTAAAGAATTTGCCGTTCGTATCCAGCCCACTTATTCAGGCAGTAATATGCACACTTTGGATATTATGTATATAATTTAGGACAGAGTTTAGCTCCAACCTTGATCAAACTCAGCTGCTTTTAACCTTCTAGTAATCCTGCAGATCTTGATTAGCTTGTTCAGGTGTGTTTGATTAGGGCAGACATGATGCGCCGAATCCTAAACACTAAACCACAAGGAAAGGGAATGCACGTGACGTCACCGTCAGCTGGAGCGACTGTGATTACGCCCCACTGAGTGGCAGAAAGACTGAGAGGCAGCGTGGTTTACAGTGTGAACGCAGCAAAAACACACAAAACCAGGCCCGGCGCCAGAGGGGGGTAGGGGGAGGCTTGTCCACGGACCCAATGTTCCGAGCTTGAGACGGACTTGATAATAGCGTGCAATTTTCTCACTCAAACCACCAACCTGCTGCTGCTTCTGCTTTAAGAGGGAAACGCTAACCATAACTGCTTGTCTAGGATATGTAATCCTTCGTAAGAATTCGTAATAAAAGCATATTATTAGCGAAAAGGAGCTGGCAAATGATCCAGTGTGTATCTGTATTTGCACTCGTCAAATGATTACATTTCCAACGTGTTTTCGCTTCGTGAGTAATGTAGCCAATCACAGACATGTTTGTAGATATCTACAACGCAGTTGGCCAATCACAGGTGTTGAACTTGGAATCCACTCCCGCTCGAGTGTTTGTTTGTCCGGGTGCTGAGTTCAGTTAACATACGCGTCTCTGTAAGTGCAGACATTGTGAAAATAAGAGCTTCATTGTATACCAGCTTCACTGCGGAAATCTGTGAGATTGCGTTGATTGAATGAGTGACAACTTTTATTATATTCTTATATATTCAATCTAAATTCAGTATTTGAATAAAACTTTTGTTTTCCATTCGTGACAAGCGGCCACATACGCTTCGATACACTGACCTATCCACATATACAAGCGGGATTCACTCCAAAAATGTGATGACTGATCAGTTATAAATAATCATGTTGAAATCAGGCTCATAAAAATGTCAGGAAAACATGATTCCTGGCTGGATGTCATTACCCATGGATCACTGAATCTGACTTGTAAGGACCACTATATCGAGCCCAGCCTTTAGTTTAAACTGATAATTGTTTGCTATACTCGTGTTTTCCTCTAATAGCTGCGGTCACGCATTAGCTCTTCTGCCACCCAGCCCCGGCTCAGGGGCGTGTTCCGGCGGGAAAGTGACGTTGATGCAATTACTTACTGTACTTATGAAGTAATAATAAGAATAAATAATTACTTTGTGTTACATTCTATATAGTATGAATGTGTGTACTAGTATGAATGTAGTCCGGATGTAGTACATTCGCCATGTTGTCATTGTCATGTGAGCTACCAGCCCCAGTTGTGTCGGTTCATTCACAAATCTGTTCCCCGTTGCCTCATGGGATAGTAAAGTGTCCTTCATATGCACACTTAAGAATCTAACAGGGAGTAGTAGGTCATCCGGGTACTTTTTACCTACTGTTTTATGAGTACTGTGAATTATAAACCAAAGTATGATTATTATCTTCAGCTCTACTCTTGTTACATCCCATATGTTCTTTGTATCATATTCTTCTGGAATAATGGGATGCACATTGCAGAGAAAGAACACATCGCTATTTTAAGAATTTATACTTCTAGGATTTTTTGTGTGTGGTTATTTTCTGTTCTATTCATGTCTTAACAAGGTTAAAACCATTTGTCAACTATGCAGACATAATTTTTCATTTGCTAAAGACAAGCTAAAGGGGGCAATGATAATTTGACAGGAACGTTGTTCTGGAAACAACAAAAGAGATTGATCTTAAAATGTGTCCTTCTTGTTAAAGTGCCACCATTAAGAGTTTGTGAGTGGGGCAGTTAATACATCTGTCAAACGGGTTCTGTACAATTATTCCTCAATGTTAATGTTCATGCTGTTCTTCATAATACGTTTTAGAAACCCATCTACTATTGTTTCTAAAAGCACTCTTATTTTTGTACTTTAATGAAATAGTATTATTGTTAAGTGTTGAAAGTTGCATGCATATTCATGAATACCAACAACATAAAGTAATAATCTCAGTTTTCCCAAATTTCACTCCTATTTTTTTATTCACTCTTGACATCACCGTGTCCTCCCTCCAACCTTTTTGCAGTTCTTTGACCAAATTTCCAAATCATTGCCCAACTTGCATGGTGTCGAACAGCGGTTTCAAGTTAAGTGCCATGGCATTTATTCCAAACTAAGCTATCATCTTCCTTCTATTCACACTTTCTAGATCGACTAACACACGACATACTGTCTTCTCTTGTGTCTGTATTAAGTGCTGAGGCCACGCGTTCTGATAGGTAGTGCCACGTATAGCCATATTTATTGTGACAGTTAAATTACAAGCTTGCAGTGCAGTCATCCTTCACTTTGCACAGCTTCATTTCTGGGCTGAGGTTACACACACACACACCCCCACACACACAAACACGGTGGAGACTCTTCTGGTGATGCAATGCAATGAACTTTCCATTTGAGGCAGTGTTATGTGAACTGAAATCTATACAATTCCTTTTCTTACTTTTTTTTTTTTTTTGATTGCTAAAAGACTGGAGCTACATGTGCAAAACTCTAACTACAGTCTGCAATACCAACAGTCACCTGAGCTAAACAGTTCGCATCCACTGCAAAACCCATTCCAAGCAACAAGCACTATGCACAACTCTCACTGAGATAACACACACTGTCACTCAGAACACACTGAGAGTAAAAACACATCAAACACCAATACAGAAAATACAAATATTTCATCTTTACAGTTTGAACAATTTCATTGAATACAAAATAATATTTCCTTAAAAGAAAAGAGAACAGACATGATTTATTTAGATTTTAAGAACATAATTCTTTAAGGTAAATGAAAATTAGCAGTATCAAGAAAAAAGGTAGAAACTAAAAGTACATACTGTAATTCGAACAAATTATTGAGGGGTGTTTCAGCTGAAATTGCAATCAGCAATGCTTGAAAGGCACAAGGATGAAATTTATTTTGTTTTGAATGTGTGGCTCACAGTTTTCACATCAGTGTGTTAGCATTTTAACAAAGTGCTGTAAACCCACAGTGTTGTGCAGGTTGTGGTTAAAGTCATGGGATAAGTGTGTAGAGTTTTGAAAACTGTGTTCAAACAATGAAAGACGACCTACTGTAGAGTTTGGTCCACATGAACTTCTGTAGTTAGAGTTTTGCACACGTGACTCCAGTTGTGCCCACTGTCATTTAACAATTGAAAAAAAAAACCCGAATCAATTCTATTTTATAGTAAAAATTATGTAAGCAGTTTCCGCCTTAGAAATGTTCACATTTAAATTTTATTATAGTTGCACAATTTCATAATATGCAACTTTATATCTCACAAATGCAACTACTGTTTTCTTAGATATACTCTGAAAAATGGGGTTATCTTATATTCAGGGTCTAGATTTTGATAAAGTGGCAGCAAATATGTAAAAAACGAGTGTTCCAGCAGGATATACAGTGGGCCCTAATTTAATGATCTGAACTTATGGTCTGAAGTTCATGGCGCAGGTGCACGAGGTGTGTCTGAATCCACTTGTGCTAGTTTAACGGTGGGAAGAATGTGTTTGGCGCATGGTCCAAAAGGGTGGCCCGGATTCTATTAATGTGTGTTTAGGTGTGTTTCGTGAGTAACGTGCAATAAACTAATCTAAGTCTCATGTCCAATTCCCTTTACAAGCCAGTTACGCTTGCACCATTGCAGATTCACTATTTAGTTGGCGGAATAGACACTCTCAACCTGATGATTCAGTTTAAATACATTGCCACGATTGGTTAAAGATGTAGCAAATTACATTTGTCTTTACTGCAAGTAGGTAGTTCTGATACATGCAATGACTATCCATTATGACAATCTTTAATATTGCAATCTTTTTATTTTTAATTAAAAAATGTTCGTGTAATAAGCAGAGTGGACCTGCCTATAGGCAAATCTTACTAACGTACCATTTACCTGATTGTATGGAAATGTGTGTTGGCAGTGCCTGTACACAACCATCCTATAACGATAAAAATCCATCCAGTGTTTTTTTAAATCTTCTTATAAGTTTTCCCGTCACATTGTCGGACACCCCTCCCACGACTGTTGATGGACAGCAGCGCTTCACCTCAGACCCGCCCTGAGCGAGCTCATCACAGTCCGCCATTGTTGATACGCTGGAGCAGAATGGCATCTAAGCGGTAGTTGTGTTCTGTTCTTGGGTGTAATAACGAACACAGCAGTCATTCTGATGTTCCTAAAACCGAACCGCTGAAATGGCTGAGATTTGTTTTTGTGGCTGAGTGGCTGAGATTTGTTTTTGAAGGGAATAAACCCCCCGGTCAACATTAATGCTTTTATGTTTGCGTGAAACACAAATCATTTCTCACCTGACTGCTTTATAAACGAGGGTCAGTTTAAAGCAGGTTTGCTCCTGAAACAAGGATCGGTAGCAACTATTCGTGTTCCTGCTGCACCTCCAGAAGAAGTGAGTGTGGTTTGAAACGCTTGCACGCTTCACGTTGAATGTAGCTAAAGTTTACAGGGTAAGTTAAATTACGGCATGCTTTCTATGTATGATTTTCTCAAAAAAAATAAAAATAATCCCACGTTTATAATGAACAACACGGTATGGTTATTGTGTTATTACAAGCTGTGTATGCTGGTGATAAAGTTAGCGTGGACATGGTAGCACTACACTAAGCTCTACTTTTGTAGATGGTTTATAATGGTGTCTGTTACTATATATATATATATATATATATATAAAAAAAAACTTTTGTAGGGGGTGGTTATGTCTCTCTCTCTCTCTCTCTCTCTCTCTCTCTCTCTCTCTCTCTCTCTCTCTCCCTCTCCCTCTCCCTCTCCCTCTCCCTCTCTCTCTCTCTCTCTCTCTCTCGCCCCTATTCATTCACACTCTTATGCTATTCTTTCAGAGAGGGACTTGTTCTGTACTGGCTCCTCAGAGAGTGGCATTTAATGTCTTATAGTCAGCGTTTGCCACTCAGTCCTGCCGCTGAAGCCTGGGTTTTAATGAACAATATATTTTTTTACTTACTGCCTGACGACTGATAAGCGACACTGATGGGAAAAGGCGGATGAGAGATGGGGACTTCAGAGTACGGTCTGAGGAACAGTGATGTAAAAAGTCCATACAGGTTAAGGAAGTGGGTTATTGAAAGGAAAGAAGAAAAGCCCAACCATTTATAAAGAAAGAAAGTAAAAAGAATACGGTTTGAGGAAGTTATTCCGAACCAAGTGAAAAGGCCAGCTACCACTGTGCACTATGAAACCCCTGCACTAGAGACACACTACAAAAGGAACATCTGCCAGGAAAGAAACAAGTAGGCCTAGTTAAAAGAAACAGTTTTGGTTCTGTCCTTTCAAAGAGAGAGTTTTACAGCACACCAGTTATTGATCCTTCCTCTTGCCATCAGCTTACCAGCAAGCATGGTGGTCTGTCCCACTGTCCCTTTCTCTTTCAACCCAGTTGGGATTGTGTGTAAATGGCTGGCAGGAGGGAGTGAGGTTTTCTTTTAGTACTGCAGCTCACACTGTGTCCTCGAATTGTCCTATCACGTACAATGTCAAATACCATGTAAGCAAAATGGAAATCTTCCATCTGATTTATATTTTTTTGACTATTTGAAGCAAATCTTCTTGACGTTTCTTCCAGCTCAGAACAGTTAAAGCAGATAAAGTCTTATGTTGTCAAAAAGCAATACTGAAGACAGTTAGCAATCACAGAACAACTAATCTCCTCTGACAAGCAAGCGCGTCAAACCACTTTAAACTACTTCGTATATTAATTCTACTGCATATGCATAAGCGATTTCTGAGAATCATTGTTGAACTGTTGATATTTTAAATCAAATCAAACCAAACAAACACACCCCTCTCTTCATTGCTCCACCCCAAAATACAATAACACGCAATGTAAGAGTGGATGTATCTATCATAGAAAAAGCAATGCAAAATAAAGCAAAGATGATGGACAAAAAATATATAAAGAAAGAACAGCAGCTCATTTGCATTTAAAGGAACACCCATTAAAAACAGTTTTTTTGTTCACCTTCAATTTTGTGTTCAGTGACAATTTTAGCATGCTATGAAACCATTCTTTGTGGGGTATTTGTGCTAAAACTTCACATACACATATTATAGACTTACTTTACATCTTGTAAAAAGGGGCATTACAGGACCTTTACAGAACACCCAAACCATTATCCGACAGCAGCAGGACTTGACCCATTTGCGTGACTCGAATCGCACCTTTATTACATCAGGTAGATAAAAGTTATTTATTTTCACGTATAACACTAACAATCAAACCAACATTAGGTTTTCTGAGTTGATACAATTATGAGAAAATAGACATTGTAATGTAGACATTGCCCAACATGGTAATAATTAACCACCCCCCCCCCAAAAAAAAAAAAAAAATGTGAGAACATGCATCCATTTTGTAAACAGGCAACTAGAGGTCTCTATATAAATTAAAAGAACATATAGCTAAATATTTTATTTTACTGTCATATAATATAGGGACAATTTAATGGATTCACTAAAGCATTTCAATTGTTTCTCCTGAAACTCTGAAGTGTATACGTGGTCATTGTTCCCCTTAGCAGCATGAAAATGAAAACTTTTGTTCACATTGCTAATAGATATACAGAAAGTGAGCAAAGAGAGCTCCCTTAATGACTGAAGCTGTCAATCACTTCAGTTGCAGCACCGCAAATCACTTTGTAATTATAAACCCTTGAAAGTCTTCAGACTACAGAGCATGAACAAACATAAGCATGGGACCATTTAAAAGTAGTTGCCTATCAGTGGGTACCGAATTAGGCCCGCATTCCGCCCGGGACTATGGATTCCCAACCCACTCCTGGAATATTATTCCACCCTTTACATCAAATATTATCGGTTCACCCGTTGGCATGCAGACCTTTCCTCTTATGTCTTCTGTGCTAGAAAGCTTTTCTAATATTAATGTGGGCTCTAATCTCTTGCCTAATCATAACCCTTCTTTTTCCAGTTCCTCTGAGCTTTTCTCTTTTGTAATGTCTCTCAGCCATCTCTTTCTACAGTCTTTCTTTAAATCTTCCTCTTGCTCACTCTCTCTCCTCCCCCATCATGAGTGGACATGCCCCTTGCTGCTGATAGGCTACAAGTGGTCCAATTCACTTTCAACAGCGTTTCTCAGGAATGGCTTACTTTACCTTTAATAGCCAGATTGCAGGTGAAGAACTACCATGAATGAGGAATAGAAATATACACATATCTAAAAATTATGGCAAATTATTCATGATGAAATAGGTCAGCAGCCGCTCCAATGATGCAGACCCTGGTTTTAACGTCTCATCTGGAGGATGGTGCTCTTTGATAGTATAGTGTCCCCATTGGATCCACTGTATATTAGGTGGCCTTAACTACTATGTTTTAACTACACGTTTTCCCAGGATGTCTCCCATCCAGGTACTGACCAGGCTCAGCCCTGCTTAGCTTCAGTGGGAAACCAGTATTGGGTTACAGGGTGATATGGCTGCTGTAAAATGTATTCTTCATGTACACTTATAAATCAGTAGACAGTGCAGTCTGTTTTCTGTCATTTCCCATGATTCATAGGATTATAGTTCCCCTCATAAAAGATGTTAAACTACATAGTCTTGTACCTTTATATTTTTTATAGATTTTTCAGCCATTTTTTCAGCATTTTTAATGTTATGATTCATCTCAGAGCTGGTCGGTCTGGTTTATGGCTTTGAACTCTTTATTAAAGAAATTCTGAAATTCAAATTGAGAAAATTAATGTGATTTCTGTGAATTATTGTTGAAATCTGTTGATATTTGATATTTATTCTTTCTTGCACATATTTGCGTTCTTGCATTCATTTAACAATCTAAAACATTTGTACACTGAAGTTATGTCTTGTGTGTGTAGGCCTCTAGTGTTATCCATTTAATCTGTTATCAAACTCTTATTTCAGTTTTGATCAAATCAAAGCCTTAAATGTAAGCATGCCTGAGCCAATAAATGGCTGTACTGGTGTTTCTTCAGAAAATGCGCATCTAGTTCAGATCTTGGAAGCCAGTCAAATTGGAGCATATGAATTGCTTGGCCAATAAACACCATTCAGATTCTGACTTCATCTGCCCAGTTAAAAGTCTGTAAATCCATTGTGCCTTTGGAAGTTCTGTACTGAACTTCTGTCGACTTGAACTGACACGAATGATCTTGGTTTCTGCCTCTCGCAGCCAAATCAAAATTAAACCAACCAAAGAACTTGGCAAGCAACTCTAATGGAAGATGACAAGCCAAGTGATCAAAACAAACCCTTTAATCATTGGCTGTTTTCAGGCTTATGGTCTCTTACACATGGTTCTTTTACCTTGTTAACAATCTATGTCGGCCAGCACAATCAAGCTACTGGCCTTATTTCCCAGTGGATTATACTTCAAATCAAACTTTGTTTTAAACAGTTACTTCAGTGCAAATTTTCCAATACAAATTGCTTCACACATCATTAATTGTAAATAGACGGAAAAAAGCTAGTACTGTGTAATTTAGATGGATGGATGGATAAAAATAGAGAATTAATTACATGCAACATACAAGTATTACATTGAACAGTTACTAAGATGAGTAATGGAAGACTTTTAATCTATTGCTGAATAGTCTTTTACAAAGATTGACAAACTGAGATAGCTGGAGGTCTGTTCATCCCTATTAAATCTAGATTCATATCCTTGAAAAGTAACGAGCCAGTGAAGACTATACATACAGGGAATGTGTCTCATAAGCATATTGGATATGCATTTATGTGTAAGCACATTGAGGGCACACCATAAACATTTTAGATCAAGTCTAAAATTTATGGGAAGCCAAATAAGCGATTTAGTGTATAAAACCAATGTAATGTATGCAGTGCTGCTGTTCTAAGTCAGCACTTATGGATAATTTGCAGTCTTGTCAGGATTTTCATGAGAAGAACAGACAGGAGACTACTGCACTACTGCAGTGTGTTCTGGCTAGCACTTCCAAAGCCATATAAAAGCTTTGTGTGAGGACCAGAATGATGTACAGCGGTGGCCAAAATTATTAGAACACGTGACAGATCTGAAAATATTGACCTTTTTAGCTTCCAAAACATGATTTCATTTCATAATGTTCATGAAACATGCAGGTGGTTGCTCTGATCATCAAATATCAGATGAAGTGAGTTATACTGTTTTTCTTTTTAATCCACTTTTGACTTTAATATTTGGTATGTCCACCTTTTGCAGCAATTACAGCAGCATATCTCTCTGGCATAGTGTCAATATTGTAACAAATGTTCAAGGAGACGAGGCTTAAAACCCAAGTGCAGTTGGTTTATTTAAAAAACGTAAAATAAAGACTTGACTTGGCTTGGCTTGGCTTAAACAAAAGACTTGACTTAACAAAATGTGGCTTGACTTGATTTAAACAGACTTGAATTGCCATACATGGACTCACCGACAGTGGGTACATATACAATATCAGACAAATACTATGGCAACATGAGGGCTTAAATACACAAGGGCCAATGACAAGACAAGGGACACTTGTAAACAATGATACAACCATAAGCCAATAGGCTTGTTCGACGTCCACCAGCGATGCGCAGACCGATCGGTGACGTATGTCAACAAAGTACCGCGAGAGCGATTTGAAAGCAGCCGGCTGATGCAGCCGGTGCAGATTCTCAAAGGTGGCAGCAGGTGGATGCAAGAGCTCTGATGACGACACAGCTGATCCATGATTGGCCGGATTGACCGCATGACAGCCATCACGTGTGTTTCGTGTTTATTCTAAAACCTTATGTTACGCTAATGCTCACAAATCATTTATTTATAACAGTAAAACCTCTTTTCATGTAGTCGCGATGTTATATTGTCATGTTTATCAAAGTAAAACTGATAAAAATCGTTGACAACACTATTGATAGTGTAGGTTTATATGTTGAACTTTAATCTTGTCCAAATAGACGCTTTATTAAGCAGTACATAAAGTGTTGAATGAAAATGTCATTTGAAACATCTGTGTATTTGAGAAAAATTGCATTTATTTAACTTCAGCTGTGATAAAGTTTGCAAACACAGCACAAGCATTACTGCGGGAAGCAGAAAGTGTCCGACTTCACGTCTCCGTTTGCAGCTCCTCCCCGCCTGCACGCAGCTACTCTCGCCGATCGCATGCATCCAGCCGCAGCCGATGTCGAACACACCTATTGACAACAGGTGTGTTCGACATCGGCTGCGGCTGGATGCATGCGATCGGCGAGAGTAGCCGACTGCAGGCGGGGAGGAGCTGCAAACGGAGACGTGAAGTCGGACACTTTCTGCTTCCCGTGGTGACGTTTGCGCTGCATTTGCAAACTTTACCACAGTTTTAACGGTTTTTATCAGTTTTAGTTTGATAAACATGATGATATAACATCGCGGCTACATGAAAAGAGGTTTTACTGTTATAAATAAATGATTTGTGAGCATTAGCATAACGTAAGGTTTTAGAATAAACACGAAAACGCACGTGTTTGCTGTCATGCGGTGAATCGGCCAATCATGGATCAGCTGTGTCGTCATCAGAGCTCGAGCAGCCTCCTGCAGTCCCCCTTGAGAATCTGCAGCGGCTGCATCAGCCGGCTGCTCTCGAATCGCTCTCGCGGTACTTTGTTGACATACGTCACAGTCACGTGCTGTCGGCGCTGTCTCAAGTCGGACAACATTTCTAACCGGCATGCACTGCTTCAAGTCTGCTGCCGATCGGTCTGCGCATCGCTAGGTGAAGTCGAACAAGCCTAACATGACACAGGAACACATGGCAGGAACACATGAGGGCATGGAATCACATGACAATAGATCACATGACGAAACCAGGAAGTGCATGACAAAACATGACAGTGAATATGAAAACCTAAAAACAAGAAACAACACCAAAACACCCTGTGACAAATATATTTCCTCCGAGAACTTTAACACTAATGTTATCCCATGCCTTCTGCAACTGAAGCCAACGGCTTTAAATTGAATGTACAATAGATCTGTTCAGTTTATTTTCAGACAGTTCCAGCAGATTCCTTCGATCGCAAGTAGTTCCAGCAATGGTAAAAATAACTTTTCGGGTCATTGTCCTCTTGGAAATAAATCCAGGCCCAATAAGACGACTCCCAGAAGCCAAGTATTCTAATCATTTTGGCCACCACTGTGTAAGTTGTGTTTCATTGAAAATCTTGCCTACTTCTAGCCTAGAAATCTAGACGCACCCTAGCGGCAGCAAATTTAATTTGCCCGCAAGTGTCGTCTAGGAACTCTCAATACACGTCTTAGCTGTATTCCTCAGAATCTGGACGGCCCAATCACATCGTGTATAGAGTCGGCGGGCGGGGCCATAATGACGACGGCCGAGTTGCGTTTGCGTGCTTCTAGTAAACACAGAAACTGGCGAGCGGCGGCGGTCTTTCGAATCAGCTTTGACCGCGATCCTGTAAGACTTGGAGTTAAGCTTTTCTCTGAGAAAATAACAAAGAACGGCACTGAAGTCATTCTTAAAAAGGCAAGATGTTTTCGGAGTTTAGCCGACCGGATACGGCGAATGTTTAATCTATCAGCGAGCTCTGTTTCACCTTCGTTGCTCTGGTTGGTGTAACGTTAGCGCTATCCTATCGCATGCAGAGGGAGTTTGAAAGACAACCGTTTATCCCGTCCCTCGGATTGAGCTGTCAATGGTGAGTTTCCAGACCAAACATCTTGATGTGGGTCTGGCTTGTCAGGCTAGCCTACTTCCCTTGTAGCCCTAATTAACCAAATACGTTTGTGTGCTGTTTCTACTCATTTTTGTTGAGAGTTGATGGATGGAAATGGGCATTTTTGCTATAATTGTGATAACACTGCTTGTCAAACTTTTTATCGAAACTTGGAGGGTTGAATTGACAATTCAATTTGGGATTATATCACATTCAAAGATTATGATTCTGTATGTCCTTCAATAAAAATAGTGAGAAAGGGAAAACATATGACTTCATATATGATTGCTTCTTTTTGGAACTGAGCTCTGAGCTAAACTTCTCGTAACGTGATTCACTGAAGATAAAAGTTATATGGAGAAATATAATGAAGGTGAGAACAGTCCATTCAAGCCATGTATCAGTCTTGGTGTCCCTTGTGAGAGAAACTGTTCCACTATTTTTCATGGATCATATGGGTATCAGAACACAGAACGCTGAAGTGTTGTATGAATGATAATTGCTTAAAATGGATACTTCTATTCATAATAGTTAGAACACATGATTTAGTTTTAGTTATACACCTCACAAAGGCAAAGAAACAGAGAAAGCCCTTGACTTTTATTAAGCCTGCACTAGTAGAAAAATTAATTGTCTATTCATCAAACATTAGAGGCAATTGGGAAGCTATTAAAGGTTGTTAGACATTTAGCATTTACTGTACCCCCTCCATTCTTTTACATGCCTATTAATGTTAATTACAGCTATAGTCTGATTTTCCAGAATGTACTTCCTGATTTAAAAAAAAAAAAAAAAGTGTTATACATGCTGGCTATGGCATAATGTACGCTTCATTATTAGATATCTGCTGGGGTGTTAAAGAAAGGAAGAACAGTTCTGGCTGCGCATGCAATTGAAAAGGTACAAATTTGCCATTAGTAACACACATTGCCTTACACAGTATTCAGTGTGTCACCATGTGTACCCTGTGGGGTGCAGAATATAAGTGGGTAGAGCAGATAATGTCACTAAAGCGAAACTGGAATACAGCCATTTTTGATTTTGAGAAATACTCTTATTTCGCCGAATTGATTTGAATGATTTATATCATATTGAAGTCAATATCCTGATTTATATTTAAAGCTACAGATTATTATCCCTCAAGAAGCTCATTTAGCAAAACATTGGATAAGACCTATTTAGTGCAATGTACAGCACATATACATTAACCCAGAACTAATGTGAATGACCGATGTAACATTAAAGTTTGCACAAAAAAAATCTTGCTCCATCATTTATCTTTACTTCAAGTAGTAAGAATGACAGACAATCTGCGTTAATAGACACAGTTTTAGGTTATAGTGTTCCACAGCTGCTTAGCCAGTTAGCCGGAAACTTTTACAATATAAAATGCAAAACTACGTATTTTGAAAACCCTGTAGAAAATATAGAACTTTAGTAATTAATAATACTTACACGCTGGTCCAAATAAACTGAGTACTGACCCATCTTTCAATAACAAGAATATGGCGAATCCCACGTTGAACTTCGATATTTGGGAAGCAGTCAGTAAAATGAAGTTTGAGGGCTGGTAAAGTTATTGGCAGTCATTATGAAGGTGAGAAAATTGCAGAATTTTACTTTGGGGGGAACAGTCCATCTATCAATTTTAGTGTTTTTTTTTTACATTTTTCGCTCATATCATGTTAAACACATCTGGTTCTTACTATAATTTTTAGTCCTCCAGTTTTTCTTTTAGCCTAATTTACCCCCCCCCCCCCCACACACACACACACACCTCTCAATAGTATCAAGTCCAACTGAAATTTTACCTGTCTGATTTTGTTATGTTGGACGTATGCCTCGGCGTGGGCACCTGTTTTAATGTGAGAAATATTTAATCCTTCAAATATTTTTTCCCCCCTTGGTTGTATTTACCAACTCTGATTTTTTCCCAGTCATATCCTCCTGTCCACTGTAGTGGACATTATATTTTAGTGAGTTTCTGTGACATCACACATGTCACAGTTTAGAGTCAGGATGTCCCTTATAGAGCACATTCAGGGCTTTGCAAAGATACCAAATGTTTGGAGGTGTCACCAGGACAACAACAACTTCTTGGTCTTTAAAAATGGCTGACTTAAATGTTTAGCACTCTTATGGAAATATGATCATATTTTGTAATTATAATTTAAATCTGATTAATTTTCTAATTGTTTGTTATAAATCAACATCTCAGGAAAATGCTATGGGGTTTCTAATCTAAATATGACTCTTTGTTACAAAACAGGGCGTTGATTTCATAAATGTCCACTGTAGAGGACACCGGGACATAAATCAAGTTTATAAGGCATTTTGGAGACACAACAAGTAAATAGAAAAATAAATTACATATCAATATTCCTATGAAATATTACATATTATTATGAAAATGTTGCCAATTATTACTCCCCTTATTACACTTCTTTTTTTCATTACATGTTGCACCAAGAACACAATAATATGCAAATCAGATGCAATATACCGATACATTGTATTGAATGGGAAAATCCAAGTATGGCCATTTTACCCACATATTGCATAAAGTAAGATGGTATATCAAAGCATTCAGTTATATATTTTATAACATAGCTCAGAATCATCTTTAAAAAAAGTTTGTTTAAAAAAAATCCTGAAACTTAAAAATGTATTCGTGAATTAAAAATAAATCCCATTGTTTTTGCCTATACATGCAATTTCATTTCATTAAAAAATTTTAACAACTGAGTCCTGGTGTCAACTACAGAGGACATATCATAAAATATGAATATAATATAATTTTACAAAAAAATAATCTGTCCATTTGTTTCTTATGCTCTAAACAATCTAATGACATGAAAAAATACAAAATTCAAAAAACTTTTTTTTCTGGGTCCCAGGAGGATATTATGTGCAACAGTTCCTGTAAATTAGTAATTTCTACTTTGATGCCACATAATTAATACAAGATCAAAATTAGGCTAATTTGGTCTAGAAGAAGCTGGAAAAGGCGTTATGACATTAAGAAGGTCAAAAGAAACAACACATCTATGAGATACTGTTGCTTTTAAGATCTTGAAGAACTTCTGGAAGTAAATGAAATGCCAAAGATGTGTAAGAGATTTCCTTTCCCTCTTTTTTTCTGCCTATATTCCATGCTCAGCAGACCCAACTCGTAGCTCTTTAGGTGAGAGGAAACTGCAGTGATGGGCTGGCATGATAACACATTCTCAGCAGGAGCTGTAGACTATCACAGAATGTGTGTGGCAGATCTGTCCACACCATGTCCCGCACAGTACAACACACCACAATACGCCACCTGCTTCAAAGCCCTCACAACAGCAAAAAACAGGCTTTTTGCCAGCAAGATAACAGGCGGGATGCGGAGGGCCATTTTGTTAGCCATTTCCTCTCAACATTCCTCCAGGAGCTGCGAGACGGGGAGAGTATTGCTGACTGCTACTAGAATCGCAATTACTGTGGGGAAAAGGAAGCCAGGATGCACAACACTGCGAGGGGAAATGTATATTTTATTAACTTACAACCCTGACCTTTCCATTGTCTCACAGGAATTCTTCAGACAGCTGGAATGTGTGTGAAAGCCTGTTTAATAGAGAGAGGGAGTCTCTCGTATAGCTTCAAGCAGGTGCGCCCGGTGGCATGCTTTGAAAAAGGTGAGTTGCAAGACTTCCAGTTTACGAGGGTGGAAGGTTAACAGGCTAGATAACACAGAGAGGACAATCAAGAAAGGGAAGTCTGGAAGTATATATATGTTCTGGAAAGACAGTACATGTGCAACAACGTGATTAACTTTGTGCTTCTTAACTGTTGCACTTACAAAATAACCTTGTGTATATATGTGTGTGTGCCATTATTCTTGAACTTGCTCAGGTAGGTATTTAGCTTTATGCACATCCCATGATGTGAACTTCTATGAGTGTGTGATGCTGTTGCAGCCCTTTAGAAGCCATGAGGTGAAAGATGTGCATCTGATAGGGGAAGGAGAACTGCTCTCATCGCTCGCTGTGGCTGATAACGTCAGCAAGCAGGGACAACAGAAGCACACAGGTGTACTTGAGGAGCTGGCAGGTCTGTCTGACTGCCGATAAGGCGGACAGTCTCTAGGTGGCCGGATATGGGATTATTAACAATGATAAAGACTATTTGCACAGATGGGCTGCACAAACGAGGAGACAGCGGGGCAGAGCGTGTCTGTCTCAGATTTTACCGTAGAGATTGATAGAGAAACCGAGGTGATAATTCAAAGTCGCTGCACTGACCCATTTTCATGTTCATTGTGGATTTATGGATTCAGTCGAGCAACTGGCTCAAACACAGAGTTTAGAGCAGCTTTTTTTTGCTGCCTCACCAAGATCCAATGTGTTGTAAATTTTAATGTCTTTCAACATTAACAGGCTGTTTCTGTCTGTTCAGTCATTTGTGGCCTGCTTTGAAGCATATACTCATCCCAGCTTTACAGCCACTGAATAATTAGCAGTTGGAAACTTGCTTCCAAATACTCTTGTATAGTTGCACATATTAAATTCGAGAAGATTTGTTGTTAATGTGATACAAAGCCACTACAACAGGCATAATAAAGAGAACTGTACTCACTATGAAATTACTTCTTTAATGAGGAAAATACTACATTTTTCAAATAATTGCCTTTTGACTTAAACTGGAGTGTCCAGTCATGCTTCTTGAGGGCCACCTACCTGTTACTTTAGCTTCAACACCAATTAAACACATCTGAACCAGATAATCAAGAACTTACAAGGAAGAATGGAGCAAGTGTGTTGGCAGCAAGTTAAAGCTAAACTCTGCAGGATTGTTGGCCTCCAGAAGCAGGATTGGACAACTCTGGACTAATACATCAAAATGTGCACGTACACATACCATTACCCACCATTTTTCAATTCACCTATTGGACCTATTGGAAGTTTCGCTTCACTAAGTCTGAGTGGTCTTATTTTCATAGACATAGGAATAGCCGGCAATTTTGTCCTGGAAAGTATATTCTGACCTTTATAACAGGTCAAAAATTAGATACAAAGCTAGCTCTAGAAAAGATACAGCTAATGATGCGGAACGGTGCTACATTTCTTCATAATATTGTTCACTTGATCTGGCAAACACATGCTACGTCTGAAATCATACTGTACTATAATCAACAAAGAACTTATAATACTTACCAGTCACTGATGAAGTACAAGTTTAAGCACATAACCCCTTTGCAAGTTGACACTAGAGCAGGGGTTCCCGACTCTAGCCATTAAAATAAGGTGACATGTTGCCAACTATGGTGTCCCATACTCTGAATTTGTGATAGTGCTCTCAGTATTAAAGTGCCTAGCTCAAGGACACCTCTGTTGTGGGTAATGAGAGAGAAAGAGAGAGAAAGAGAGAGCTGTTCATTCACTCCCGCTCCTGCTGGTACTGAGACTGGAATCCGCAACCTATGGGTTGAGAGTCTGACTCTAACGATTAGGCCACAACTGCCCGGTTCACTGAAAAGTTTCACTGAAAAGGTTCACTGTCCTGCAAAGTTGAGTTCCAAGCTCCAAACTTTGCAACTACAGTAGATACTAATAAATACTCCTACACTTAGTCAGATAAGTGAGTCAGACAAGGGAGACATCCAAAATGTGTAGAGTTGGGACTGCTCCAAGACCGCACTAGAGAACTTACCAGAGTGCACTAAAGCAGGAGCTCAAGAGTACTGGGATTATCACAAGCCAGCTTGCCTTTTTGTCCTTTTTGGAAGGATGCTGCATTAAGCCTGCTTGTGGAAGATTAAAATCAGAGCATAAAGAAAACCAGGAAGAAAATATAGGCTAGATCTGTAGAGGTTAAACAGTTCTGTCAGTGGTGTGAGAGGTGGCAGTACTCAGTGATTCCTAAAAAAAAAAAAAACACCCCTTCCCCAGCCCACAGTGGCACTGCCAGTAATTAAAGTGCCCTTTAAACACAGGCATGGATATAGTACTTTGGGGCTTAGGTTCTGATGGATTACACCATTTGAAAGCTGGAAGCCAGACTTCTCTGTAGGGCCAATTCTAAAAATGATGCCAAAAGAGCTGTTCATGTTGTGCAGTCTGGTTGCCATCCCTACAGAGATGCTTACAGACACTATGGTATAACAAATTCCTTAAGAGGATACTGCATCGGGTGGTGTTAGATTATGGATGGACCTCACAATCCAGTACATTCTCTACAATGTCAGAGGTGCCTCAAGCTTCCAGCGGCTTCACCCGTTTCGAGTTGATGTTTTCGTGGCAGCCTCTAGGTCTCCATGTCACAAAGACTACCATGTGGGATGGATTAAATGAGTCATGCCCCTAGTATGCAAACATATGCTTGAAGCGCAACGGCAAAAAAGCAAATATGTGAGTGTGGCGAAGGGGGCGTGGTTCAGCGAGGTCAGCAATGAGAGAGAAGAGACTGGTGACGAGCGTTATGTAAGGGAATCAAGTGCAGGATGACATACGCCAGTGTCTAGTTGCAGCATTTGACTCGTAAACGGCCTGATTCACTTCGATAGGCCTCAGAAAGCCGGCTCAGACTGGTGAGGAGAGCCACTGGAGACCGGAACTGGGGGGCGGCTGAAAGAGGGTTGCCCATCTCCCTCTTATCGCACTGCAAGTTTGTGGAGAACCACGTTTCAAAATGCTTCGCTGACCCATGCCGCCTTCGTTACAACGAGTTCTTACCTTCCTCAAACCTTACAGACACCATGATACCGTGTACCCCAATGGTATGTGAGTCCACTTTTAAAAACTAGGAGAAAGTGACAACACCTCTCATTGAGGCTGATCTCATTTGGATTCTGGACCACTGGCTCTGAATGTTCTGGATAATTTGGGTCCCTGTCCTCACAGTTTCAATGTTGAAAGAGACATCGACAAAGAGGCTTGGAGTAATGAAGTCACCCAGACACCTACAAGGGTCAGAGAGTCTATTTAGGACGGTTCATAAACATTATATGGTGTCTGATTGACCCCCACCGCCTCTGATAGCCAATGAGCCAAGACAGTACAAGTGTGTGCTTGTATGTGTGCTTATGCCTGATTTTTCCTTTTTTTAATGACTTGTACTGCCACAGTTTTTCACTACCTACACAATAATGTCATCATAAATGATTTATCAATAGAACACAATTTGCACGGTTCTCTTAATCAGTCGAACAAGTAATTAGAAAGTGCACAACAAAATATCTGGCCAGCACTTTGCTATCAAAGAAAACAAATGATCTTGGTCAGTAATCAAAGTAGAATCAGCTCAAACTAAATCATTACATTAGGACTTATGCTTAGGAATATTATCTGAAGTGTTTTGCACATGTTAGGAAAATAAAAATGTTGGTAGTATTCAAAAGTATAAGTAAAGCCTAGTTCACACTGCCCAATTTTTGCCCCGATTTTGAGTCGCTGACAGGTTTTGTGAAATCGCCAACAAATGCCCGAGATCATAGGCAAATCGGTGCTCGTTCATGCGAGTGACAATCACGCAGTGTGAATAATCAAAGACGCGATCAGAGAGAATCGCCGACGCGTCGCCGACGCCGGTGAGATATTTGGCATGCTAAATATCTGGACCTGTCGGTGATTCAGACTCCTGCTGTGTGAACAGCGTTCTGACTGAAAATGACTTTGGCGATGACCGACAGCCAATAAAAGAGTGAGATACAGGGCAGCAGGACGTTCAGGGAGGAGTTATAGAGCAGAATATAAGTATTTTAATAGATATATTTACAATTCTATCAAACAGAAACAAAGGCCAAACATTTGCACATCCAGCCACAGCAGCAGCACATTACAAAATTGTTTATTTACCTCAAACTCTCATTGCAGAACACAATCCTGGCACCCGCTGTCTCTCCAACAATTTCTTCCGCCATAATATTTTTTCTTTTTCTCCACAAATCAGCGCACATACAATTTGAAGCAAACTTTGTGCAGTTTATCATTTTTAATAACAATTCCAAGTCTGCCATTACTTGACATTATTAGTTTTCACCCCTCTCATTATTAGTTTATTTTATTTATATGGAAGTCCCTGTTCACATACACATTCTTGTCCTAATATTTAATTGGACCTTAAAACAAAATGTGTTTGTGTGAATTAAAAATACATTGGCAATACATTATTACATTATAAGAAAACAAATCAAGTAATTGGTTATGCAAAGAAGTCAAACAGACATTTGTTCATCTAGGTTTTTCCAGAGGAAACCCAATTCAATTGGAAACCCCTAGTGGTCCAGTCCACTTCACTATTTCACAAAATAGTATTTTCACAGAGCTGAAAGAAAAGGTTTAACACCTTTTTCCTTCTCCTCGTTTGCAGTTTACTTACTTTGGCTGTTAAAGCTTTCTTTTATGTTGCATCTCTACTTCCTGTTGTACTCATTATTATCTGGGCTCTTTCTTGAATTATTGCATTAGTTGGCTTACCTCTCCTTGCTCAGTTGCCTTCCCTTTCTGACATGGGTGCGCTTGCAACATTTAGCAACGAACACACACGCACACACATACACACACACTGTCTGTGATGTACGCCCATTGTGTTCCAATTCCCCCTGTGTAATCAATCCATGTAATTACATTGTCGTCTTCTTTCCCAAAGCTTTAATCAAGCTGTGCAATGTCCTGGATCTCCCCACACTAAGAAAGAGACTAAGAAAAGAGAAGTCAAGACAAGTGTGTGATTGGATGCGTATGTTCAAATGGACGTGCGATGGCAAACGAGACAATATATTACCCTGTCATGAGTAAGCACATCCGTATCTGCCCATCTGTGTGTTTTTGTGAGAACGTGAATCATTGTAAGAGTGAAGACAAGATATAGCTGGCAGTGACTGGACATGGTAGACACGCTGACTCAGTCACGGACGGAATAACTCTCCAGGCCAAGGGAAAAGGGGAAGTTTAATGTAGGGACTCTGACCAGTGGAAAAGAGGCGACTCAGCCAAGGGCTGATGTTTTTCATTAATATCAGTAAGACGGCCTTGTGCTTGTTTAGTCCAAGGTTCAGAAAAATTGCTTTCACCTTCCAGGGTTATTTTGGGTGCCCCTGCAGAGACATCACAACCATTCTTTTGTAGAAGTGCTATTTCTAAAGTTTTCACTATGAAACTCCCCTAGGTGATGGTTAAGCCTATAGTGGGGAATTGAATGCACTTGTCATGGCAGTCTGTTTTTTCGGTTGGGTGCTCATCAAAACCAAATTGGCCAGTAAATTAAATCCAGTGTGCATGAGACAGTTTCGTTATGAAGTATGACACGCATGTGGACTGTTATTTATTTTTTACCCACAGGGCCCGGTCATTTAAAAAAAAAAAAAAAAGTTAAATGTTTGTTTCTCAAACTTGCATAGAATTCCTGAACACATTCTTGGGTCTGCTTTTACTGTTCTTACTAGTTAAAGATACTCATTATTAATTTTGCCAGTAGTATTATATGAAAATAAATTGAAATATTTGACCACATTTGTTTTAGTGTATTATTTATTATAGTTAAGACCATTTAGGCTATTCGGTATTTACAGTCATTAAAACATCTGTGTAAACACATTTTGCAATAAATATTTTTAATTATATCTATTATAACAAATAGCTCATCATTTAGTAGTGCAATTTCATTTATTTATGTATAAAAAAAGTATAATAGAATCGCCAAGGAACTGTAATTACTAATAGGAACCAAAACGCGTCCTGCTGAATTGTTTTCATCATTCCTATACCGGATGGTAAACATTATCAGGATACTTTTAGAACAAAACTCAGCGCCATTTAAATTATTGTCTCAATTATTTTGGAGATGCTCTAGAGGCCAGATGGGTGTCTTCTTGATTGTTGTTTGCTTTGCTAAATTAGAAAGCCATTAAAAAGCCATTCTGAGCATTTGAATTGCTGAATTTCAGACATATAAAAGCACAAAACCAAATTCTTTTACCAAGTTAAATAGATTAAAGCGCTTTCATGGTGTATGAACATGAACATGCAAATTAACTCAAGGCGTAAACACTATTTCAAAAGCCCTTGTGTTTGTCTCAGTGAAGTCATGCATGGGCGTTCAATCTAGAAAGCAAACAACCATGCTTTGCCCAACTCAAACACCATGTATGCTGTTAACACCTGCTTATAATCATTCCTATGATGCTAATGTGCTCAGGAAACCCTTGAACAACATGCATGTGTGCAAGCAAATGCAGCTGTAGCGCCGTCAAAGCTCAATGAAAACAGTGCACTGCAGAGGGAGGTTTACAGTCCATGATGAATGACCTGCCCGGTTCACTGCCACATCTCTAAATGCTTTCAGCACATGCAATTCTATAAGAGCTTCCTCCCTCCCTTCTCTGCAGGAAGTCAGCGCACCCTTACCCCTCCAGTGTAGCCAACAACAACTGGAAGTGAACTACAGCTAGCCCTCTGTGGTTGAGTTCTAGGGTGTCAAGAATTAGACACTCATCTGAGACTTTCTTTTAGACCCTCCGCTCTTTGATCTGGACCTCACTTTACTGCCAAGCACTATACAATGAACTCTGCCTTTGTGTCTCCGCTCATATTTAAGGGATTATTGCGCCCAAAGGAAAGTTTGGTCATCATTTACTCACCCTCATGTTGTTCCAAAAGTAATTTTGTGTGTACGTGTACATCATTTTTGCTATTATTTATCCTCCTGTTTTATCTTAAAAGGTTAGTTCATCCAAAAATAAAATGAGAAAATGAGAATTTACTTACCTTCAAACCAACCTATATATGACATTCTTTTTTCAGCCAAATGCAATCAGGGTTATATTAAAAATATACTAGTTCTTCCAAGCTATATAATGGGCGTGAATGGTACAATTAAAAAAAAAATCAATCCATCCATCCATCCATCCATCCATCCATCCATCCATCCATCCATCCATCCATCCATCCATCCATCCATCAACGCACCCAAAAATTCTGTCATAATAGGATGTCATTCCAGATCTGTGACTTAGGCCATGTGTCCACCAAAGTGTTTTTAGAAAGCCATGAGCGTAACGATGGACTGAGCAAGTATTTCACACTCAATCGCTGAGTGCTCTGCATTTTTTACCTGTCGCCGAGAGTTAAAGAATGTTCAACTTTCAGTAAAACGCATCACTCATCACTGTCACTTTTTACCCAACTGACCAATCACAATGGAGGAGGGGCGGGACAAATACAAAACTGACCAACAGCCACATTCTGCTTATACAACGTCAACAAATAATAGCAAGCATAATAACAGAACAAAATAATTTCAAACAAAAGCCAGAGCAAATACTTTACATTGTATTGACATTTTTAAATAGAATCAATACAGAAACAAACTATCTGTGAAATGAGATTCTAACACTTCCGAGGATATTCCGTATCATAGCAGTGGTGTAGGATGTAGGAGTAGCGTAAGCTTAGGTGGGATTCCCTAAAAAAAATAGGGAAAAAAGGTGGGAAAAAAGTTAGGTGGGACTTTTTCGGTACGTCTTGAGTGTTCACACCCAAGCTATTTTCACTAATGATGTGCCAAGTGAACACGTGAATGCGTTCCCGGTACACAAGGTGGGTCTTTGGCACTTTACGTTTCTGACACTTGCTTGCTACACAGAAGAAGAAGAGAGACGGTATTTATGTGCTTGCCAAAACCATTCACACACTTTTTGGCTAACTAGCAAGCAGCATTCGCTTGCTTCTTCTTCTTTGTCTTCTTACTGCTTCTTCATCGTATCAATGTGTGCTCAGCAAGGCCGTTTTGTGCTTGAGCACCACCAAGGCATGTTTTCTTGTAAATTTAGAAGCTCTAGGCATGTGAACAAAAGCATTGATCTCAGTTGATCTCGGTGTGCTCCCTCACATGGGCGCCCTTTGTTTAGTCACAAGGTGTTAAACGTCGGTGATAAATGCATGCGAAAATCATCCCGGTGTGAACAGGCCTTAAGGCCGCAAGTGTTTTTAGCCAGCTTTAAGCGAATGGTTCTCTGCT
This sequence comes from Pseudorasbora parva, assembly GCF_024679245.1. NCBI lineage: Eukaryota > Metazoa > Chordata > Actinopteri > Cypriniformes > Gobionidae > Pseudorasbora > Pseudorasbora parva. Next base: position 6,964,418 of record NC_090190.1, read on the forward strand.
GAAAACCCCTAGCTGTGAGAGCATGAGAGCTTGGGAGCATTTTGGCAACGCAGCTGGGTTTTTTTTTTTCCAGTTCAAAAGTTTTTTCAACCCCTTGGTTGCTATGATACGGAAGTGTTACTAGAATCTCATTTCACAGATAGTTTGTTTCTGTATTGATTCTATTTAAAAATGTCGATACAATGTAAAGTATTTGCTCTGTTTTTTTTTTTTGTTTGAAATTATTTTGTTCTGTTATTATGCTTGCTATATATGTTGACGTTGTATAAGCAGAATGTGGCTGTTGGTCAGTTTTGTATTTGTCCCGCTCCTCCTCCATTGTGATTGGTCAGTTGGGTAAAAAGTGACAGTGAGGAGTGCTACATTTTAATGAAAGTTGAACATTCTTCAACTCTCTGCGAAAGGTAAAAAAACGCAGAGCACTCAGCGATTGAGTGTGAAATACTTGCTCATTCCATCGTTACGCTTCATGGCATTCTAAAAACACTTTGGTGGACACATGGCCTAAGTCACAGATCTGGAATGACATCCTATTACGACAGAATTTTAATTTCTGGGTGTGTTATTCCTTTTACTTCAGTACTTAAACAAGACCCACACCTCCATCTCTCAGTGTCCCCTTGTATAACAAGATGCTTTTTACATGACCGTAAAAGTGTGCATAGCTCACAAGACAATGACAAAACATGATAACTAGAACCTGCATTTTTCTATGACACCTCCATGGCTCGTGGCATGTGCTATGAGCCGTGAAGGTACCTGAGGTCCATGGGATTTTGTCTTCCACTCTAATTTAATCTTGTTCATGTAACATCTTATCTAATCTAGTTCCCCACCGGCTGCCTGTCAGAGAAGCATATGCTTATCCACCCCCTTCACTGCCAGTGTAAACAGCCTATAAACCTGTGTTTAATTAAAGCATTGCCTTGGATTACACAGCCCTGAGGCTGACCTAACTGTGGCATGGGGCAATAACTTTGCACAGGATTGGCTTGATGTTGGATGGGTAAGTCACCTGTCATTCCTCTTCTGTTTGCTTTAGGCTGGACAAGGAATAAAGTAATGCATTTTCAATGGGACATGGTGTCTAAAGCTTAAAATGATTGTGGGCACACTTTGATATTGCAATGAATATAATAAGCATGGAAATATTTGGCCTAGAGGAATGTATGTGTATGCGCTTGCCTGAAACAAATGGCAGAACCAATTTAATGGGTCTATTTTTGTTTGTTCTGCTTTCTAATAGGCCTTTGGAAAAACAATGAACTCTCGAACATATTTGTAATTTACTGCTTTTAGATATAAGATACTTGTTAATTATGTTAAAGTGTCAAACCATGACCATATTGAAGCCAAGTAACCATTAGAAAAGTGTGGTCAATCTTTAGAATTTATGTGGACATTTCTTTTTTTGTGTCTTGCAGGTTTTGCTAAGAGGATCTTGTTACCTTGCCAGTATTTATTTTTTAGGTTGCCAGTCATCGACAGCATTTTTCATAACATTCACAAAACTTTCACGATCCCCAGAATATTTTGCTGTAGGTGTATGTGTAAACAGTCAATATGTGAGAAATAATCCATGGCTAGCTGTGCATTACTAAGTCTTTCCGGAAAAAAACGAGCGCCTGGAGGCGTATCGTGTGGGCGGAGCTAAAGAATGACGAATGCGCACAAAGCGGTGACGTTCTCAAGCGTGGAGAAACCCATGGCTATCGATCTCAGCTAATAGAGATATGATCCAGAATCAAATCTGAGGCAGAAATAAATTGAACAGGAGAAACAGCAACAGCAGGACGTCCGTCTCTGTGGTATGTACTGTATTTAGTGGCCTGTCAACATTTGTGTCTCTTTACTCGCAGTTTATAAGGATATGATTCGGTTTATAGACTATTGTATGCGACTAAACCTTAGCAGTAGCAAGCAAAACGGTTTTACACGTCAGACTAGTGTAACGTTATACATAGAACAACAATGGAGTAACCGTTAGCGCATTTGAATGACGAAGCACGCGATCGTGTCGTTTACTGATGTTTACTCACGCAACGAAAGCCAACAGCACAGACATTTGAAGCAGTTTTACTCACCGGCTGCTTCCAAAGCAGGACCGAACCTTTATCGTTGGGACCGCTCCGTCAAAAACACACTTCTTTGGTATGGAAATCCACTTTGCGACGCGACTGAAGCGATGTTGTGAAGCTTCCCGTCATTTCTGCGTTCAAATCGGTTTAAATGCAGCGCTGCCTTCCCAGAATGCCGTGCTGAAGCGTTGAAGTCGCTCGACGTCAACCATAGGAATAAAGTGGAGCGCGGCGCATCATAAGTGTTCACGGACGCCTGGATCTGCAGCTGAGCGAGTGTTTATGGCCGTGCATTTCCTCTCTCGCCTCTAGTCACGCGCGCGCGCACCCTACCTGGAGAAGAGCCCGTACGACCCATACAAGGACCTTCCGCTCTTATTAACGTCAAGTAGAGCCATACTCGAAAAAAACTCTGCATACCTCAAGGAGTATTTTTGACACAGAAATACTCCATCAAACGTCCAACATTAGTTTTTGAAACTTTGTCTATGTTTAGGATGGGAATCCAAGTCTTTAACAGTGTAAAAAGATCAGTATGCATGAAACAGCATTTCACCCCTCCTTTAAGTAATTTAATGCACAGCTAGCTATCCAGTTTATATACCATGGTAATTTGCCAGCATTGACAAGTTAAAACTGTCTTTTAAGTTTGACTAGAAAGTTTAATTTTTTATTTATTTTTGTCAGCTTTAAATGTGGCAATTCATTTAAATATTGTATATAGTGTTAACAAAATGATTTCTATATAATATGTCACTGAGTTCAGGAAAATCAGCTATGGTATGACGCCTGTAAATGTTGCTCTTTGACCATATACAAGTGAGTTGCTTTGCCATAGCTTCTGATAGGTTAAAAATAAATGATTTATTTGCAGCAGAATGTGCACAACAAAGCAGCCCCAATTTTGCCACCTCTCTCCTGTTAAAAATGTACTGGGAAATCACGGGTGCCATATACAGAGTTTTTTTTTCTTCTTTTCTGTACTACACGACTCGTAATTGGCAGTAGGAAAATGCTGTGTCATTATAAATATGAACTGTGGCATTGTAAACTGCAGTCTGTGTTGGCAGTGAGCATTGATTGCTTCCTGTCTACATGACATGCAGTATGAAAACTTGGGCGTTATTAGATTTAGTTGTTTAGTTGTATTACCTCTGTGAGATATCAAAAAGAAGAGAAGAAGCTAATTTGCCAGGTCGTGCGATTATAAGAGCATGACCTAATGGACTGATTGACAGACTATTTTGCAGGAACACATCAGTGTGTTTGTCACAGTGACTGAAAGCTGTCCTGCTCCTCAGGAGTCAGGACTTCTGTACCCACCGTCAGTTTCTTTCTTCCATTGAGAGGGAAGTTCATTCAATTGCATTAGATACCTGCAGTGCACTTTTCATTTGACCTCGATGGCAAGACTCTCTATTGATCTGACTGAATTAGTCATAAATCTTAAACAATCAATACAGCCTACTTTTGTTGCAGGTTTATCTTCCTAAACTGAGCTCTGCAACATTTAGTTTGCTGTTAATTAAATGGTAGCCTTTTAAAACCCGAAATACATAAAAAAACAAGGATTACTGCAGTAAACCAAGGTTGTACATTCTTCTTAACAGATTTCATAACAGTTGCAGTGCATTGGTTGCAAGTTAATTGTGCATCAATGACCCTCTTGACTGTGTGCATCTATTTCTGAGCATTTCTGAGTATACAGAGATTAAATGGGATTAATGTTACTGTAATTAAACATCTAGAGCTCTAATAAAGGATAGTTTCTGAACTCCAAATGGCACTAAAAGAATCATAACAGCCTATTTTTTGTCCTCCAAAGAGTGCCAGGGAGCATTTAGAATAGTATTGGTGGATGCAGCATTAGCTAACCTGTGAAAATAAGGTGGTGACAAAGGCAGAGATCCATGGACCATTGACAGATTATGTAAAGGTATCAGTAGGGCAGGGCAGTTCATCAGAGTAGAAATATTATAAATCAGGAAATGTATTCATCCATATGTACACAAATGGCAATGCATTAAAGAGTGAAGAGCTTCGAGAGCTTACAGTGAATTAGCTCAGCATACAGTTGAGTGGTCACTTTTGCTTTTATTGTCATCATAAATAGGCTACACCAAGAAATGCATACACATGGAAATTAAGCCAAGTAACTTTTATTTTATTTTATTTTTACTATGGTTAATATTACTAGTAATTGTAGTTTGAAGTTTTCACTATTCAGGCCAATCAAAGAACCTTCTTAAATTTGATTTTTATTTGATTTGACTTTTACCACCACTATATTAGGTAGGCCTGTTCAACAGATGGCAGCAACTGCACTAAAAATGCATTTCGGCATGTAGAAATGGTCAAGATGAGCATTAACTGAGCATCAGAATGAAGAATGGTGATTTATGTGACTTTGAACATGAAATGGTTGTTAGTTGGAGTATTTCAGAAACTGCTGATCTTTATGAATTTTCATCCACAACCATCTCCAGGGTTTACAGAGAACGGTCCAAAATATGCCACAGACTGGTGCTGGCAATTTAATGTTGTGAGGAATATTTTCTTGGCACACTTTGGGTCCCTTAACAATTGAGGAATGTTTAAACACCACAGCCTTCCTGAGTATTTTTGCTGACCATGTCCTTCCCTTTTATAACCACAATGTACCATCTTCTGATGGCTAATTTCAGCAGGATAAAGCACCATGTAATAAAGCTCAAATCATCTCAAACTGGTTTCTCGAACATGCCAATGAGTTCACTAAACTGAAATGGCTTCGTATTCACCGGATCTCAATTTTGAAATATATACCATGAGGAATTAAGGCAGTTTTGAAGGTGAAAGGGGGTCCAACCCGATGATGCCTTATTATCTGTGCCTGATTAAGTAGCCAGTGAGTGTACAGTATATAGCCTATTCCAACCATATGGACCTCTTTTATTAAGAGTATAAAAACATTATAAATGGACTGCGTTTGAATATTGTGGTGCCACAAATCCCTAAAGCACGATTGATTGCCACAACAAATGCACATTTGCATTCATTTTACGCATGACTTGATTTGTGAAAAAACGCAAATGAATAGCACAAACTTTGGAAAACAAATCTGAAGAATTTGGTCAAGGTCATGGTGCTAATCGTTTCATCCATAACTCATTTTATGCAGACTGATGAATGCCGCATTTGAGAAAAAGACAGCTCTTTATGGAGGCGGAAACTGGCACTTACAGCCAAGCATGGAAAATGCAACCTTTAGAGAGTGGGATAAGAGTTGCCCACTCTAGGCGGGGAACGAGGCGCTGGGACACCTCAGCAAATGTTAATTGAAATGACCTGGCAGATTTACGACAGGGGAGAGAAGTCGTTAATGCCTGGCACGATCCCGCGGCGAGCCGGATTTGAGATAAGTCCCTCAGCGGATCTTACGGAGCTTAAGAGGGATGGAGATGCCAGAGGAGAACAGCTAATGAAAGTGTTCACAATGAAGGCCACATTAGCCACTGATGCTTTCAGTGTGTTATTAAAAATGACAAAGGCTATTGAATTGAATATATAAAGGAGAGGGCGCTGGGCTTGTGTAGGGTGTTATTAGGGAGATGGCAGTTAAGGAACGCAACCGAGCTGTAGAGCATGTAGTGTACTGACATGATTGACATGCTCTAATAACATGTTCATGCCCTTTTCTTCTTTATTGAGACAGAATTTTATCTGGCATATTACATTAAAAATATATACTGATTACTTGGCTTTGGCGAGCAATCCTATGCTTCCACTGCTGCACTGCAGAAATGTATGATGGCATGCTATCATGTTTATTAATTTAATTAGTGATGCACTGAAAATGGACACATTCATGAATTGAATACACCTCTTGTGTTATAAACATTATTAAAAAAATTGAAATTCATGTATTTAACTATTTATTCACTTTTTCAAATGTCAAATAAACTATATTTTGGATAATTGCACTATGTTTTGGGACACTTGCCTTTATATACACATGAACTTCAATGACTTCTCATTCTTAATCCGTAGGGATGGAGTTGGCCCACTCTTTGCAGCTATAACAGCTTCAACTCTTCTGGGAAGGCTTTCCACAAGGTTTATGAGTTTTTTTTAATGGGAATTTTTGACCATTCTTCTAGAAGCGCATTTGTGAGGTCAGGTAATAATATTGGTTGAGAAGGCCTGGCTCGCAGTCTCCATACTAATTCATCCCAGAGGTGTTCTATAGGGTTGAGGTCAGGACTCTGTGCAGGCCAGTCAAGTTCCTCCACACCAAACTCGCTCATCCATGTCTTTATGGACCTTGCTTTGTGCACTGCTGCATAGTCATGTTGGAACAGGAAGGGGCCATCCCCAAACTGTTCCCACAAAGTTGGGAGCATGAAATTGTTCAAAATGTCTTGGTATGCTGAAGCATTAAGAGCTCCTTTCACTGAAACTAAGTGGCCAATCTCAACCCCTGAAAAACAACCCCCACACCATAATCCCCTCTCCACCAAACTTTACACTTGGCACAATGCAGCCATGCAAGTACCGCTCTCCTGGGAACAGCCAAACCCAAACTTGTCCATCGGATTGCCAGTCAAAGCGTGATTTGCTACTGCAGAGAACACGTTGCTACTACTCTACAGTCCAATGGTGCCGTGCTTTACACCCCTGCATCTGACACTTTGCATTGCACTTGGTGATGTAGTAGTAGTAGTAATAATAATAATAATAATATTTTATAAATAAATCACTTTACATTTGAAAAGAAAAGTGCTACAAAGCGAGGAAAAATATAAATAAAGTTAGAGCAATTAAGAATTAAATAAAATAAAAAATCAACACAAAAATGTGAACACAAAGCAATTTAAACATTGAAAGACTTTCTAAACAGATATGTTTTAGTCCCTTTTTAAACACACCAGTCATTTCTGGAGACCATCGATATACAGGGGGGGTTTTCCACAGCCTAGGAGCAGCAGCACAGAAGGCTCTGTCCCCAGTGGTGCGGGTCTTATTCCTAGGGGGTTGGAGTCAATGAGTGTTTGTGGAGCGAAGAGAACGTGCTGAGATTTGTGGAGTAATGAGTTCTTTAAGGTAGGTGGGAGCATTGCCATGGATTCACTGATGTGTGAGGAGGGAAACTTTATACTTGAGCTGAGCGGAAATAGGAAGCCAATGAAGAGACTGAAGTATTGGTGTAGTGTGATCATATGCACTCTCATCAGGATCCTAGCTACACTGTTTTTTATGTGCTGGAGTTTCTCGATGGCCTTGCTAGAAATCCCAAAGAGAAGAGCTTTACAATAATCCAGTCTCGAGGAGACAAAGGCATGAGAGAGTTTCTCAGGATCATGAAGGGTGAGTGAGGGACGGAGTCTGGCTATATTCCTGAGGTGATAAAAATATGTTTTGCAAAAATATTTAATGTGGGCGGGCCTCAAAGGTTAAGTTTGGATCAAACCTAAAACCGAGATGATTTATAGTGGAGAACAGCAGTTTGGAATTGCCTATCTTGAATAATATTTGAAAAATATTTTGACCGTGCTCCTTTGATAGACTTAAAATAAGCTTCTTAGTTCCCGGGAGGCCAGTTTGTGAACAGTTAGTTCAGAGTTTTTACCGTCGTTCAAGGAGACATCCAGCTGCTTTCAATTTCCGCAAGTCACTTGTCAACTTTGGAGCTGAGAGGGAAAACAGGACTGTTCTGACTTTAATGTGTGCATGGAAATCACAGAAATCATGGGCCGGAGCCCTCGCTGGACTCGCCGCATGGGCCGGAGCCCTCGCTGGACTCGCCGCATGGGCCGGAGCCCTCACTGGACTCGCCGCATGGGCCGGAGCCCTCGCTGGACTCGCCGCATGGGCCGGAGCCCTCACTGGACTCGCCGCATGGTGGCTTCGGTGGCCCTGGACACTCTTCCTCAACCACTGCAGGTTGGTCCATGACCCTTCCCGAATGTTTGGAAGAAGCCCTGTGCTCCTACCACACTTGCAGGATTGCACCACAAAACACCCCATCACAGCCCTACAGTTCGTGTCCAGGCCGGACCACCGGAGCAGGGACTGATAGAGCCTTTCCTTTGCTTCTCCGACTCGATTTATTTAACCCACAATGTCCAACCCTTAGTTTAGTAAGAATTATTTCTTCTCTTCCATTTCTTCCATTGACCTTCCCTGTCCAACCTTTTGTTGTATACTGTATAGATGTCTCCCTTTCACCTCTGCATCCCAGCATCTCTGTCACTTTTCCATAATTTAATTTACATTAGGACCTTAGCTTCTGCTTTACTTATTTAGATTGTTATTTCAACAGCTTCCATTTTACAGGCTTGCTTTGCCATACCATCTACCATTTCATTCCCTTTAACCCCAACATGCGCTGGAACCCATGTGAATTTTACTCTCATACCCATCTGACAAACGCGTGTGTAACATTCTAGAACCTCATATACTAGATCCTGCTTTGATTGTGATTTGAATGATTGCAAACTCTTTAAAACCACACCATAATCTGAGCAAATTACAACTTTATCTGTGCTGTGTTCCAGTTCGTTTTTGTCATGCCCTTCACTCGCAAACTTCCCTCCGTCTCGTTCACTCGGATGTGCATCATGCCTACGTTGCATGAGTGCCCACTACTGGCGGAAACTTTGCAAATGGACTGAACTGGAACGCCCTAAGCCCTTGATCACTTGGAATCCACTATGGAATTGATATAATATTTATTTTTTACCTTTACGAAATTGTTTAATGCAGCATTCTATATGTATATGGATGTGTTTGGGTTGTTTTAAATGTTTTTAAAAATAGTTATAGTTGTTTTTGGTGGGGTAAATTAAACGTGATATGTGGTGACGTCACAATCGCGTTGCATTGTGGTATATGAAGCTGGCTGAAGTGTACATTTGAAGTAGACTCGCTCACTCGGTCAAAATCGAGGGAGCAAGGGTCTGTCCATATAAACTTCCCTTGTCCACTTCACGAAGTGGAACGCACTTCAAAATGGCGGCAGGGATTCCCCCAAGGGGAAGTGCTTAGGGAAGTTTGCAAGTGCGTGTCTTAAAGTGGAGTGGAACGCAGCACTGGTCGACAAAGACTAACAAACACAAGGAGATTATAAAGGGGAAAAAATCAAGCAGGGAATGATGGAAACACAGGTGGGACAAATTAAACCAATAACGAGATAACAAGGGGGGTGGGATCTAGACAAACGCTGGGTCTCATTTCGTTAAATTACGAAGGCTGCGTCCTCCGGAGGACACGTCCTGTGTAGGATGCAGTATACGGAGTGTCCTCAATCAGAATTAAATGAGACGTCCTTCGTAGGACACACAGGCAGGAAGTATCACGTTGCTATGCCAACAAGTTCAGCCTCATTGCGCTCTCACGGCAGTTATAGGAATAAAACTTATTTATAACTTGAAAATGACTATAAAATGTTTCTTGTCTTGACAGCAATGTACTGTTCTAAACTTTTAAAATGCACTAAACAGTTGTAATCCTGTTTACCAAAACCATCTGTTTGAGGTAATAGAGCTTAAAAAAAGAAGAAGCTTGAACTACTTATTTTAAACACCACACCTACGCTCGCATGTATATCTGGCGGTGGTGCAGTTTTTTTCATATAATATAAAAAAACGGTTGTTAACGGAGACGCAAAGAATTGTGGGTTATCTCCAGCCGTGAAGGCTACACCTCATGTACACTCCGAATTCCTGTGAAAGAAGGACGCATTCGAAGGTCGCGTTTGGAGTGTCCTACTCACTTTTTTGAGATGAGACGGCCTTATGACGTATGCACCCTTCGAATGCGACCTCCGGAGGACGCAGCCTTCTCAAATGAGACACAGCTAAAGACAGGAACACATAGCCCAAAATAACAAAAAAAAACACCACGTGCTACACAAGACAGGCAGACATGTGACACTTTTACAGTAAATGGCTTAGTATGGCATTGGTGGTTCTAACTAGTTACACGTTACATTAGATTTTATAATTCAATTAAAGTCCAATGTGCTTGGATTTGGCAAGCAGGTGTTCTTTTATAACGTATTCATCACTTTAAAGGTCAGCATGGGCCAAAACACTGGTATGCGCTCAAACAGTGCTTGTGCTTAAATACATGTCATTTTTTTTCCACTCAATTGCAGACTCTCTAATTGTGATGAGTAATAGTGAATAGGTCATGCTGTGAGTTTGCTGTCATGCATTTGACGGCGTCCCATTTCCATCCTATATTTAGAAGTCTGGACCAGAAAAGGGCAAAGACAGGCATATTCAATTTACACAACTCAAATGTCACGGAACATTACTTAATGCCCTGCCTTTGGTCTTAAGCCTTTTGACCTGCTTGCTAGTGGAGAGGTGGAGATGGCATTGATGAGACCACGCAAGACGCCGCTGTTTTTGTGCCGCGGCAGAACGGGGTGGGGAAAAGGGATTGGGGATCTCAGTTAATCAACCAGGAGGCGGCGAAAGCAATGTTTCATTAAAAAAGCTGACAAACTGAAGCCAGAGGAATGGATGGTTCATAATTGTGCAAGGGTGTCTCTCTGGAAAGTAATGCGGTTATGAAGTCTGTGCTCTGAGAAATTACAGTGTGTTTGTAATCACAGTGGCAGTTGCTCAGTGCTGGTAGAGGTGAGGAAGGGAAACTCAAGGGAATAAAATCAATTTCTGTACAGTTTTTTTTTTTGGCCAACCTTATTACCAACCTACAAGCATTTTCATGAAAATTTCATACTGACTTACTATTGCTGTAACATAACCTACTTTATATATAATGTCCCTCAATTACTGTTATGGTTTCATATGATATACTGTTAAAAAGTTTTTTTTAATGCTTCTGAAAGTTTTATTTGATTAAAAATGCTGTTAAAACATATATATATATACACACACTGTTAAATATTTTAAAACCTCAAGATATAACGCAAGCGTGTTTTGTACATTGCCTATCTTAAGCTTGTTCAGAAATGGTGACATGTTGATCAAAAAACGTATCATTTTCTAAAAATACCTCATTAAAATAAACAAATATTCGAATAGTACATTTTTATGAGCCTAAATGTTTGAATACAATATTTTGGAAAAATGCCCATCCCTAATAAAAATAATAATCCAATCGCGGGTGGATGAGAAATAAATCATTGTGTTTTGTTTGATAAAGATGTTTATGAGCCCTGTGATCGAGAAAACCATTCCAGTTGCCTCTTCTCCCTCAATCTCTCCTCTCCGTCTTGTGAACTGACAGGGGAGTTTAAGCTCATTAAATATGCAAATCTTATCCAATCCTAGCCGTGGGCGTTAACTTCAAGGTCTACAGTGCAGCACGCCCATCAAAACCCAGCGTTTTGGAGAGAGCCTCAAAACCAGTGTAGAAAATAGCTTATTACTTATTAGTTATAATGTTTTTAATGTAAAAACCACACAAACTTCATTAGTTGACCTCAGACAACAGTATAAAAAAAAAAAAAAAAAAGCCAGTTCATGACACCTTTAAAAGGGCAGAATTTGTTTCAATTAGAAATATATTGCCAAAGAAAAAGGGAACTAAACAGAGCATTACTGACAGAAAGTGACGAGAGATGCTGCAACAATGTCAAATATGAAAAATAGTTTTGGAACATTCATGCATGAAAACGTATTCTAGTAGCCCCCAAAACTAAATCAAGACTTTGTAAATTGGCATAATACTTTGCTTGCAGTTAGGATATTTCTAGAATAAACTAGTTATGAAAAAAGTCCATTTTAAGTTAAATGATATGGAGTGTACGAGACAAAACATTAATGCTTCAGGTCCAGGGTCATTTGAAATAATCACACAATCAGCAATGTTCCAGATAATTTTCTTTCTTCAGGACTTGATAGTTCTGTAGGTCAGTAGAGTGCTAAAAAAAATTAGATGATGCCTTGTTTCATTCTGTGTTGCACCAATAACAATTGTCAGGATCGGAATGAAAGGTCAAAGGGTAGATCTCTTAGCTTTACAATTACAATAAACCTGAGACTGATTTGTTCGGTTTTAATTAAGCCCTTGTGAGTTCGGCCTCACAGATGCCGAGGAGAGCTACACGCGGGGAGCTGCATGTTGCTAGGAGACAGGTTTGTACTCTGCCCTGATGAAATTTACTACGCCCAGCAATTCATTATTATTCCATTCCCTTTCATTTCTCTCACATTATTTTTCGCATTTCTTATTTTGGGACTGAATCTGACCTTTTTATTACACTCTCCTCAGGGGTATACAGTTCTCAGTTGTGTCTAATAGACTGGTATGGGAATGTTTGTTTTACAGTAGACACTGATTTCACTTTTTGGAGTATTGTAGGCAATGCGGGATTTCTGGATTGAACTCTCTGGGTCTCGTGTTAATGTAGCATTAGCAGTCTTGATTTGTTCCCTGACTGAAAAGCCAGAGTGCTTACCTGTTCTGTATTGAGGATGTTCATCATTATTGTCACCAATCCATCCGAAATATGCATGCAGGCGACGAAGAATGTTCTCTGGGTACATGCATCCTTTCGTCTATGTATGTTCAAATGACCTGTGATAAACTGGTTTAATGTACCATCTTTGAATGCACCATTACATTAGCTAAATGTATACACTCTTTTGACCTATAGTTCAGTGGGCCTACATTAGATGATCTGTTGTCACAGCTCTAAAGAATTTGGTATCACAGCAGACATTCATTCATTCATATTCATGCTTTCTCTCAAACTGAAGGACCATTTGAAGATTGGACAGTGGTTATCAGCTCTACCCAGCAATCCAGCAATGGATAATACCTTCCAATAAAACATAATGAAATCATCTTGCAGAAATATGTTAGCTCATCCAGTTTCCTTTTTAAAGTTATATAAATATATATATATATATATATATATATATATATATATATATATATATATACACAGATGAGGCATTACATTATGACCACTGACTATTGTATACCACTAAAACTATTGGCTCTGCCCTGAGCCACTCTGGATCTGCCATAACCAATCGCTAATGTTTGGTCGTGACGTATGTCATGCGCCCTTCGCCTGTTTCACTCATGGAAATCCGACAAAATAAAAGTGCACATGTGCATGCCACCTCAGTAATAAAACTATAGGATGAAACCTAAAACTCATGCATTCGGATTGTGATTTATTCACGCCTCGGTGGAGAGGAGAGTTTTGTGTTCGGGAACACGCGCTCACGTGGCCCGTAACATCATTGTATGCTGTAAATAAAATGTCATATGCTTGGTAAGATAATAAATGCTGCTATAAATAACAGACCGATTCAAATGTTTAAGTGCTTTTATTTTAATTTGTTTGAGCGGTGATGAAATATATTGATCTTCTAAATACTTGCCAGCATTTTAAGGAAATACAAGTCTAGAAATGCATCCTAATAACAGCAAGCAACCGTATAGTGTTCTGCAGTGGTCAAAAATGATTACAAACAGTGAATTTTGAAGTGATATATTGTTGAAAACTCAAGAGATGTGGATTCGGACAGCTATTACATCAACACGACCTTGCGTTTGTCAAAAGCAGTCGGTAACTCGCGCAGGTGGTGAGAGACACACTGCGGATTTTTCCGCGGGTGGTGAGAGACAATAAAATAACTGACCAGTCCCTGTAACTTAAATGATGGCAATACCTTCCGACCCCACGAGAAACAGTTAACGTTACTGTCTGAATAGCTTCAGCCAACTCCTTCATCACTAACGAAGCGATCTGGAAAATCAAACTTTTCCCGAGTTTACCCTGTTGGAGGGCCACAACATCATGGCCACCAACAAACCCAGCAAAGACTGTTATTGCTCGGGGCTTTAACTTCTGGAAATTCGGCACAGTGCCACAATGCAATGAATGGTTTAGTTTGCATCTTTCTCCGCCGCCATTACTGAACTACATCTCAAACTAGCGCTCGACATCAACGTCATCGTTCTCAGCCACGCCCTCTGTTCGCTGATTGGACCGGTAAAAATTTGTTTGGAGAAAAGCTAAGACTACACCGCAGTCCCAGACGTAGTACTGAAGGAAAATAAAAATTGAGCGGAAGTACGTAGGAGGGCAGAGCCAGGCTACCGGAGAGAGAGAGTTGTCGGCGATTCTTCCTCTTGTTCAGTCATGCTGTGTTAAATCCTCTGTCGTTAAACCATCGTACAGTGTGAACACAGCAGTGACTGAATGAGATAGTCATGCAGTGTGAATAGAGCAGTGACCCAACGAGTTTGAAAATCGTGCAGTTGATGTGTTAGAAGCAGTGATGATTTGAGCGAGTTCTACAAGGGCCAACTTGCAATGGCTATCAGAGCATCTCCAAAACTGCCGCTATTGTGGGGTGTTCCCAGTCAGTTTTGCAATGGTCAGTCTCTATCAAAAGTGCTTAAAGGAAGGAACAGTGGTGAAACGGCGACTCGGGCAAACAATATTTAGAATTTGGACTGCACTACCCATTTTAACCACTAGCTGTCATTCTTACATACAGCACCTGAAACATGCTATATCTGTGGGGTATTTTGAGCTAAAACGTCACACTCTAGGGACATCTGCCGAAACAAACATTTTTGTCTGTAGTTTAATAGGAAGATTATTTAATAGTGTTTATTGGACCAATCCTGGAACTGGCTGGAGCCTGTGTGTCGATATGCGGCCCTAGACTTCCAAAGGAATCTGACCACTTGGGCCCATTGGGTAACAGACGCATGTAGGACACAAGCTGACTAATACCAAATTAAGTTTTTCCTTCCCTGAGCCAGTTTATGTCGGAAACGGGGTCTATGAAGGGGTTAGGGGCCTCACGAGTCCATGAGCTCAGCCTTGAGTTAGTCTATAGAGATTTGAGACATGTTTACTAGACCAGGATGGTCTGATAGATAGCTTTTGATTTTCATGTGCTGAGAAATCATTACTGTTGTCATTCTGTCTTCCCGTCGCCCATCATAGTCAGGCCTAGCAATTACATTACCCTCCCCGGTAATTGCATAACCGCTAGCAGAGTTAAATTGTAGTCTTTAAGGAGATTGCTATGTTTTGTAATACCTTAAACTGCTCGCTCTTTCCCCTCTCATTCGTTCATCACCACCATTTAGGAATATTTGAGATCGCGCTTTCCTGAGAGTTTTGGAGCTTTTCTTCTTTTCTGGAGAGATTTGTTCTCGGTTGTGTCGGAGCGAAAGGACATTCAAGAAGTTTGGAGTTTGGAGTTTGGACGCGTGTTTAGGAGTTTGGAGTTTGGACGCGTGTTTGGTCAAGGAGTTTGGACGCGTGTTTGAAAACAAAGGTTTCACTGATTGACTCGTTTTGAACAACGCGCAGTTTACTGATAACAACAAAACATGCCGCCAAAAAAGGAGACAAAGCAAGAAGAAGAATATGTGACTATCAGTTGTGTAAATGAAATGTTGCAGCAACAAAAGGAAATGTTCACCGCATTACTGGAACAACAACATAGCAATTTCAATGGCTTTGTCAAGCTAATTATGGACTCCACTAACTCGAGATTAGAGTCAATATCCAAGGAAATGCAAGAAATAAAAACTAGCTTGCAGTATACACAAAAAGAAGTGGATGATATTAAAAGTGAGATAAAAGATCTGAAGGAACGCAGTACCTCGATACAAAATGATATTTTTAAAATATGTGACAGTTTGATGCCGGTCTCAGACAAAATGGAGTATCTGGAGAGCCAAATCAGGCGAAATAATCTGGTATTCGACGGGATACAGGAGTCACAAGGAGAGACTTGGTCAGAGACGGAGGAGAAGATACAAAAAGTTGTGAAGGAAAAATTACAGCTGCAACATGAGGTGGAGGTAGAGAGGGCTCACCGTATAGGAAGACCGGGTGGAGACCGACCGAGGCAAATCGTGGTAAAACTCCTAAGACACAAGGACAGAACGGAAATACTACAAAGATCCAAACATCTAAAAGGTTCCAGAATATACATCAATGAAGATTTTACAGAGGCAGTCAGAAGGAAAAGAAAAGATCTCATGCCGGAACTAAGAGCGGCGAGAGAAAAGGGGGACATTGCCTTTTTACGGCAGGATAAACTGATTATTTATCCCCGGTCCAGTGTACCAAAACAAACAAAGCCAGCTAACATCAACACATAAACAGGTAGGCAAATATCATGCTGAAATTCTAATTTCACTATGTCGCAAAATAAAATAACACATAACGGAGATGGGCATTTACTACAAAGATTGGTTGAATATGAGCAATTGGAACTGAACTCTTTGCAGTACACGGATTACAATGCACAGGATATAGAAAATGACATTGATCCGGTAAACAACTTCTTTGCTGGCATCAACAATAAATGTCACTATTACACTGAGGAAAATTTTAATAGTTCAATTAAGACTGAGCAGCAGCTATCTATTATACACTTTAATAGTAGAAGTCTCTATGCCAACTTTCACAGTATTAAACACTATCTTAAACAACTGAAACAGCACTTTAATATAATCGCAGTAACTGAAACGTGGATAAACAGTGAAAAAGGGTCAGATTTTGAAATAGAGGGATATGAAATGTTTTCAATTAACAGAGTAAATAAGAATGGAGGTGGGGTTACATTATATGTGGACAAGGATTTAAATTATAAAGTGGTGGAAAAAATGTCACTGGTAGTGGACAATCTGTTGGAATGTGTTACAATAGAAATAAGTATGGAAAAAAAGAAAAATATAATTGTAAGTTGTGTATATAGGTCACCAAGTTCGAATATTGATACATTTAAGGAATGGATGGAAGAAACATTTACAATGACTAGTCAAAAAATTGTGTTCATCTGTGGGGATTTCAATATTGATTTGTTAAACCCAAAAAATCATAAAAGGACAGAGGATTTTATTAACACCGTGTTTAGTTTAGGGCTACATCCTCAGATTACTAGGCCCAGTCGAATAACGTCTCATTGCGCGACGCTAATAGATAATATATTTACAAATATTATACAAAATGAAATAGTGAGTGGTTTACTGATTAATGATATCAGTGACCACCTACCAATTTTTATAGTGTATGATAATAACTATAGTTTAAAAAGACAAGATAAAAAAATATTCTTTAAGAGGGTCAGAACAGAAGAAACAATGGAGGCATTGAAAGTTGATTTGCTAGCACAAGATTGGACGTTTATGGATAACGAAAAAGATGTAGATAAAGCATATGAACAATTCCTAAAAATATTTAAACTATTATATGATAAAAACTGCCCAATCAAAATATTGAGCAGGAAACAAAGACAAAATGATAGACCGTGGATCTTTAAGGGATTGAAAAATGCTTGTAAAAAGAAAAATACATTTTATAGAGACTTTATGAAACACAGAACAATAGAGGCTGAAAATAGATATAAGAAATATAAGAACAAGTTAACGAATATTATGAGAATTTGTAAGAAAGACTATTATGCAAAACTACTAGATAACAACAAAAATAATATTAAAGGTATGTGGAACATCTTAAATAAAATAATTAAAAATAATACCAAACGGGATAATTATCCACATCATTTCACTGATAATGATGAAAACATCAATGATATGGAGGAGGTGGTTAATAAGTTTAATACATTTTTTGTAAATGTGGGTCCAAACTTAGCAGAGCAAATTCCAGTTCCACAAACATTAGAAAGTAGATATAACAATTTAGTAGATAGAAATCCTAACTCAATATTTTTGACAGCAGTTGATGAAAAAGAAATAATAAATATTGTTAAAGAATGTAAAAACAAAACATCCACTGATCATGATGGAATAGATATATCAATTATAAAAAAAGTAATCGAGGGGATTGCCAAACCATTAATGAACATTTGCAATTTATCGTTTTTAACAGGTACATTTCCAACAAAAATGAAAATAGCAAAAGTTACTCCAATATATAAAAATGGAAACAGACACCAATTCACAAATTACAGGCCAATCTCTCTATTATCACAATTTGCAAAGATCCTTGAAAAATTATTTAATAATAGATTAGAGAAATTTATTGATAAAAATAAATTACTTTCAGATAGTCAATATGGATTTAGGAAAAAAAACTCAACAGCATTAGCATTAACAGAACTCATTGAAGAAATAACAAACGCTACAGATCAAAATAAATGTGCAGTTGGGGTATTTATTGATCTAAAAAAAGCATTTGACACAATAAATCATGAAATATTAATCAGTAAACTAGAACGCATGGGGATCAGGGGGGTAGTTTTAAATTGGGTAACCAGTTATCTGAGAGACAGACAGCAATTTGTGAAAATAGGAGAGCATTCATCTGAATGTTTGGGCATGAAATGTGGTGTCCCACAGGGGTCAGTGTTAGGACCAAAGTTATTTTTACTTTATATTAATGATATTTGTAAAGTATCGGAAGTATTGAAGTTTGTACTATTTGCAGATGACACCAATATATTTGGTTCAGGAGACAACTTAAAGCTACTTTCAGAATTAATCACCTCAGAATTTAGGAAAATAAAACAATGGTTGGATATTAATAGATTATCGATAAATTTGAGTAAAACAACGTTCATGATATTTGGAAACTGTAAGCCAAATCAACAAGTACAAATACAGATAGAGGGGTTTAACTTAGAAAGAGTACATGAAAATAAGTTTCTCGGAGTAATCATAGATGAAAAGATCTGTTGGAAGCCTCACATAAAATACATTCAAACCAAACTGTCTAAAAGTATCGCAATTCTGGCTAGAGCTAAGTATATACTGGATGTTAAATCTCTTCGCATCTTGTATTGTTCATTATTGTTACCGTATTTGAACTACTGTGTAGAGGTGTGGGGAAGCACTTACCGATATTCACTACAGCCGTTAGTAATAATGCAAAAACGAGCTATGAGAATTATTCATAATGTTGGATTTTGTGAACATACAAATTCATTATTTTGGCAGTCGAGATTAT
This sequence comes from Pseudorasbora parva, assembly GCF_024679245.1. Classification (NCBI taxonomy): domain Eukaryota; kingdom Metazoa; phylum Chordata; class Actinopteri; order Cypriniformes; family Gobionidae; genus Pseudorasbora; species Pseudorasbora parva. The sequence continues at coordinate 6,983,411 of NC_090190.1, forward strand.
TAAAATATTATGACCAAATTGAATATCAAATTGCTGTATTCATGTTTAAAGTAAGAAATAGACTATTGCCTGGGAATATACAAAAGATGTTTTTTGAGAGGGAGGGAGGGTACAACTTAAGGGGATGTGGAAACTTTAAGATTAATAGATTTAGAACAACAAGGAAAAGACTTTGTTTATCAATATGTGGAGTTAAATTGTGGAATAAAATAGATGAAAATTTAAAGCAATGCTCCAACATATTCCTCTTTAAAAAAATGTATAGAGAAAAAATTCTTAAGAAGTATCAAGAAGCACTGTAGGAAAATGGGAGCGCTCCTTTGTTAAGAGTTATAACATTTGTTAGTGGTTATTTTGAATTTATGCATGTATGTATATGGCATGTGGAGGTATGTGTATGTGTCGGTGGATATAGGGGTACAGGTATATATATGGGTGTATGTATGTATAAATACAAATGTGTACATGAGTATGTATATGTGTTGATGTATATATGTGTATGAGTAGGCGTAGGCATATGCATGTTATTTAAGGAAAAATAATAATTAAAGGGGTAGGAGTATATAAGTTTTACTTCATCCTACTCCTTTTTCGTTCATGGGATAGAATTAATTAATTTTTTTTTGTCTTTCACCTTTATTTGTTTCTTTTGATAATGTCTGAATATTTTTGTATTTATATTTCTCTCATGTTCGAAAATAAACAAAAAAAAAAAAAAAAAAAAAAAAAAAAAATAATATTGTGCTTTTGCCCCCTTTACGATTACATCCAAGATTGCCAGTCATCCAATGTACTGTTGAATTACGCTAAATTGTCCGATACTGTTCAGCTGAACCTCCGTGCCAGACGTCCTTTTGATGCTCTCAGGCAATCGGTGGCTTGCATTCCCCACAGGACTTTCCTGTGTTCCTGTGTGCAGTAAGAAGCAAGATCACATCTCAATTTTTCTCTCTCTTGTTTAAAATGTATTCACAATATGTTGTCATATTGGGGGGTGGGGGTAGGGGTAAGCGAGGACATGGGGACGAAGAGGCCACCTGCATCCTCATTACGTCCACACTGAGAAGATGCGTCACGTTTCTCTCACCTCAGCGTGTTCTTCGCATTCAAAAGGCTCAAACTGCAGCCACATCTATATTTATGATACATTCCCTCTATATAACTGAATGATATTGATGCCTAAACTTTCAGTGACTTCACTTATAGGAATAAAGAACACGAGCGCACACGCAGAGGAGTTTTCATGCCAGGGGCCCACAGAAAAAGTGAATAGATATGAATATATATTGAGGTTTGACCATATGAGGCGAGCAATATGTTCTGCTGACTCCATATTCTTTTCATTCTCTGAGAATATGTCTCTGATTATGAGACAGAGGGGAAAAAGGATTACTCGCTGAAGGAAATGGATTTCACTGCTGCACTCCTAAACAGATTTTCCCTCTTTTTTTTGCTATTATTTTCATCCTCTGTAATAATGCCTTCCTTTGATCACCTTGAAGGCTCCTTCCCACAAGGAATTCTATATTATTGCAGTTTATTACTGTAAATAACCGCAGTAAGAAAAGTTCAGAATTTCATTTCATTTTTCTCTTTCTTACTTTGTCCTGTCACCTCTAATGTTTGTCATCTATTGCTGTATATTACTGACAATTATTTAACTTTAGAATGAATGCTTTGGACAAGGTACAAGTGCCTATGGTTTATCAACATGCAGGGAGGTTAAAGTCAGTCTGTGATCAATTTCACACAAAAGAATTCTAAGCTGCTCTTTTTTCATACAATAAAAGTATATGACCACAGAATTTTCACATATTTTTTCCCCCACAGACTACTGATTTTCAGTGAATAATGACTAAATGTATATACATTTCAGATTCTCTACACTGTAAATACATTTTTTTTGTTGGTTTTTGTTGGTTTAAGCCTTAAAATTTTGAGTTTATTGAAATTAAAAATGTGAGTTGATACAATGAAGGAATTTTGTTTAATAAATAGAAACTCAAAATAATATTGTATCTGAACCACATAAACATTTTGATAAATCATGAAAATAGCACTATTTGGCATGTTTCACTGCGCCATCACAAATAAAACACACAATTACCCAATATGCTTACAAAATCTTTTAATAATATTTTAATAAAAGTTGTCGAATCTCAAAAAATGTTCATTGTATTAACTCAAAATTTTTATTCCAATAAACTAAAAATTATAAGGCAACCAGGTAACTTTTTTTCGAAATATTTTTTTTTTTTACAGTGTATAGGTATACCGTCCTATGTTGTCAAAAGACTTAGAATAAGGTATTTTATTAAGCTATTTTTTATTTATAGAGTTTGACACACAGGGGTTCCCATCCACTTTCTTGTATGAAGTGAGCATCATGAACATGCTTCAGAACTCTCTCTCTCTCTCTCTCTCTCTCTCTCTCTCTCTCTCTCTCTCTCTCTCTCTCTCTCTCTCTCTCTCTCTCTCTCTCTCTGCATAGGAATTGAAGTCAAACATAATTAGTGAGTAAATGTCACTTACATTTTTTTTTAAAGGGTTACTGTGACTTTAAGGCCTGATATTTTACTTGTCCTGGAGGACCGCCACCCCTGCAAATTTTGTCTTGCTGCATCTCAGTTCGCCTACTTATACTACGTCCTAAAAGTATGTACTCTTTTTGTGAAAGTATGCACTCTTTTTGTGAAGAAAAAGTATATACTTTTGAGTGTGTAGCAGAAAAGTATGCAAGCTTCAGGACATACTACTTCGCCATCTTTAACGGACTCTGTCGCTTAGTTACGTGCATCCCGTCACGGTTTATCTGCCCTGCCAATCATCGTCAGATTCGTCAAATCCTCCACGTTCAGTTTAATCTCCCACCGTATCGGAGAAAAATGTAGCAGCTCGGTGATCTGCCATGTGTGGGTCTTTGTGGGTCAGAGACTCTCCTCGTGTGTTTGCAGTTTAAATATAATGAGGCATTAAAAAGTTGATGGCCAAACGTGTCATTACAAAAGTTCACAATGCTACTGCAAGTGAAATATAATGTGGACAACACTGAATAAATATATTTTTGTCAGGTTAAATATTGATAGTTGGTCACTCAAACCCCTTTATCTAAACCTCTCTACTTAACCGTCGGACTCGCACATCCATCATGTTTGTAGTTTTTTAACACTTTTTATCCACGTTTGTAGTTCTAATCGAATCCTCGTCCAACTCGCAATGGGTTGTGGGCAATATCAGGCGTTAGAGTGCGCATCGATCCATACTTCGAATTCGGACCGGAAATAGTAAACCATCCGGGTATCTTTGGCATATTCTTTTCAACATACTACGATTTGGGACATAATAATTCTATTTTCGAATACTATTTAGGATGGATAGTATGTGAATTGGGACGCAGGGTATGTCTCATCTAACACACCTGATTCAATCATGAATCGCGTCCGTCTCACGTTCGTCGGGGTCAGACGTCCGTACTTCTTTTTATCCCTAAGCAAAGAACGAAAAAGAATTTTACAGTGAGTATATCTAGGCCTTTATTGTTCAATGGCATGTGCTGTTAGTCAAGGCAGGACATGTAAATAAAGCACAGAGATCCCTAGGAGGCATTGCAACCAATTGCTCAGCATGTAAAAGGTCAGATGAACACCTTTAAGGGGCAAGTGTAAGAAAAGCTGACAAATCAGCCAAGAAAAGGTTGGCAGGAGGGGGGCCAGAAATAATGAAAAGCCTTACTATATGTGTGATATCAACAGTTGTTTAAAGCTTGGGCTTGAAGAGGAAAAATATGCTGTTTAAGTGAAAGTTCTCAAGTGACTACAGTAAAGAGCAGGCCTACAAATGAGACTGAGGGAAGTAGGTAAGAAGGCTTTTCTCCTGACTGACTCATGTAGTCTATTCAATCGGTTGTAGCATGTTGGATATATCATATAAATTTATGATAATTCAATGTAATTTTATTTTCCTTCTGTGATGGCAAAGCTGAATTTTCAGCATAATTACTCCAGACTTCAGTGTCACATGATCCGTCAGAAATCTTTCTAACATGCTGATTTGCTGCTCAAGAAAATTTTTCTTGTGTCTATTTGCACCAAGTGCAAATAGCATGCCTTGTTGGCAAGTACTATTTTCACTAGCTCTGCCTAACAATGCCTTTTGGGAAAAACAAGATAAAAATAAATACATAACAGGGATATTTCAATGTCTTCGGTGGTACAGTCAGTAAAGCCGGGGGTTAAAGAGCTAGGTTTTGACATGACGCCCCAGGTTCGAATCCACCCTTCTTTCTTTTCCTATCACATATCACATCAGAAAGTCATTTACTTTCAATAAAAAAAAATCGAAATTGTTTTAAAAATGGAAATAAATTGTCTGCAAATAGAATATATCACTATTTTCACTTAGTAAATAGCAACTACAGCTATTCTTACTGTTTTTACTAATATAATCTATTTTTACTAATATAATCTAGTTGCTATTACACTGCAAATGCAAATATCTGCTTCCTTACTAGTATCAATGCTGACAACATTTGTGTTGAAACCGTACATTTTGTACTGTCTTTGATTAATAAAAAGTTCAAAAGATCAGCAATTATTTAAAAACATTTTTTATGCATTTACTGTCAGTTTCTATGAATTTAGGCAAATTTAATATGCAATGGTAATTCAGAGTGCATTTGGCGGTTGGTGGGTGTTAATTTCAAACCCTGCCGTCAGAGGTGTGAAAGGTTCATCGAGTGAGAACAATAGAACATCACCTCACCAAACCTTAGACAATAAACTGCAAATAGGTGTTTATAGGCCAATACAATATTTAATTAATATCTTATCAGCCTTCTCTGTCTTTTTAAATATATTTTGCTTATGTATCTATTCATGAGCAGCAAACATAATATTTTGGATATTTAATTTTTGCCCCTCTTGCCAAAATGGGAGATGTGCAGTAAGGGGTTAAGTCAGCATCTGTATTGAGAAAGTTGCAGAAATGCAAACCCTATTCAGATTGTAGTTTAGAATCCATTTGCAGAGTTTGCTGCTGATAGATCAATCAAACAGTGCAGAAAAATCCAAAATGAAATTCAATAATGCCCCCAAAAACCAGACTGAGTCTGAATAATTGGACGAGCAAAGTTTGAGATTTGATATACACAAAAATGGGATTGAGAACACGTGGATTTTGGGTAGTTGTCTGGTAATAATGACCTTTGGGGAGATTTTAAAGGTTGACTTCTTGACTCTTCTGCTCCTTTGTCGAGATCTGCCTCTTGTTCTGAACAATCAGGGTGTTCTCAGTTAAAGTCCGCAATTAAATTAAGATCCAAAAAGTCCTCCATCAGGACCCAAGTATGTTCCTCTCATCTATTGAGATAGTACATCCTTCTGCCTCTGCATTGAGAAACCAACATGACCTGGTCTGTTTGATCTTTAGTAGCATCCAATATCTTGATTTGTTATTTGTCCAATAAATTGCAGTGCAAGATGGAAGCGAAAGTAACATTGATTTGCAGTAGGCTGCAAAGAGCTTTTCAGATATGTGATGCAAATTGTGAACCTTTGATGATGTTCTGCAGCTCTGGAAATGACTTTTTTCAATCTCCATGGCTGTATAACCAGACAGCAGGTCAATGATTATTAAGACAGCCCTTGAGTCTTTGGATACCAAAGGATCTATGATGGAATCTCTTGCTTTAAAATCCATATGTCATTATGATCTCTTGAGAATGGGATGAGGTTCTAATAACAATGGCATGAAGAGAAATGTTCCTTAAATCCACACAGGGCACCATTATTTGATTCCTAACAAGTCTTTTGTGCACTTAAAAAAAGTGTTCACCCCCAACCATGTATATTTATTAATGCATTTTAAATGCAGTATGTTAGACTTTTTGCAGATTCTCAAAGTTAAAGGTTCTCATGACTCGTTCATTCTAGAACCATTACTTAGAAGTACCAGTTTCGTTGGTAAAAGTTTTGCTACACTGTAATTCCATTCATTAAACTGACTTAATGTTGAAGAAATTCTCTGTTGCCTTCCTGTTCATCTTTATTGGTTTCCCGCTAAACAAAGTGTTTCAAGGAGCAGCAGTTTCGCAGAAGCCATGAATGGTATATCTAAAGAAATTTCCACACGACCCGGGAACCGTTGAAGCTCTTTTATACAGTATAGCTGGAGATGAACTGCAATGTTTCAGTTATCCATGTCTTCCAGATGATTATCCATTGAGGTACACGTCACACCATGGCTTCTGTTCATTAGTAGCATGAAAACATTAAGTTAGCACAAAAAAAAAATCGCTCTCTTCATATGTGCCATTGTCGCTCTTACAGCTCAGGAAAAAAGAACAATGATAGTACTACAAACTGCTCCTTCGAGATCTCTTAAGTCTTTTCCTACTTTTTATTTTACCCTGAAGGGAAAATCGTTAGTCTCAGTTAATAAGAAATGTTCTTGATGTACTGCGTTATTTTAACACACTTTTAAACGGAGAGTAAATGTATGTCTCTGTTGTCTGATTATTCAGAATGACATATGCTAATGTCTCGAGCCTTTGTGCTGTACTGCGCTGTTAAATGCTTGTATTATATAGATACCTTTGAAAATATGATGCTGGGTAATAACCTTGGACCAACCTTTAAACCTTAACTTTTATATTGTAGATACCTTACAGCACTCAGTACTTAAATGTTTCAAAAAATCTTACAGATCCCAAGCATTTGAACAGTAGTGTATGTTTGGACTAGTATGACACTAGTGTACCAGTGTCCATTGCAGATGTGATATATTGACTGAGAGTGTGTTTCAAACTTTGGATGATGAGGTGGTAGAGATGATCAGAGCAGCAGAGTGTAGCAAGCAGCAAATCAATGTTCTCAGATGTTACATTGGTAGATATTGATCCGTGTGTGAGAGCTGCAGGAGATGTGATCAGACCGCTGAATCTGAGAGAGAGAGATCACTGGGGCTTGATTTAGGGGCCGTTTATATGACACCATTTTCAGCTAAAATCGGAAAACTTTTTAGTTTTTAGTCAAATTGGTTTAGAAAAAGTTTTAGAAAACACTGTAAGTCATCTCTGTTAAACTACAAAAATGTGAATCAGTAAAAATGGTAACGTCATGCACACGTGTATATACGTGTTTGCCTATACATTGTAAAAAATTATGTTCAATAAGTTATGACAACATATTTTTACATTGTTTTAACTCATCAAAATAAATTAAGAAATGTTAAACTTTTTTTTAATTAGTTATACAAGATGTAACTCATTTTTTTAAAGTCAGTTTAACATAATTTTAGTTAAAATAACTATAACATCCAAGTGGATTGTAGTGCAAAAGTTCAAAATTTGCCTTGTTTAACTACAGGCCAGGCAGCATACTAAAGCGTTTTTAGAAATGTTGTGGATCCATGCAAACAGGGATTGTCTTTAACATTTAACATAGCAAACATTGTTGTAAATTGTAAGCAAAGGAAAAATTTGTCAGTTTTTAATACGTCA